>NW_021163213.1:0-326041 GCF_004324835.1 Dendronephthya gigantea | reverse complement strand
TTTTTAGGTTGCATGGTTGGTAACTCATGGTTGGTAGCACCATCACAGTACTTCAGCAAGAATTATATAATAATGGTCAAACATGATTGAAAGTTTGACCCATAGCAGTTTTCTGAGAATTCTAACCTGTTAAACGTATCTTTGATAATCTTAGATAATATTGGAGTTTCTCATTCCAGGACAGCTGAGATGGAACATCACTCTTATCTTGAACAATATCACTTTGTTCAACACTTGTATTAAGACCAATATTTAAACTTGAACTTGGTTTGGTGAATGTTTCCGTTGAGCTGATTGCTTCTTTAGTGCATTGAACAAGATAACGACATTGTAATTGATGCTGAAATATAAAAAATGTAAGATATGAATAATGGTCTTTCTATAAAATACCGCCAGGGGCACCGGTGAGAAGCAAGCATGGGAAAGCCGGAAAACCGGGTGATCGTTTTTGAAGTGTTTTGCAGTGTCTGGAGTTCATTTACATATTTCTCTGCAGCTGTGTAGATACATTTCAATATTTTAAAAAATAAAAACAGCTCACAAATCATCACAGGACCACAAATCCCACCTACCCAGCCCAAGGTATGTTTTGTGAGATCGGTCTGTCACACAGTTCACTTCTTAGGACGAGCACGTAAAACTATTCAACTGCTGGATAAAAAAATATACTTACATTAACAATGCATGGCCTAATCTTCCAACCTTGAGTGGAGTAATTACTTAAAACTCCACCTCCAATACCATACTTTCCCGTCTGAGGACGGTAACAGGAACACGTTTTTGTATTCTTGGAAAACGGTGTTTTTAAGCACTTCCATGGCACATAACTTCGTAGGAATGCCAAACGGCATTGTGTCTTTAACATAACGTTGTCGTCTTAGCGTTCATTCTTTTGAATTGTGAGAAAATAACACAAAATTGATGGTTTTCAAACTTAATTTCTTGTCAATTTCGTAACTATTTCGAAAGGACGGCCATTTGTGCCCGCAATAAGCATGCGGAAGTAGCAGAAACTTTATTTAGGAAGGAATAAAATGTGTTTTGTTGCAAATATTGCATCTGAAGGTTGAAAGGTTGAAAGATAACTCTCTGGAATTAAATATTGCAATGGGTAATAAAAGGAAAATGAAGGAACGAAGGGAAGAAAAATCCCTGGCAAATAAAGAAGCTTACACAAGAATGAACTTTTTGTATCAGGTAAAGAATTAATTGTGACAAAATCTACAGTAAGAGATTGACCAATCATAGCACAGCATAACTGTATAATTGTATATTCGTTTAGGCTTCCCAAACAGTTTTAATGGAGAATCCACAAAATGTAGAGCTTTCAAGATTTTATATCTTCACTATGAAAAATATTGGACAAAAATTGCTTTGTAAGATGTAGGTTCACGCACAGCTAACTTTACATTCTGGACTTCAGATGTTTTTTAAAAAATGACAATCACTTCATTTCTTGAATAGAGACCCATCCATTAAGAGAACAGTCTGCAAATATTGTCACTCAGTTCTTATTCCTGGTGTAACATCGACGGTCAGAGTTAGAGGTATTAAAATGCAACACTAAACAGCAATGTGCCTTATTTATGTTGTTATTTACCTATGGTGTATTCTATTTTAAACTTAGGGAAAAGAGAAAAACATGTGGTTGTAACATGCTTGGACTGCGGGACGTTAAAACGATTCAATACTCGTAAGAATTATCAACTGTGGTGTGAGCAACAAGAGAATGAAAACACACAGGAAGCAAAATAAAAATAGAAACTTTGTTGAAAAAAATCACCTCATTCTTTGGACAATATGCTCCCTAAATGAAGTTGTCAGTCCTTAAATATATAATTATATACTATTTACTTTATTTATTACCCTTCAAAATAGTTACCACATTATAAAAAATAAATGCCAAAATTATATTGTATTAGTTCAAAACCAAGTCTGCCATCTTAACTTCAGCATTTCAACTCTTTTATATAACAAAGTTTGATTGCAATGCTTCATAAGACAAACTAGTTTTTTACACACATGATTATTTTCATTCTTAATTTATCTCTTCACTTCTTCCACCCTGGTTCCATTTCATGTTGTTTTCTTCGTGAAGCTCAGAGCGGAAGAGAATATTCAGAATCTTGACTTGCCTGGTGATGGACCATCATTCAAAAACTCATGTCCAAGACCATTTTTACAATTTCCACATTTTATCTTATACGCATTATAACCTTCTTTGTGTTTAACAACACTATTGCTGTGAATGGTGTCTGAAAATGCAGGCCAAGGACTTGAATGAGAATATTTCTTCTCACTGCTGAATAATTCATGTCCACATTTTGAACATACATAAATACCTGAAAATTAGAAAAACACAGCATGAACGGCAATACAGTGATATTACTTACTTATATTACTTTCTTATATTCTCAAGTTATTTAATAACTAAACTTTGATATACAATATCCATATTATTGAACGAAAGTTATACCAACCATCAGCAAAATGATTTTTATATTTCTCTCCCCCTGACCAGCCACAGAAACTCATTATTTCCTTAAATCAAAAGCTTCAAATATATTGACGATCCTTCGTATGTCCTCTCAGAATAAAACCATTTGTCTTGGGCAAAATGAACGACTTTTAATGATACTTTATCAAGAAAATGTCATTTCCGACCACAAAAAAAACTTTGTTATTATTTTACGCAAGAATATGGTTAAACGTCATGTAATACAAAATTATACATAGCTTACAGTTGCTTACAGTAGAGTATGGTGACAGCAGGGCTGGTGACAGATATGGTAACCAGATGGTAAAGGGTATACTAGAACCACATTACAACAAGATCCGCTGTAGTCAGTCGCGACTCTGAACTACCTCTGAAAACAATTTGGTTTTTAAACCAAATACACAAAAATTTCCTATTTTACTCCGGACAAAGTGATATATTTCTGGCAATATAACGAAGTGAACTGTTTGCCATATTATTGTACCTGATAAAACAAGAAAACTAGTTTAATAACCGGCTGGCTTACGCATGCTTTAAATTAAAATGATTTCAAAACAAAGATAATTCATAAATATTTCATTAATACAGTAACATTAAGCACACACGCCTGAATAAATGCTCGAAAACTATGATCCGACATATCATATGTGTACGTAACGACAACACTGTAAAAGCATCTTATAAGATAATATAAACCGAGGTTCATGGACAACACGATGGGATGGAAATCTTGCACTTGGCATGACACGGAATTCAAACGACTGGTTAGCTCTACCTCCAAGTTATATCTCACAAATCTTATCGTTATTTGTGTTGTTAACATTCTGCTAACCATTTCAAATATTTGTTTAAATACAATCACAATTTTAGCCTATTTTAAATCAAAAGAATTGAAACAGAGAAAGTCCTATTTTCTAATAGCATTGCTGTCCTTTAATGACCTGACAATAGGAGTGTTGGGAACTCCTAGCGTTGTTGCATTGGCGGTGAAAACTTTAGTAAAAGATGATGAATGTACTGTCGATATTCTATTCGAGCTCACTGCCGGGAGTTTATCGGCTTTTTCCTTCTCAACATTATTTGTGCTGAACTTAGAGCGCTATTTGTGCATCGCTCATCCATTTTTTCATCGTAATCACATGACGAAACCTAAGCTGTTTGGAATGGTGAGCCTTCTATGGGCATCAGCATTATTACTTATCTTCTCAAGGTTATTCATAGACACTGTGATGAGATACACAAGAACCATTGTCATCATCATTATGGTTATTCTATCAGTGTCTATGTATATCTCAATATACCGAAATTCACGCAAGACGACACAGCTCTATCGTTCACAAAGGCATTTGAGAGCAAGCAGCACCCAAGATCTCAAACTGGCAAAATCTTGTGGAATCGTCGTGACCTGCACGATCATCTGTTTCACTCCATACGCTATGACAAGCTTCTTCAAACCCAAGGCTGACGATCTAGTCTTCGCAATGGCATCAGTTTGGGCGACCACCTTTGCCATGGCCGCGTCTTCCATCAATTCAATCATTTTCTTCTGGAGAAATAGAATCTTAAGGCATCGAGCAAAAAGAGTTCTGAAGTGCAGGGCTTAGCAATGACTAGGGTTTAACGAAAGAAAATAATTAAGTGGTCTTATAAACATACACTGCAATATACCAAATCTTGCCAGAGTCGAAACATTGCTTCTTGAATAAAGCTTCACTGAATTCGCGAGTCGCTTAATTCTTGGGAATGGTTTTGAAATAAAATAATTGAATAGCTGGTGAGAAAACGACAAGATGCATGCATGATTTAACACTAAAAGCAAGCAAAGAATTTTTTATGTTTGCAAAACGGAAACCTATATTTTTTCTTCATTTCTAACGTTATTTAATCAATGTCAAAAGTTACATTAATAATTAAGAACAAGCTTCAGAACTCGTATTGATTATCAGCTGCTTTGAGGGAAAAACGCTTTCCGATTATTATATCATAATTATTCTCTCTTGAATACCGGGAAATCAGTTATTAAAAGCACCCGGATTAATAAGTAGTGACGTCAAATGACGTAATTGCTTATGTTGTTTTTTTCCTTTTCCTTTTGGGATATTGCTGTTACTTTATTTACTTCAACCACGCTTCAACTTAATAACAAGTCTGATGATGCCTTTATGACGTAAGTCGCTTGCATGCTTTTCAGATATCATTAACGTACATCCGCCGGGCATATCAATGTGTAAAATTTTAGCAAAACTATCCCCGGCAAATACCCGGTTTGTAAGCGTGGTTTGAGACAACTGTTCCTGATTAAGGAGGCGTTTAATTCTGTGCAACTCTAGTCCATTTATAGCCGAGTCATTATAAACTAAACTAAACATAGCAAATTTTGATCATAAATACTGTCAAAGGCTGAGTATTTTCACTGAACTGCGACTTAACTTCAGAGCCTTCTTCAAACCTGATTTGGAAATTCTTCGTTTACAAAACTGCGTCTTTCAATCGCATCTCTGCAGATGTTTCCCCAATTTCATTCGTTATCTTCGGATTCTTAAGACAAGCAAGAAATAGTTTTAATTAAATAATTCCCGTTATAAAAGGTTTCAACATTTCCTAATATACATACTTGCAAATCTGATTTCTCAAATCGTTTCAGAGCATTTTCAGCCCAAAGCAATAATGGTACTCCATCCACTGGCATTTGTAGCCTCATTGGTTTGGTGTTGAGCAGACGAAGAACTCGAGACAGATCACGTATTAAAGCTCTAGGTTGCAAAAAACCATCTTCAATATACTCAGGAACTATGAAGAAACATCATGCACACTAAGTTATCACTACACTTACTTGTATTGTACGCCTTGATTTGTAGTCTTATCTTCCAACATATTCAATTTTTTCTTCACTTCATTAATCATCTTTAAAAACACTGGTGCATCTTCTCGCAAACTTTGAACTAATTTCTTAAAATCTTCGTCAGTCCAGGTGTTGTCAGCTGCTAGGAAAAAAGAGAACGTGTTCAAATACACACCTGGTTGGATGAACAAGTTTCAGTTTCGTAAACACAATAGAATCAAATGCTTGTTATTTTCTTTGCGCACAGCATCGGTTATCGAATCCCTCGAAAGCTTTCTAGAGTTTCTTAACTATATGGAAGGGCTTCTCTATACTAGTCAAGTATGGCTCATCTTTCCCGCAACAGCGTTACAAAAGAAAACCTGATCTAAATCAACTATCCAACACTTAACAAAAAGAGTAGACAACAAACCTGGCCGGTTATGTGAAAGTTGATCGTACTAAAAAAGAATAGAGTCGTGATTCAATAATTATCTTTGGGTTCACAAGGGTCTTTGCTAAAAACGTTGAAACTCCTCACAGGCAAGAGCTCGTACAAAGTTACAAACGCACCTCTCCCAAAATTTGTCTTATACTTGGCTTGTGTTTAAGGCTTGTCATTTGAAGACGTTCCTCTCCCTCATCATCGCGTTGAATGCAACTGGAATAAGATTAAATCAGTTTATATTTCCTGCGAACAGTTCTGACTGGACAGACTATAGACAGTAGGTTAAACTATGACATAATCTTTAAACGAAACTTACAAAAGACATTTGACTTTCTTGCGATAAGAAGGACAAAAAAGACAAAGTGACAGAAGCAACAGAATAATGAGAGTTGAGAGTACTACAACAAGGATTGTGTACAGAGATTTGAGCTTGCTTCGTCCCCTGAAACAAATTGTGAATAAATGAATGGTGAATTAATGATTCAGCATCAATTACCAAAATTAATTATATAATCAAAAGTTTCGATTATTTACAAATAGATATCGATTGTAGATTATCAGATTGATTTGATACGAACCTTTAATAACACACGTTCCGTTCTTACTGCGACTAAAACCACTCTTACACTCACAAGAACCTGTCGTTGCACAGATTTTCGTTGTGCTGCTGCATTCATTCGTAATGGAACATGCTGGAAGAGTAAAAAGTTTCATTTGATCAAACAACGTACAGTCAGAAAACGAATCCACATTAAAAACAAGCGTTTATGTCCCCGTCAACGTTATAAATACATCTGCATGTTGCTTTAGAAAGGAAAAATATCTAGTGATTAGTCAATGTAGTGACTATATCACTGTACAAATAAATCAAACTCACCAGCAGTGAAGGTATACAATCCAGTAAAAATACATAGACCAGACAAAATGAACACAAGAGAACTAACCATTACGAACCAAAAGCTAGTCTTTAAAACACATTTTAAAACTAGACACAGATAAGATAACACACTCGCGTATATCTTGGTTCAGACTTTGGATTCTATATTTGTACTTAAGAGACTATAAATATGGCTAATAGAAAATTATTATAGTTTTTGAATAAGTATTAACGAGATCAGCGTGGTATTAACATTAAACACAATGCTATCGCTCAGGGGGGTGCCACTCAAACGGAATCCAACTGTTGTGAATATGAGCCTGCAACGGTTTATAGTCAGTGGTGATGAGCAGTGGAGAGGTAAATTTTCTGATGTATTCGTGCATGACGTTAACCATTCATGTCTGAAACGTCATCACTAAAATCCATCAAACAAGATCCTCTTATATTTGTTCACTTTCAGCTAAAAAGCTTTCTCGAACTATACCATAAGTTATATTCGCCTCACCAAATCTCAAACGCTGAGGTTTTCGTTTTATTTGATCGGATTATCATCGTAATGTCAAGCACCATTTATTTCATTTTCCAACTGCAAAGTACGATGTCCTGTCAAGCGAGTCTGATCTAGTGTTAAACGAGGTACTAGACCTCACAATAACAACTTTCACACTCATTTCAAAGCCTGCAATGAGCAGACGTTGTCTCATTCTTCTTCTTTTTCTTTCCATTTTGGGTCTTTTTATGAATCTCTTCTTTGACGCTGTCCTGTAGTTGAGTAAAGAAACCGGAGGATGATGTCAGAGAAGAGTCTCGTTTCTTCTCGTCGACAATCGTGCTTGATTTGTCCTTCTTCAGAGACTCCAGAGCTTTCGCCTTGCCGTATTTATTCCCAAGACCTAGAAAGATGCATACGAAAGTCTTTGAAAAAGATGATAAGTAAATATTCATTATTTCCTTATTACCAGATAAGAGTCATCTTTTATCTCAAAGCGACCAAGTGAAAAGGGTAATAGAACCTAATCTATGCAAAGAATGAGTTTTTACCTGGATTAGTTTTCTCAATAACTTTTTGAAGTTTTGCTTTTTCTTTCGCTGCAAAGCGTTGTTTCCGCTTTTTCCCCCGCCGTTCACGATTTCGATCCTGCTTCGTCATCTCTCCCTGAGATTTCACTTCAGTTTTCTGTTTATCAAAGATTTCCTCAGGAGCCAGCAAAGCAGTTTCACTCACGTTCACTGGCGTACATTCTTCGATACTTATTGATGGCACGTTTGAGACGATATTCACTTCAGATTTGAGCTGAATTAAGATGAAACATCAAATATCAAAACACATCTCAATTTAAACACAAAAATCGTAAGCATACTAACCGGTTTAGGAGTAAAATGGAAGTTAGTTAAGGCATCCAATTTTGAAAAGAGAGACTTCATTAATTTCTCAATTTCTTGATGTTCTTCATTCTCTTGTTCTACTTCAGGATTCTCAAAAATCAAATAAACACATGATTGAAATTTTAAAAACGAAAGCCTAGATCTTTTCTCATCAGTGGGAGTGAACTGGCATAAAATGCATTATTACACCTTCATGAACTACCTGTTGTTGAAGATATTCTTTTTCATAGATTTCACTGAGACTCATTTTACTTTTTTCTTGATTAAGAGGCTGAGGTTTTTTATATTCATAAGGTTCTTTCACTGGCTTTTGTTTCCTCTCAACATCATCCCAAGCCTAAGATAACAGATGTACAGTAATGCTCCTTTCATCAAATGTTTGAGATGTTAAATACAGAATACATTAAATTGTACTGGAGGAAATCCAGAGATCCTGGAGAGATCAGGAGATCCGGGAAAGATTAAGAGATCCTGGAGAGACTAAGAGATCCTGGAGAGAATAAGAGATCCTGGAGAGATTAAGAGATCCTGGAGAGATTAAGAGATTCTGGAGAGATTAAGAGATCCTGGAGAGATTAAGAGATCCTAAAGAGATTAAGGAGATCCTGGAGAGATCAAGAGATGCTGGAAAGATCAAGAGATCCCAGTGAATTATAAAACAGTAAACACTACTTACACCATCTTTAATTCTCTGTATAATAATTTCTTCAAGCGTTTTACTTGTCTCCTCAGTGATTACAGGAGCTACAAATAAAAGGAAAATATTATTTATCTCTTGCATCTACTGGTGTTAGAGACAGAAAGAAGCAATCTTACCACCAGCAGTTGTATGATCAAACTGCAAGACTTCCTCTAAAAGGCTGTTTGAGGGTCGAGCAGAAGCTGATATCTCTCCTGTGAGTTGCCACGACTTTGCAGCAACATTGCTATCCTCTAATGCTGTAATTTGTTTCTTCACCTTTTGGGAAAAACATGAATAATTTCTAGTCATCTAGAGGCTGTCATGATTGGGCTGACTCACAACATACAAGCAGTGAAATATCTTACCCTTTCTTGTTGTTTTTCCAATGTTGATTTGGTACCAATATCATCATCAGGTAGAACTAAAGCACTGGAAATTTCTTCTGTCTCTTCATAGTCACTACTATCCTTATCTTGAAAATCATCATCCACACTTTCATCACTCTTCTGATCATTACCTATCTTTTCTTCAGTCAGATCATCAGGAATGTCAAAATAATCGGAATACATCACACTTTGAGAAACATTTCTAGACAAAAAAGAAAACATTACATTCTGTTTTAGACAAGGGACATCTGAAAGTTGCATAAGTTTAATATACCATGTACTTACTTTTCAACAAAATTTGATGTGCCATCCCCTTTATTTAAATCCGTGAAATAATCAATATTTTCATCATCATCACTCCCATCTGAAGAAGCGTCATCTCTGGCATGCTTGCTTTCAAGAAACCTCTCCATTTCGGCCAACTTAAAGAACTGATCATCCACAATGGAACCTTTGAAACTGGTTTTCTTGGGTTTCGATCTTTTTTCAATACTTTTTGCCATCTCTTCATCAGTATTTTCCTCCAGCAGGCTATCAGCATGATTATTTCCACAAGAACTTGACTCAGCCAAATCAGCAGGAATTTCATTTTTATCCAACGTGATCACGTCACTTTCCTTACTCCTACTACATTCTTCATCATTTAAATGCAAATAAATCTCCTTCTTAAGAAGACGTTTGAATCCAGTCTTTATTTCTTGTATCAAAGATTTATTCTGAAGTTGAATTTGTTGCCATATCACCTCATCGTCGAAGTTCATTGGATCCAGTTGTAAACTTTCGAAAGGACAAGTCTCTATCTTTCGTCCACAAATCACCTCGTCTATCTTGTTGTAATTGAAGAGTTCCCGTAAAACAGACAATATCACAGCACTATGTTTCTTATCATAAGTTATAAAACGCTCGAGATTATCTTCAATATTCGTCAGGGACTTACCAAGGGAGGTTAGTTCATCACTGGAAGCTAAATCTTGGATTTTCACGTTGGCGGCCATATTGGATTCCGGAAGGTCCAGTGAACCACTGAGCTATATAATATATCCTGGATAGCTCACTGCAGTGAACTGAACTGAATAGAAGTGGATGCATTTTTTGCCCCCCCCCTTGCAACTGTGAGACAGAGAACAGTTGCCCCTGAATTTTAACACAATAAGGCAGTGTTCTGGGATTTTAACCCAGAGGCCAAACATAAAAGCACTTTTTAAAGAAAAAATATAATTCACTATAGATCTTTGTTTGGCCCCAGACATGGACACTGTTTTTTGCCAAACATGAAATGGAGGGAAACCGGAGTTCCCGGAGAAAAACCCTCGTGACCACAACATGAAATCCGGATCTCAAGTTAACTGGTCTGGTCCGACATTTTGGTATTTTTAGTTGGAAATTCCGCAATAATTAATTGGGGCAGGTTTGCCAGTTATTTTTGTTCTTGTATTTTACCAATTTTTGGAGATAATCTGGCAACCATGTGGACTATTTTTAACGGCATTACATTTATACATTATCAATGTTTTTCATCTGACCAATCTTTAAAAATTGCCACACAATTTTTAAGGGTTCGTCAAATGATCCTGGTGGTCTGAAACATGCGCTTAGATTTATTTAAAACAAACATGCCTAAGGCAATGGCATAAAAAATTTACCTATAGGTAATGGGGATTTTGGTAATATGACCCATCGTTATACTGAAACCTGGCCAAAGTGAAATTGCATTCATCTATTCAAACTGGTTTTGCAAGTCCTTGGCTTATTCATATATCATCATCAAATCCATCGTTATAAAACCTAAAGTGATATTCCTATTAATTAATCTATTGAGATCAGTTGCAATAGCGTGTTCAGGTCTATATTACTACATAGAGATCAGATGCGGAAATAACAGCGTGTCATCCAGTGATCATATTGAGATCAGGGCCAAAAAAAATCGAGCGCGTATAGCCCACTCACTAGACACTAGTCAAATATAGCTGGTATTTAGAGATCAGTTGCAAAAAAGACTCAACATAATTAAACTTGGAAATCAAAATACTACATAGAGATCAGAACAATTGTAGGCGAAGTCAAATTACTCTCTATTACGTCGCTTATTTTTCAAGCAATATTTCGTATACAAGTAATCAAAAAAACACTAAAGACAACTCCTTTCAAAAACGAGAACAAATTTCTTGAAGTCCAGAGTCCCAATTTAGAAGAATTACGGTGATATTTCAACATAATAATATATAATAATAATTAATAATAGATAATTACTCCATGCACAAATTTACTCTAATTAACGTTCATCCTTAATTAATAAACTTTATTCTATTCAAGATTCGAATTTATTCTAACCATCAAAATATCAACCTATGCTATTTTCATGCTTTCCCACAAGCTTCGAAAATAAAAATTGATAAATAGAAATTTATTAAAGTCACAGCTTTCAAGGTACACTCCTATAGATTCGAAGTAAAAAAATCCTTATAATAGAACATAGCTAAACTAAACTATTACTATTCACTATCCTATCAAAACTAAACTAATCTGCTGTCTATACCGGCCGGTAATATTTAACTAAACTTGCTAACTATTTGGCAAATATTTTTACTTGATAAATAAAAAAAAAAATAAAAAATAATTATAATAATATACTACATTTATAACTTATTCAACTGGTTTTGCAAGCCCTTAAGGCCAATTTCCCTAATTAGAGCAAAGTAATTTATGTTGTGGCATGCATAACAAAATATTTTTCAGCTAATTTTTGATCTTATACATGTATGAATACGACCTATAATCATGCTATATATGCAAATATTTTTACCATCACATGCACCTACCCTAATTAGAGCAATGTATTTTATGTTGCATGCATAAACAAAATATTTTTACACCTATTTCTTGATCTTATACATGGAAGAATACGGTCGTCTATAATCATGCTATTACTCAGGCAATCATTTTTAACGTCACATGCACTTAGAAAGTCAATTACCCTAATTTAAGAGCAATGTATTTCATGTTAAATTGTGGCATGCACAGCCGAAATATTTCACAGCTAATTTTGGATCTGATACCTGTTAAAATATATCAACAACCTATAATTGATCATGCTATTATTTTGGCAACTATATTTTTATTTGCACATGCACTCACAGAAATCAATGTTATGGCATGCATTACCTCAATATTTTGTTGCAAATTTTTGATGCCAATGCCTTAGGTGCAAACAAACTCATACAATCATATATGCATACCTGGTTCTTGTTCACAGTTACCTTTGTACGAATTCCATTCTTCAAGTTGAGTTCATGCTTCATCATTTTTAGACACACTACTGGCTACTTAATTTAGTAATATCATGCATTTCACCAATTGCATTACACATTAAGTGATAAAACAGGAACATGCATTTTCAAAGAATCAAACATGCTGTATACATTAATTTGCTCTGCATGCAATCCGAAATTTTGACTTATTATCATTGTCAAAGTATGAAATCAGAATTTCACTTAATGTCTAACACATTCAGTGCAGACCACCAGGAAAACAAGCATGCACAGACACCCAGGATAGAATGCAAGAAAACTGAATAATACTACCCATCAAACCTGTCTTCAGTCCATCATCATCTGTCATCGGGCAGTCCATCGGCATCTGTCATCGGGTGGTCCATCATCATCTTTCATCGGGTGGTCCATCGTCATCTGTCATCGGGTGGTCCATCATCATCTGTCATCGGGTGGTCCATCATCATCTGCATCAAGTGGTCCATCATCATCTGAAATGATACATTTCTTAACATCTGAAATGATATGAAACAAAATCACCTATGGTATGTTACCTGCATGAGCTCCACCAACATCATCTTCACCACGACGCTCATTGTACATGCGAATACAAAATTTTCATGCATTTTCTAAATTACATGCAAATTTGGAGAGATTTATTAAACACATGCATTCATTCGAAAATGGGATAGACATTTAACACTCGACCATTATATCTTAAGATCATTTCAACATGCATTTGTTTTTTGTGCTCCAAGAGCAATATTTGCCTATGCCAGACTAGGTCAGTCGAGCATACAGAAAGTATAAATGACCCGGGCCCCTGATCACTTATACTTACTCATTACTCCTGACAAAACATGCAAGATATAACCAAGGGTTGGGATCTGAACTGCATGCAATCCAAAAATTGAAAATTAAAAACAGAGGAGCCTCAAATGTCTGGGAAATTGGGAATATCATAAAATGTGTGGTTTGATTTGATTTCATAAAATGTGTGGTTTGAATTTAAATTTAGATTTTGTATTTGCATGCAAAATGGTAACATTTCTCCATCACAACTAAAATGAATAAACGAAAGAGCGATAAGTATAAGCACAATATCTACATGCCTATCAATCCATACTTCTGATGGTAGTATATGTTTATACAGGATTATTTAGGGTGTTCTAATAAATACTCCCAGTTTCAAGTAGGAATACTACAATAGTGTTTCTATGTTGGTTTATTGTATTCGTTTCAAATCAGAAAATAGATTTGGTATACCACTCAAATTACAGGACATATATAATATAATATACCAGGACATTTCAATGGTACGTTGTGGAAACACAGTAAAAATCATCGAGGCATGTCCAGGCATGAAGAGTGATGTCAGGTTAGATCTGAAATCCGGTGATGTGATTGATTTGCGAAAAAATTTGTCGCGAAAAAGTAGAATGGTTTCCTACTTTTTATCTGTTCACGGGAATTAATTTGCCTCGTGGAAAACACTTAAATTATTGAAATACAGACTTCACTACGATTTGCAAATACTGACAATGAACTTGAAAAATACACACTTGTTGATTATTAACTTTTAGCCTTGTTAAATAAGCCCCTTTTTGATTAGGCGCATGTCATTTGGGGCTTTTAAACGCCTATTTTTCACCTTTTTAACACACCAAGTAAATTTTAGTTAAATATTCTTAATCTAATTTGCCTTTACTGAACACCGGCATGCAAATGGCACAAAGCACATGCGAACTCACATTTTTACGGGATCAAAGAGCACAATGATTACGAATGCACAAAATCAAACACATTTATTCATCAGTATAAACATAATATATCAATTCCTTATTGCAGTGGTATCAGTTGAAAACATCTATTATCTATCGTATAGCTATAAATGCCTCGAGCTCAAAGACCTCGATTTGAAAAAAGACGGCGAGCGGCGAGATCTATAAACAGTAAGAAGCCCCGCATGGCGGCCCCAATACACCAAAAAATACTTGATTCTTCTGCAAATTGATACGAATACTTAGGCAGAACTACTTTATCTTTGCTTACAATATAAGAAAGCGTGAAAAACTAAGCAATTATATGCTCTAAAAGTTAAACGGCGGCGACTAAAAGTCTACACTGACAGTGTAAAAGAACACCGGCGTCGCAAAAACACGCACATGGAAATTCGCTAGAAACGCTGAAAATTTCAGTGGACCTAATTCTTCTTCAAATTGATACGAATACTGAGGCAGAACTACTTTATCTTTACTTACAATATAAGAAAGCTTGAAAAACTAAAGAATATGCTCTAAAAGTTAAACGGTGGCGACTACAAGTCTACAACAGTTGAAAAAGGAACACCAGCGTCGAAAAAACACGCACATATCAAATATCATGAAAATTCGCTAGAAACGCTGAAAATTTTGACCTTATTCTTCTGTAAATTGATACGAATACTCAGGCAGAACTACTTTATCTTTGCTTACAATATAAGAAAGCTTGAAAAACTAAACAATATGTTCTAAAAATTAAACGGCGGCGACTACAACACTCAACAGTTTAACTGAAAAAGAACACCGGCGTCGCAAACACGCACATGAAAATTCACTAGAAACGCTGAAAATTTTGACCTTATTCTTCTGTAAATTGATACGAATACTACAGCAGAACTACTCTACTTTGCTTACAATATAACAAAGCTTCAAAAACTAAACATGCTCTAAAAGTTAAGCGGCGGCGAATACAACAGTTGAAAAGGACACCGGCGTCGCAAACACGCACATGCATGGAAACTCGTTAGAAAAGCTGAAAATTTGGACCTAATTCTTCTGTAAATTGATACGAATACTCAGGCAGAACAACTTTATCTTTGCTTACAATATAAGAAAGCTTGAAAAACTAAACAATATGATCTAAAAATTAAACGGCGGCGACTACAAGTCTACAACAGTTTAAAAAAGAACAACAGCGTCGTATAAAAATCGCACATAGAAACTAGAAACGCTGAAAATTTGGACGTAATTATTCTGTAAATTGATACGAATACTACAGCAGAACTACTTTATCTTTGCTTACAATATAAGAAAGCTTCAAAAACTAAACAATTTCCTCTAAAAGTTAAGCGGCGGCGACTACGAGTTGGAAAGGACACCGGCGTCGCAAACACGCACGGATGAAAACTCGCTAGAAATGCTGAAAATTTGGACCTAATTCTTCTGCAAATTAGTAGAAATCGCTACGAATACTATGCTGAAGCTATTCTAGCTTTGCTTACAACAAAGGAAATTTAAAAAATCAAAACAATATGCCTCTAAACGGTGGCGCCTACCAATCATAGTGTGAAGACACGTGCAAGCGAAACGCACTTAAATACGTTGAAAAATTGAACTTAATTTTCAGCACTTAATAATTGACACTTATTGACTTAATCATTTAACTAATTGTTACGAATACTAAAGGCAGAACCATTCTAGCTTATTCTAGCTTGGCTAATAAACGTTTTAGTTCAATAACTAACAGAAAAAAACACAATTAATACATACTTTACAATTCACGACCATTGAATCCAGCTTTCGTCGACGGATTTCGGCCTAAAAAGAAAACAAAAAAGTGTTTAATAACTATGCAAATATTTAAAACATTGTTTGAATAACATCTTCGATCTTTTTATGCAGAGTATTCAGAGATATACACACCTTGCAACGAGGAGCGAATTTCCTTGCCACCGCATCGTCCACATGGTCTTGAAAACTGACTGTCAATCACTCAATCTGTCAAAAACTGTCTCATGTCTGAAACTGCGACTTGTGATTGGCCAATTTGGTCACACGTCATTCTTTGCCCACAATGCAATAGACCACTGACCTGTATTTATTATGGACCAGTGAATTCAATTCTTTGCTGGACTATAAAATGTTTTTGAGTGGAATAATCTCATATCTTTATTTCACGGTTTTATAGTTTTTGCAACCTAAAACGGAAAAAATATGAGCAAATGCTTGATAAATCTCGCAAAAATAGGTGCTCAGACGGATCTGAAATAGCCTCACTGCCCCTATGACTGGCCCCTACCACTGAGCTATATAAAAATTCCTGGAGGACTTGCTCACTGGCCAAATCATCCCCAGTCCTCAAGCCTCAGATTTAAGAAAGTGACACGTGATATGACCTCTACACACGGTTGCTTGTGATTGGTCAAGCCGCAGTTCCTAGTTTCAGGCCTGTGTAAGCGCGCGTGCGACCAGAAAGGGTGAAACACGCAACACGCGTGGTGTAAACAATAGAAAATTATGGCCAAAAGTATTGTTTATATGCCTTGGCCTCCGAATTTTTGCTGAATTTACTCGATATACTGGACTTTCTTCTCTATTTTTCGCATGCCATGGCAATGTTGGGTTGTACCTTTATTTCATAGCCACAAAAGATCGATTATTTTCATAAAAATCCTTCGTAAACAGCAAGACTTTGATGATTTGTTGAAAAGCGAAATCCATGACAACACGATCTAATACAGCGTTTACAAACGACCAAATGAAAGATGCGCTAAGATTAGCCAAAGGCCTGTTTGAGTCCAAAGGTATGATGCATTTTAGGCTATTTCTTAAGGCATGACATAAATAAACACATCCATCATCTAGGGAAGAAATTATCTTGTAAGAGTAAATCTGAGGATCTGAGTTCATGCTCAGTTAATTGTGGCTTAATCTACCAATTCTCTATGTAGTGCTGGTTAAGCGACCTCCCACCACTGCTCAGAGGGCAACCTACAACACCAGTCGGCCTCAAAGCGTACCAAAGTCATCATCACATCGGACCAAGAAACTAAAGCCGAACAAGTCTGAAAACCAGCTGGTCAATCCAGTTTGGCGACCTTTCAGTCAGGATAAATCATTAAGTCAGGCTCGAAAAGAGATCATTTATGGCAAGAGACCCTTGATAAGGAATGTTGACAAAGAAGATCATGGAATCAATGACACAAAACCCAGGCAGGAAAATCTAGGATTAATACTGGACCCCTTTAGGAAGAACAGTTTGAGATAGCTAGACAGTTTTTTTTACCAATAGGTTGCCAAGAGGTATTGATTCAATGGAACCCTGGATGACTGACGAGAATCTTGAATCATGGTATGCAATATGGTTGCAAGGTATATCTAATAGGGCAAGATATTACCAGCTTTCTTGTGAATATTTCAATATAGGACTGGTATTCCTGCAAATGAAAACTGTTTTGTAATGTTACCAAGTGGATTTGCAGCTGATGTCAATTGTCTGCCACCTCCACAGAGCCCTACAGACACCTTGTTGGAAAGATCAGTTCAGGAAATTAAGGTGATGCAGTATTATTTGCAGTAGACTACCTAGTTATGGTTTGATGGCAGAAATTGACACTGGGAAAATCTTTTTAGGCATATGTTCCACCAAAAATTCTCCACCAATTATAACTACCTGGTAAGTACCAAAATATATTGGTTTGGCCATTAGTTCCACAAACCTTAACACAGTGCTATCATTCTTGAAGGAAAACGAAGATCAATCCTTTCAGTGTCAACATGGCCAGAAGCAACAGGGTAAACTTGAGTCCAGGTATAGAACAACAAAGAAGTTCATCTGATTAATAAGCTCCCCAAGATCAACTTCATTGACACAGATTGTGGCTTGCTGTCTTTTAGAGAAAACATGAAAAGATTAGAAACAAGTGAGATTATAATGCAAGAAATTGAAGAGCTTGAGCAACTGCTCCAAGGTAATGCAATGTGTGAAAATAATGTAGGAGGAATAGCCATTTATGTATTTCTATGTTTCAGGGTATGGTAATCCAAACAGTTCTTCCATTGTCAACCTTTATCAACATGAAATTACAACCCTTAAAGAGATGGTAGTCACAACATTACGGGACTATACCTTGTATGTGATATTATCCTCTTATACTGTGCCATTCTTTAATATTCCTTGATCAGTTCTTGAATGATTGCCACCAGACTATGACCTCAAATGCAATTCCTTTTTTTCTCTAGCAATGTAAACATACCAGAGGAAATGGCACCTGAAATTTTTCATGTCAGTAATTTTCATGGACATCTTAGCTCTTGTATGATGGCTTCATATCTAACCTGCAATGTCTCACACCTAGGGTGACTTATTTGAATTTCTGGCACATCATGACAAAACAATTGCTGCAATAAAGGAAAAGCGGGATGCATGTGTAAGGGAATTAGCAAGACTGGAAAAAGAACTTGTCCAAAGTAAATAAACCAAAGCCAGGTATACAACTCTTTTTCCAATCAACATAACTAAACAACACACACTTGAGTACATAGTGATTTGAGTTAAGTTATTCCACAATATCAAATGTAATTGGAATGAAGGTTTTAATGTGAGAAAGGTCAAATGCAAGATTGCATAATTCTCTTCAATAACACAATTATAAATAGTTGTTTATATACATATTAAAAGACATCATTGCAGCACTGATTATTTCCAACATACTTCAGACTATTTAAGCTTTCGTCTTTTACGTGGTTTCTTTAACTTGGCATAACCCTTGCCATACCATCCTGCACCTAAATGTTCCCTATTGTCCCACTCTACTGCATCTTGTTCCAAATGTTTCACATCTTGTATCGAACAAGGGTTTGTCTCACCATTTAAATGCTCATTTGCCCTGCTTTCTAGAAGAACCTCAAAATTCTTTGTTGTTTTCGTGCAAAGTTCATGTTCCCGTAATGGTGTGCTCAGGCGAAATAATGGGTCATGTTTCCTGAAAAAGCAATTGTCCCATTTCAGAAAAGCCTCAATGGCAAAACATTTGGCAAGAAAGAGGGTCTTGAGCTGATAATGGAGAAAGACAGAGCAGTTAATGGAGCCCAATTGACATTATTCACCTTTTATAACCTGGAATATCCAGGCCAAGCTTTGCCATGACCAATTGCATGATATCATCACAGCGACCATTAATTTTCAAAGTTGCAGATGTATCTTTTGGAGTCCACTAGTGGAAAAATAAAATTTTGAAATTTGAACAACTAGTATATGAGGAAATGCACTAAATAAACCCTATTTGTACTTTGATTAGGGGTAAACTGTTTGCTACATTTGCTACCATGAAATTATGAACCAATAGTAATTTTTGTACCTGTAAATTAACAATGTATAGCTGTGGTCTTCTTGCCTTTGTTCTTGTCATCCCCCAGAGAGAATTATACCTCTTTAAAACCTTAAATTATAATATTTTTATGTATATATCGAAGTCTATTAAAGAAATGATAGAATGTAAAGTGTGAATAAAGATATTTTATCTAATTCTTATACAGATTGGGTTAATTTATTTACTTTGAGACTTGAACCAAGACAAACAATACAATCAGTTGCTTTTCCTGCATCAATGGCACCCTGCCAATTCAGTGGCCACTCCAAACATCCTTTCTCACCAAAATGTACAATTGTGTCTCGTAGTTTTCCTCCACAAATATGACACATTCGACCAGTGTTGTGGCGACGTAATGCTGTTTTTTCTGTCACATCGAACGTTCGAACATAAGCTCTCTCTGGTTCACACTCGGTACACACCTGGAGAAATAAATTATTGTTAGTTATATTTACAAAACAGATTACACAGTTTTTATAAGACATAGATATACTTCAGGTTCTTGGATGAAGAAGAGCCTGATATATCATCCTTGGTGTATTGAGGGCTTCTCAGCATGCAACAATGATCTATATCGAAAGCCTAAACTAACCTCAATATACATATTGCCATGAACTTCAGACAGCGCTTCACTTGGCAAGCCACTACGAAGGTGGAGGCCATCACAGTTCTGTGATACAACATGTTTCACCTTAGAAATAAGAAAATTATATATAGACACTATAGAGTTAAATTTTTCAAGGCACAAGCAATTGACTGGTAGTAAAAATGAAGACATATTCATGAGTCCTCCTGACATACATGTCGTTCCTGATAAAGTTTCAAAATGCTCATGTGCGTTAAGGTTGGCTCTGCATCAGAAAGATTGGTGCAGTTTCTAAATAAAATGGAAAATATAGCAGAACAAAGCATACATTAATAGCTTAATAATATTGATTTTTTTGAAATAAAGGTTTCATAAATTAAAGACAATTTGAGCTAATGGTTGGTACCAGACACTCATAATTTATTAAAAACATGTCTTTATTCTTTGTTGTAAATAAATTCAAGTTTAAATACTTTTAAAATACAGCAATGCTTCCTTACTTTATTGACTCTCCCTTTGAAAGTTTTGTCCAAATTCCATTTGGACCCCTGTAAGAAAATTAAACACAGCTGTAATTTTATAGTTTTAATTAACTAATTGTTTTAATTTTTTCCATTTTAACCTATAGAATTCTTCTATCTTTAATTTATAAATATATTTTTATTTTTAAAGGTGAAATATTCTTACCGATAATCTGGAATAGAAGCTGCCTAAAACGATAAATAATAATAGTGAAATATTAAGAAGCGTACATACTTTTCAATATTCGTGTAGGTTCAATTACTTTCATTTTTTCAAACCAATATATTGGAGAGTATTGAATATCACTTATTTCAACTAGCATTATGAAAAATTAACAGTGATATATTATAAAACAAGACTGTTTTAAACCGGGAATACTTTAAAGAAGTATTTATAAAATGTTTTAAAATATTTATTTTACCGTACTGACACCAGCACCAGTGTAAACAACTACAAAATTCGCTTCCTTGATGGCATTTGCCAGCTGCGTTGCCTTTGCAACAAGTTCTTCTGGAGAATCGCAGACCTTAAGAAGAAAAATATATAGTATTATTAACAAATCCTTTCTCGAAATAATTAGGAAATGCTAAAAATCAACCTCAATTTTACGGGCTTTGGCATTCGCCTGTTTGATCGCTCTTCGTTCAATTTCTTGCACCATTTCAGGCGACTCTCGCAAGATATTCAGCTCTTCTTGGCTGCATTCATCAGTTCCTTTTTGTAAGATTGATTTTATTTGTTTCAACCTTGCCTGAAGCTCGTCATTTACTAGAGAACTTCCACGTTTGACAGTACACTTTCTTGTCAAACCTTCTCGACTGGTCGCCATCTTGTAAACACATCACATCAGTAATTACGCAATCCTAATCGCTGATCCTAATCTGATCGCCTCTCATGCTTAATCCATGGGAAAAGCTGAAACACCATTGGCTGAGAATAGTGTGCTGCTATTAGGTAAGCATACTGCGTTACTATTGGTTAAAAACAGTCTGGTAGGAATACTGTGATGTTATTGGCTGAAATACTATGTTATGATTGGCTGAGATCAATGTGAGGCTATTTAAGTGAGAGTAGAGAATTTGTAACTCAAGAGAGCGTTCCTTTTGATCGGATTTTGAATTATTTTTTTAATTCTAAATTTGTTGTATTTAAATATTTAATTTTCCATTTATGGGGCAAATTTTGACGCTGATTGTTAGGAGAAATTATTTAATCGACTTCATGCGCTAAATTCAAAAGAGTTCTGTTCTCCACAATCTTTTCTCGCGGTTTTCCTGTCTGCAAACCAAGCTCTTGTTCGTGTTTATCGATACGTTCCCATTGTTTAAACGATACTGGTTTTATCCCTGAAATACACAAGAGTTAGAGCTGAATGGTTAGGCAACTGGTATTTTCTTAGCACAACTATTTAAACACAACGAATCCAAAATACCTCGGGATTCCAAGAGGTGATTTACAGCAAAGAAACCTTTATCTTTCTCAGTGATTCTTGGAAACTTCCCTGTGATATTCAGAGAAGTATTGAAACAACTACATCGTTGGGAACAATTCAATTACATGATTTCCAAGACTTGATTCAGTCACAAAAGCTCGCTACCTTGTTTCAAATCGCTGACGACAATCTTAGCTGTTGCTCTGCCTTCGTTTAATGTACTCAGGATAACTCCGGTGGGGCCAGTCCTTACCCAACCACAGCAGTAAACACCTGAACAAAATAATAGCAAGAAGCTTTGTTTAGTTGAATTGATTGAATTACGATGGGTTTATAAACCAACGTTATCTTTTACAAACACTGTTAAATGGCTAATCCAAATAAGACAATGTCATCGTTCCAACATGTTTAACAATACCTCATTTTCATGAAGAATTGAACGGAGTGAAAGGCTTGCAATAGCTCTGTTAAAAGCGACCATTCACGAACCTGGTAATCCAGAGACATGACCATCATTCGATTCACAAGATACCACTCCACCATCAAATGGTATTTCGTCGTCAATAACGACACTTCGGTAACCAATACTTCGGAATATCTGTAGAAAAAAATGAAGAATTGAGATGGATTCAAGCTGTGCTTCTCATGATCCCATTGAGTTTAAAAACAGTCGCTTACCAGACCACAGTTCAAAGTTTCTATCTTTCCACTGCCATTGGCTTTCACTGTTCCATCTGGCATCTATGAAGAACATAAAAAATCTCAAACGTCGTGATCTAGTGTAGGTAGTATTCTACAATAAGCTGTCATGGTTTGTGTCTGAACTACCTGAGAAAGATATCTCAAACGTGGTGGTCTAGTGTAGGTAGTATTCTACAATAAGCTATCGTGGTTTGTGTCTGAACTGAACGTAAAAATCCCGTTGTCTACTTTAGGAATGCAATACCTCTTTTAAATTATTTATTTCGAATTTAATCCCCGAAACTCTTCCAGAATCACTACTCATAATCTCAACAGGACTTCGACGGAACAGCAATTTAAACTCTTTTGTAGTCTCCGACATTGTATCGTCAGGTTGAGAGGTATTTCTGATACGAAAACAAAATAAAATCCTTTTAGGAAAATCGTGCAAAGTTATCTGATCTAAAAACAACATCTCAAACTTACAATGCTGTGTTGCAGAGAAGCTCAAACAACCTCTTTTTCTGGCGCGGGATTTCTATCGGAAAAGACGTAAAACTTGGTTTTCTAATAGTCATTTGAGAGTAAGATCGAAAAACTGGGTAAAAAGAAAACTCTCAAACGATTTACCTGAAATCATTTCTCGTATGGGTTGAAAATCTTCCGGAGAGAAAACGGAGCGACATCCAGGTAATTTTGTCATTTCACGCAGTTCTTTGATTGTGAAAGATATCTGAAAGACGGACATTTTCCAGTGAATGGAAAGTGATCATTTCCTTTAGTGAAGCGAAAATAAAACAGTCGATTGTAAAATGATATTACGACGAACCTGTAAAGGACCTCTTCTGCCAACGACGTAAACTCGCTTCACTTTGCTTTTTCGGATCAGGTCCAAAGCGTGCTCACATATATCCGTTTTCTACAGCAAAAATAGATCGAACTGCTGTAGATGAATTTGGTTTGGGAACAACAGTAAAAAATATTAGTTAAATTTGGCAAAGTGGGTTTGAATGCAGGCCAGTCATACCAATCATAGATCTATAATTCTTTCTACTGAGTGTCTAACTTTGAAGACTACTGAATTACCTCCAACATTTCAACTGGTTTTAATAAAATCCTTGCAACATCTAAAGCCACATTTCCTTGACCAATTATGACAGCAGTCTCAGAACTAAGATCTGGCTTTAACTTGAGAAAACAAAGAAATGATAAGTGCCCTTAATTATTTCTCTTTGAGAATAGAAAAATTGAGGAAATCTAATGAAGACTTACGTCACTACTTGCTGGTAAACCATTATACCATTCCACAAAATGTCTAGCTGAATAAACACCATGATGTTCCTATCAGAGAAGAAAATATGTTTGGAACAACTAGCAAATTGAAGAAATCTGGAAAAGCTGTTTGTATACCTCGCCTGGAACTTGAAGTTTTCTGTCGTTTTCCGCACCATAGCACTTAAAACAAATATAAGCTATAGTTTCAAAGATAAATTCTAGCAGCGAGGGGCATTGGATGTCCAAAATTAAACAAAATTATAATGATATAACTAAATTAGATTAGAATTACCAAAATAACAACATCATAAGCAGCCTTTAATTCACCTAAAGACACATCTTTCCCGATGTGAACATTGCCCACAAATCTGCATCTCTCATTCTTTGCTGTTGTTGTAAATTGATTGATACAATTCTGGTGAAGTGACAAATGAAATACAGATGAATAGTGATTAAGTCAATTCTACTTGCAAAGATGGTTGACATTAAGATAATATGAAGTGTCTAAAATTAGAAAATGTGTTCATGATTGGCGGAACTAGAACTAACCTTTGTCTCAGGGTGATCAGGAGCAACGCCAAATCTAACCAGACCAAATGGTACGGGCAATTTGTCATAAATGTCAACAGATAGATTCTCGTGCAACTAAAAATGATGGTAAATTAAAACTAGTCATATTTAGATTAAGATTGGATTTGTCCTAGAGAGTCAGTCACAAGTTGCATCCTCATATAACCAGTCATGATAGAAAAAGTTTAGGTCTGCCATGGTACATCCCTGGTGACCAAAGTCAATCTATGGAGAAGAAATCCAGGACTGATTGCCTAATACCATACCTACAACATATACTACCTTTAACAAATATTGTGAAGTGTAAAATCCTGCAGGGCCACTTCCAACAATACAGACAGCAGGCCTCTCATTCCTGTCTGTTGTGAATGATCTTTTCCGGCAAACACTTCTGGAATAATTAATGTGTCGTCGAAACAAACCACCATGTCTTGTGAGTGGTCTTAAAAGCTGGTATTGAAACTGAACCATCGATATTCATAGGTTTTAGTCAGATCTTAGAGAGCCTTTACTTGCAGATTTCTACCACAATAGTTGCATTAAATAATATTATATTTGATAAAACTGTTAAATAATATAAAGAGGAATTGTTGAAGTGATGGAGCTTTGGATTATGGTTTGAATTAGGATTAAGAAGTGGATTAAATACTGACCTGTAAGTCATCTCTTCATCTTCATCATACACGCTGGAGTGACATCAAATATGGCGGAAAGTGAGGGAATTTCGAAATCTGAAGAGAAACAATGTTTAAAACCTGTTTGTATAATAACTTTAGGCATGGCAGGGTCGGGAAAGACTACCTTTGTACAGGTTCGTATATATATGTTATACCTTTGTATATGTGGGCGTTTTGATGTCGACATTTGACTGATTTGAGCTCTCTCTACAACATTTGAACCAACTCTTCATGAAAACAGAAAACTTGAAGCTTTATGATCTATAATCTGACAATTTAAAGACCTTCCTGTATGGCATGGAAAGTCTGTCAAATTAGTGATGAAACAACGCCATGAGTAGTCGTATCTGAATTAATTTTGTAGCGAATCAATGCTCATCTTCATGCCAAGAAAACACCACCCTACATTGTCAACCTTGATCCAGCTGTTTATGAAGTTCCATATCCAACAAACATCGACATTCGAGACACAATAAAATATAAAGAAGTTATGAAACAATACAGTATGGGTCCAAACGGAGGGATTATGACATCACTCAACATGTTTGCAACAAGATTTGGTCAAGTTATTGAATTTATTGCAAAAAGAGCTTCAGAATTCAAGTATAAAGAATACAGATTTTCTTTGGTTTTGCATCTAAATCAATCACCATCATATTTTTTCTTTTCTTCTTCAATTCTGTGTTTCCATTGTAGGCATGTGTTATTTGATACACCTGGTCAGATTGAGGTCTTCACATGGTCGGCATCTGGAGCCATTATTACAGAGTCCTTAGCATCATCATTTCCAACTGTGGTAGCATATGTCATGGATACAGCACGCTGTGTGAACCCAGTCACATTTATGTCAAACATGCTTTATGCTTGTAGCATAATGTACAGAACGAAACTTCCCTTTATCGTTGTCCTAAATAAGGTGATTCAATTTTACCTGAATGTTACACTTGTTCTGCAGTTGTAGTGCTAATGTATCTAACCCAGTTAGAACTTCTGTTGCCTGATAGTTTCTATAATTTTAGACAGATATTGTTGACCACAGTTTTGCAAATAAATGGATGACAGACTTCTCATCATTTCAAGAAGCATTGTCGCAAGAGACAACATATATTTCCAGTTTGTCAAGTTCACTGAGTTTGGTCTTGGATGAGTTTTACGAGGGCTTGCATAGTGTGGGCGTATCCTCCATGACTGGGGCGGGGATTGACGATTTCTTTGAAGCAGTTGACAAGGCAGTGTTAGAATATGAAACAGATTATAAACCTGGTAGGTCAGTCATTGGCACAACCAGAATGTGTTTTCTGTGTGAAATATACTAATATACAACTTTGACTTTCACAGAATATGAAAAATTAAAAAGGAAGAAAGAGGCTGAATTAGAGAAGTCTAGACTTGATCAATTAGCAAAACTACAAAAGGATCTTGGGCATGGTGAATCAGTTTCCATGGATACAGTAGATCACCACCCACAGCCCAGTGTAAACCCAGAGATTTCTCTTGGGGCTGGTGATGAGGTGGGAGAGAATGATAACGGTGAAGAAGTGGCAGATGAAAGACAAGAACAGAAATCATTCCAACGTTTCCTTTCTAGAGAACATGAGAAATCCTCCAGTTCAAAGACTTAGTTCTATCACATATCTAAGATCTTTTTCCATTTTGACTGGAATTATCATCATATAACATTTATTTAGACTTACAAAATAATTTAATATTTATTTTCATTCCTAACTATATATATAGATATACAATATATATTACATGTAACCTAATTTTGAATTGACTAGTGTATACAGAAAATGTTGTGAACTTCCAAATGATTTTTTTGGTTCTTTGTGCGAACTATTTGTACATGAAAAAGGTGTGTTTCATGATAGCTAAATCTTGGTAAAACAAAAATATTGACAAATAAACAAGTAAAAATATTGCAGATGAAAGAGAAAAACAAAATACCATTCACGTCTGACATATAAATATTTTATCATACCTGGGTGGTCTCACATTTCTGTCTTGTACAAGTAAACTTTTGTTCATGTTTTGAAATTGAAATTACTTTTCATTGCGCTGTAATGTGAAGTTTGCTGCAAGACGAACTTTCGATGGAGTTGCACGGAAACAACCTTTCTCACCCACAGGTGAACAAACCTTTGCTGTACCTGATTCGCTGGACACTGCCTCATGATCTGGAGCTCTCTCAGATAATGATTGCATGCGGAGAGAACTTGGTGGTTGGACAGGTTTATCTAAAAAAATTGATTAAATATTTTAAATTCTTGAAATATTTTAAATTCTTGAAATACACTTGAAGTCTATTTCCACATATATATCCTACCTTTTTTTACAGGACAAATTTCTTCAGTGCTTCCACCAATAATTTGTACACTCAACATATCTAAGAACAAAAAGACAGTTCCATTGTTTTGTAGTGGTGCATTGAAAACATTTTACATACAAAGCTATGGCTCAGATTCTGAAGTGATGATGATGATAGCAGTTTCAACAATCCTGTGTGTCCCCCTTTGGCAAATGTTATTGATTTCTAAGGGGGAGGCCCTTTCCCCCAAATCAAATGTGTACAACAGAAAATACATACTGACCAGAAGTAACTCTCTCAGAGATTGATCTTTGAACAGCAATAACCACCTTCTCTGGACCAGTGCCAATAATTCTTGCTACATGAGGAACTGCATTGAGAAGTGAGGATAGCTTGGTATAACCATAGTCAGAGACAATACATGGCTTAGAGTACATCTGTTGATAAACAGGAGCAAATCTACTCAGAGACAGGCATCCACCACATTTATCCAGCAGAGCCTGAGTTTCCACTTCAAAACGGGAGATTGGAGACAATGTGATATGATGAGCATTGTTTGCAGAACTTGTCACCTAAATAAATGCAAAACAACCCTCAGTCCTGGACAGTTCTTCCTAGAGGTCCAAGTATGGATCATGTCTAATTACTTCAGGAGGAAAGTTAAATTTAAGGGTCCTTACTGTTATAAAACCATTCAATCTCTCTCTAAAATCCTCCAAACACGATGAACCATGTAATTCAAGATGAAATATCTTCTTAAAATATTCTTCATATCGTTCTGGAAGCTCATCCAGAAATATTGAGGAATCGTCGATTGAAGAAAACAATTGTTTTAGTTCTTCAACGAGCACACGTGCGCAGTACGAAGGCTTCAACTCAACCATTTCTACACCATCCACTCTTGTTACCTGAAATAACAAGAGATAAATATGAAGAAAACGCCATGGCATCATTCCACTGCATGAGATGACGCTCATCAGTCATGAGTGTCTAAACGCCTAGATGATGATTGCGGCCAATGCAGTCACATCTTACCTGAACACAGCTGGGAAGACTTGCATCATTTTGTGGAACTGTTCCATTTCGACGAAGCTTTTCCTGATACAGATTTAAAAATTTCTTTTTTTCTAACGTGTAACCCAGACATTCATAGAGAATCTCAACTGCGGTTCTCACAAACGGAAAATCAATGTTTTTAGGTTTCTCTTCTTGTGTGCCATGGAGAATACCAATGATCTGTTCATTTCCTTTCCCTCGAACCTGATACACACAATAATAATCGTATCAACAGTAAGCTATCGTGGTTAGTTGTTTGATAACTACCTGATAACGATATTTAAATGTGACCAACTGACTGTACCTCTAACGGTTTATCGAGATTTTCTATAGCTTCATTCAGGAGTAAGCTGTCGTATGGAAAGGTGTGATGAAAATAATTTTCGTACAGCTTTGAAATATTCTTCAGACAAATCAACTTAGTTTCTTGAGCATTCACGAGTGTAAAAATGTCGGCCTTCACTTGCACGACGGAGTGGACAACATTGCGAAGAATTTGATTGAAGTCCTTGGAGTTTGATAGCTTCTCGTCTCCTGAAACAGCGCATGAGATATCCAAAATTACTGTCAAAGAAGTCCTGTTTAGTTGTTTAGTAACGTGTGGTAATTTGGATAAATTTGGGAGCTTTTGTTAAACGAAGAAGCTCAGGATATCCCTACCTTCAAGAACAAGTTTTACTGTTCGTTGATCACCAACACCTTCGATCTAAACAAGTTCAATCAAACGACATTTCAAGTAACGTGATTTAGAGCCATCGTTGAATCTCAGCCAGACTAACCTCAGCAACGCTTGACACGGCTTTGATCAGATCAGTTAGACGAGTGAAACCAAACGATGATAGTTTAAACTTCTGACCAAAATGCTTTACATACGAAGCCATGAAGTTTGAAAGAAGAATGCTGTGTTGAGGCTGTTTCTTTAACAACTCTGAAATTTCTCTTTTAAATAACTTCACTCGATGTTGATGAAGAAGACAGATGTGGCTTATCGACGAAACTTCTTTTACCTGAAATATGTAAAGAGATTGCATGGGTCTAATTTTAAGCCCTAATGGCCTATTAAAATGTTCTTCCTAGAGGTGCAGTAAGGATCATCTCTTATTGATCCAGTTTTACTACAGGAGGAAACCTAAACTAAACTAACTTTATTTATACTGGATAACTCTATCAGTTCTAAACTGTTCTTCCTAGAGGTCCAGTAAGGATAATCTCTTATTGATTCAGTGTTACTACAGGAGGAAACCTAAACTAAACTAACTTTATTTATACTGGATAGCTCTATCAGTTCTAAACTGTTCTTCCTAGAGGTCCAGTAAGAATCATCTCTTATTGATCAAGTGTTACTACAGGAGGAAACCTAAACTAAACTAACTTCAATTATACTGGATAGCTCTATCAGTTCTAAACTGTTCTTCCTAGAGGTCCAGTAACGATCAACTCTTATTGATCCAGTGTTACTACAGGAGGAAACCTAAACTAAACTAACTTTATTTATACTGGATAGCTCTATCAGTTTTAAACTGTTCATCCTAGAGGTCCAGTAAGGATCATCTCTTATTGATCCAGTCTTACTACACTACAGGAGGAAACCTATACTACATATTGGACAATTCTAATTCATGCTAGACACTCCAATTACCTGTGCAATGCTGACTAAACAACGCAACAGATTTGAGAGGTTTTGAAATCCATACGACATCGGGTCTAATTCACATCCATAACAAGATAAATACTTTTCCTGCAGTCGTTCAAATGTCATATCAAATTCATGATCTTGTTGCAGAATATCAACCAGCCTGGAACCCAATTGTGACATACCCAAGGTATCGCCTGGGAATTGAACAATTTCAACGATGAAAGAAAAGAACAAAGACTAACACCACCTGTATTCTTCAAAGCTTTATACTTACCAGGGCTGGAAGGAGGTCCATCTTGCCACGAGATATTTCGCTTCGTTGTACTACCAGTGACCGTGACGTTTGGTATACGACACAACAGCTCTTCCAGTGCAGATCCAGTGGAACTGACTGCGATATCTTTATGAAACTCTAACCAATACAAGGCTGGGAAACTAACTAGAGGAATGACGCCGTCGTAATGATGAAGAAGCTTCACAACATCCGATGAGAACGAATCATCAACAATAACTGTTTCTGAATCAATTTTTCCTTCTAAAAGTGAGATTGTCTGACAACCTAACGAGCCATTCACCACCACAATATCTTGAATCTGATCCAAATGTCTTTCGTCTAAACGTTTGCGATACTTCTTCTCAAAGTTGGTAAAAAATGTAGCAAGCGGTAGCCAGCTTAACGGGGCTCCTCGTAAGATAGAAATCGCCTCATCTTGTAAATAACACGATTCTTTATCTCTCTCAGTTGCTAAGGAAACATGAACAATCTTGCCAAGGATTGATTTGCCTGAGACTTTCGTAATTGCGATATGAGCGTCCGTTGGTTTGGGGACCTTCACAAAAGCACGCAATGGTGCTCCGTTCTTTGAATAAAGCACGACAGAATAAACCTGGAAACACAGAAATCATCATTTAGTGAATGCTGTGTTCATGAAATCTTTGTCAAAAGATCTTAATTAGCAAAATAGTTCGCATATATGTACAGAAGTCTAGTGCAGGAACCAAAAGTTAAGAGCAGGAAAACAGACTTGGTAGAGTCATGTCCATGATCCTTATCTTAGCAGCTAAATTGCCCAGAGTGTGTTACCCTGGGCAATTTACAATACAACAACATAAATCCTGAATAAGAATTGTCCTATTAACTAACCTTACAATGCTCTCGGAACACGGAGGCTATTTTCTTCTGAATTTCATTTTTAGGCACACCTTCGTTGATATTGGTGACCAGTAGATCCACACCATTGAACTGTTGTTCCGGTGAGGGTGATCTTCCGGCCATACCATTGACTACAGGTCTGAGTGGAGATGGTGGAGATGATAGGGGGGAAGGAGGTGTGGCGATTGGTATTGGGGAGGGGGAGCCCCCACCCCGTAAACCGAATATGTTATGCAATAACGGAGAATGATGCAAACTATTGAACATCATAGGACCAGGGTGACGTGGAAATATTTGCGGATTTGGATATGGAAAGCTTGTTTGCGACGGTTCTTTAAAGCGATGTTGAGGAAAGTTCAATGTTTGATTCGGAGGATTAAAGATATTCTTGGTGCCGTTAGAACAATTTAACGATTGGTTTTCTTTCCAAGATCCATTGCTCGTGTTCTCATTCAAACGAAGTCCCATGCGAGGTTTGACCAGATATGAAGAAGTTGGCGTCGAAACATCGCTAGAATTCTCATCATGTTTTTGTCTTGTGGGTGACTCATCACCGCCATCTTTGTTGTTTGTCAAAGGCAGTTGTGTCGCTCGTAAAATATTGCCAAACAAGTCTTCTTTATCAAGTCGTCGTCTGGCCCTGAAATTGAATATTTTTTGGAATAAACACAAAATTAAACTAACTTCGCAGGGAATCACTAATTCATTTCCAAATTGATCTTTGCGACAGTCGCCTGGACGTCGAAGTGGGGTTGATCTACCATCATCCTGGCTCCTTCAATTGCTTCAGTTCTGACAGCTCTACAGAAGCTAGACTATTGCAGTAGCCATACAACCAATAGTTAATTTACCTGTATGCAGCTTCAGAATTTGGAAAACGCACGATAGCTTTATTCCCGTTGATAGAAACCACTTTGCCTCCGCAGTTATCAGAAAGTTTGGTCAATCGTGTTTTAAGGACAGTTGTATTCTTCGTTATTGGCAGATTCGTCACCAACACATCGTTGGAGAAAGATGACTTGTACGTTGTCTGTAAGTAGAGTATCATTGACCAGAATTACCACGAGTTACTACACGTCGTTTAGGCAAAAGAAATCCTAATTTTTATACGTGTACAGATAAGAAAATACCTGTCCTAGTGCTTGAAGTTCTTCAGTGAACTGATCAAAGCGATGAGTTTCGTGAGCAAAAGCAAGCAATGCGGACGAGGCAGCAACATAATGAAGACAAATGATCTGAAAATTGTGACGATGTCTAAGATCAGATAAATCAGCTGCAAAGTTGCCATCTCCAGAGATCAGAATCACCGTCGCTGGTCTGCTGAATGTCTGCGCAAAACGACGTAAACTTTGACGAAGTTTGTCATCTGCAGCATTCTTTGAAGTCGCGTTGATGTGAACTACCGTCACCTGAAGGGAAGTTTGACGAGAAAGTTTTGAAGTATTAAGATTAGGATTGGTTTAGAAAATTATTTCTTTATAGCCACATTGCATATTATGGATGGATGGATGGATGGATAGATGGGATGGATGGATGAATGGATGGGATGGGTGCGTGGATGGATGGGTGGATGGGATGGGTGGATGAATGAATGTACTGTACCTGTGCTTTATTTAGTTCCTCAATAACAGTTTTCTTCTCCTTGCTCGTATCACAAACACACATAAACTCCACTTCTCTCTTTTCTTTAAAGAAGACACGTCGTATTTTCTGTACTACAGCTTGAGCCGACTTTCCCTTGGGAACTGAGCAATTCTCAAAATCCCAGAAAACACCAACAGGCTCCAATTCTTTCAAAGTCTTTAAGTGATTTGGGGAAGAATTGATTGCATTAATTGAACTGAGAGGCAATGGTTTCTGCATATGATTTGCAGAGGGTGTGTTTAGAGGATTGAAAATATTAGGGTTGGATTCTTTCCGAGCACAGTGCTGTATAGTTGGGTCTCCTTGTTTTAGAAAGGATTCTTGTTTGAGCAACGAAGTTGACAAACCATTGCAATTGTTTGAATCATGTTGAGGCCAAGGTTTATTACTGTATTTTATGGAATTTCCCATGTTTGTCTTGGAGATGATCATTTGAGTCTTGTCATAATTGTTATTTAGACAATCACATGAAGTCTGATATTTTTTGTTTTTCATATTGGTTTGTTGGGTATGAATATTTTGGGTGTTGTTTTGGGTGGTGGTACAACATGTTTTGACAGGATACGTGGGATGTGGATGGACAATGTCCTTCTCAGCCTGCAAGCGGGTTGACGTGAATTGTTGAATTGGACCTGGACGAGGTGATTTTGCGACATTCTTGTAACATCTGTGGTTTATTCTTTCTTCTTCTTTGAAAAATACAGCTTGACACTGATGAATATGGAAAATAATGTAGTTTAATCAATCACATAATGATAAGTGCTAAACTGGCAGCCTAATGAAATGAGCAACCAACCAGTAACACCCAACATTAGCCAACCAATAAATAACCCTCCGCAAAGCAACCAACCAACCAATGATCCACCACTAAGCAACCAACCAATCAACCAGTTTAAGATCATTCTTTACCTTGGTACAGGTATCAACTGGGTGAGCTAACTTCTTCATTGATGTTTTGACATGTTCATGATACGCAGCATTGTCCAAGAAATGAGTATTACAATCTTCGTTGCCACATTCACCAAAACACTTAAAAGCATTATGGCTTGGGCATCTGGTAACTGCTATGAAAGGGAAATGAATAGAAGTTGTTGGTTGTTAGGTTTGGTGTTGCAATATAGAAACCTAAGGGCAATTAGGAGAGCGAGCAAGTCAAATGTTGGTTCCAATAGATGAGATGATAATTATAAACTTACTATTATCTATTATAGTTGGAGTTTTAGTCAATCTTGGATGTCTTTTTGGACACTGAATATTCTCGCATCGTCTCTCCAACCATTTCACACAAACAACTTCAGTATTTCGTGCTGGACCACAATGGCGAAACAGACACTACATGAAAACATGGTGAATATTGCACATAGTATTGAAGAAAACACAGACAACTATCAAATCCTGATGACAGCAATACAAGTTCACTAAACTACGTTAATTGTTTGTGTACAAAAAATATTTACCTCTCCGTATCTCCACGTGCACTGACGACCATCAATAAAAAACAAGCAATCAGTGAACATCCTATAATCCTTCTTTGACGCAATATTTTGTTCATTTCTCAACTTCTGTAGCTCGCTTGGTCCTTTAGTTTTGATTGTTTGACCTAACAACTCACATCCATCCATCACCGTTGCTGCACACTCGGCAATTTCACGGTTGTAAAAGTTAACATAACCAAACTGCTTTGACTTGCCAAGCTCGTCTCGACAAATCACAACGCTTTTGACCGGCCCAAATTTACCGAAATAATCAGATAATGTCTGTTCTTTGCATTGCAATGATAAAGAACCTATCCACACAGAGAATTTATCTTCCATAGCAGCTTAAAATTATTATTTTTCAAAAAGAACGAGAGACAAATCAGACAATTTGCAGACCACCGAACCTGTTGTTGTTTTTACGACTCACTGAACTGTTAAATTTTAAACAGTACTGGAGTGCTCGCACTCTTACGGGTGGTACCAACAGAGGTAACATCACCATACCACCATTCAATGGTGACTTACCAGCGCTGTTGCATGGTAGCAGCCATATTGTATGGTACTATCTGCAGTTACTAACAAGGCCATTGTCAACATCGTAATTCAAACTAAGAACTAAAATAGAAATCTTTTATTTATCTATTGGAAGAGACGTGGTCTCTTCAACGGGAAAATTCATTTCTTCAGTGGAATAATCTTTCTCTTCCTCGCGAATCGTATCCGACAGTTCCTTGTTCAAAGTTTCAAACAACAACAAGGAACTCAAACTAGCAATGAAGCCAAAACTTCCGAAAATAATGAACGGAACAGACTTTCTGCTTTTCTCTCCCTAAAAAATATTAATGAAAAGATGGAACTACATCTAGACTTCTACTAGAGAGTAGATAGAGTAGAAACTTTTAATGCTTTACGTACCAACAGCAGAATCTGAGGAGCAATCACAGCACCAAACCTGGTCCACGACGTACAAGCTCCTAAGCCTACATTTCTGACGTTAAGACAGAGCATTAGAAGAATACATTTCAACAAATAAACCGAAAATATCGCGTGAAAACCTACCTTATCTCAGTTGGAAACAATTCAGAGGTGTAAATGAACAAGACACTGAACGATCCAGCAAATCCGACTTTACCAATAATCGCGAGAGCTGTCGTTAAATCTTGAAGTGCATCATTGTCTGGAAAACAACAAGACAAAATATTTAATCTCACTCGTTAGATATTGTTAATGAAGGTAAAGCAGCTCTAAGCAACTCCCAACTAACCTGCAGCTTTCTCAGAAAGAACTCCAGCAGTAATATTCATGATTGCTCCTATCATGAGATACGTACAGAGAGGTTTACGACGACCAAACCTTGAAACAAATAAGGATATTTGCTTCAATATGCCTTAGCTCAAGTCGTCAATATTTAGTCAAATAGCAAGGAAAGTTTCTAGGGGGAAAAATACCTTTCAGTTATAAAAACTGTTAAAAAATATGGTATTAGTTCCACGGTCCCGCTGATGAAGAAATTGAGGTATTTGTTTCCAGCTAAACTTGAGATATTGAGTGATATACCATAATAACCAACAGAGATGGAAAACCTAGAGTGATAAAAAATTCTACGTTTGTTTAATGTTTCCAGGTCAACCTAATGTAAAAACACATTATCACGAGAAAGAAAACTCAGTCAAAAAAGTCATTACCATATCCAAGCCAGAATGATTGATCGTTTTCTCAGCACACGATAACGAAACATATCAATGATGGTGTATTTCTTGACAACAGTTATCTTTTGTGTTTTACTTTTTTCAACAACATCGTCAAATATTTCACGAGGAAACTCTAAGTTATTAAATTTAACAATTTTTGTGACCACTTGCTCGGCCTTGTTGAATTTCTTCTGCGTTATCAACCAACGAAAGGATTCTGGCAGCAACCTGATAGAATTAAAAACAAGAAACAATTTCTGCAATGATTTAAAGGGACTGTGACTTATGTAGATGATCATGGTGATCATTATGATGATAATGATAATATTGATCAGTGATGACTTTCATGATGAGGTGATCACAAAAAATTGTATTAAAATTACCATATTAAAGAAATCTGAAGAATTGTTGTCAGAGTTATAAACAATTGAATATATCTCCAGTCTTGAATGAGAAAAGCAATCAAAGCTAGAAACATCACACCAACTGCCCAGAAAGCGACCTGTATGGTACCAACTCTACTTCGATATTTCAAAGCAAATAACTCAATTATCAAAATATATGCTGCCTCGAGTCCCTGGAAAAACAAGAAGATCTAGTGCTCTGCTTTTCCTACCCAAAATATCATGAAACTGGTAATGATTATAAGTTTACAGGAACAAATTAATCCATATTAATCTTATACCTCTAACACAACTCCCAGGATAAAACGCAATATCACAAAAGCGATATAGTTTCTTATGAAGAATATCATTATACCAAGAATGATCTGTGAATACAAACAGCATAATAGTACTGGTCTTCGACCAAATTTATCAGATAATGCTCCAAACAGCAGACCTCCAACTAACACACCACAGAAGTAGATTGTTGTAGCAAGATTTGTTTTGTATGCATCATCACAAACCAGATCAAACTATAGAAAACACAATTAAAACCATTCTTCTCAAAATCATTGATCATTACCAGAAGGATCAACAGAGATAAAGAGCTACCACAGTATAACCAACCAATTAAATACCATTTAATTCATTACCTCAGATATAATAGTTTGTTCTCGTCCTTCCAAATAATATGTCCATCCATTGGGACATGCTTCCTTTTCCTTAGTGCTGACATTTACATAAAGATTACATCCATCCCACAATGTCTCCCCACCTTTCTGTACAAGGGGGACAACTTCATCAATTTGTGTGATATTCCCCACTGCACAATGATGTTTAGTTTTTGCACCCATAAATGCCATGGCCAAATGATTCCAACAAATAAAGAATAAATTGGAACATAGCATTATGTACAAGATCATCTGTAATTTGCCAGGTTTCCCCAAAGCACTTGCAAGATTATCTGCACCGAGTGAACTCATAATGGTAAAGGGACCTAGTTTGGTACATGACCAGATGAGATAAAATAGAGATTAGTGCTGCATCTTAACAATTCACATGGAACTATACACTCAAAGCAGGAAATAAACCCTAGCCCTTGTCATGTAATTTCTGCTCAATTAACTTTGCTTTACCTTACTTAAGTACACGGAAGTAGTAAGTACTTGACAATTATTTTCCTTGAATACTATTGAAAACTCTTTGAATCTCCTATAAAGAAATTAAATTTATCTGTGCCAAGAACAGAGGTAAAAAAATTGTTGAGAGATTCTGTGATAATTCATATCCAGAATCATTTAAGAAATCATAAACGATTCTAAAACCAAATGCATCAGTTCTATTTGTAAAAGAGTACCTGCATAACTGTATATATTTTAAAAAAGATTAATGGTATTTTTAGGTACAGGAGTTTATTAAATATTGACACAGAAATAGATTACAATAGTGAATAGTGAATACAAGATCAAGGTCTGCTAGATCTCACAAATGTTTACAAAGCAAACAAAGAGCCTCACATACGATTGATACGAATGAAATAATACACACAGACCGTGCGTAATTCACCTGTTTGTAAAATCGTGTCTGTTTTTATGGACAAAGTGATGCTAAAATCATTCCAAATGATCAACGACGCGAAAACTTCGCCGAAAGTAAAACATGTTTAACAATTATTAATAGACCGGAGAGCAAGTGTCAACATTCATGCACGTAAGAGGTGTTATTTTAAACGGCTCTAATTTCCAAATGCATGCCAAAATTTGTTCACCTGGTTTTCCCAGGTAACGTCAAAAAGATGTGTAGGCTTCGTGCTTGTAAACAAGGATCTACAGATCAGCAAATTGATATGATGTCCACAGTTTAATACCAATGACTTGGCATGGTTGTATCCACAATCACCAGTAATGTAATGCATAATGATATCTGCCGCTACCACCATCAACAACGGTGGTATCCCCAGTTGGTAGTGATATGTTGGTATCAACAGTGGATACCACCGTTCAATGGTAACTTACAAGCGCTGTGGATGGTGCCAGTCGCATGTTATGGTACTATCTGCAGTTACTAAAAAGATCCATGTTCACTGTGAATTAAAGAACTAAAATTCCTACTTTTCTTTATTTATTTATTGGAAGAAGTGAGGACTCAACGGGAATCTTCATTTCTTCAGTGGAATCATCTTTCTCTTCCTCGCGAATCGTATCCGACAGTTTCTTGTTCAAAGTTTCAAACAACAACAAGGAGCTCAAACTAGCGACGAAACCAAAACAGCCGAAGATGATGAACGGAACGGACTTTCTGCTTTTCTTTCCCTAAACATGTAAATGAAATATATTACACCCAGAGTTGCACTGCATTTGGAACGTTTTACAACCACTTTATCGGCTGAAATGAAATGAATGCACCTAAAGAGCAGATGATGATATCAAAGAATGGTAGTATATAACACTTGCAGCTGAGAATGCACAGGTTTCTGAGCGTTAATTTATGAGAACTAGCAAGAAATTACGTACCAACAACAGAATTTGAGGAGCAATTACACCGCCAAATCTGGCCCATGACGCACAAGCTCCCAAACCTACATTTCTGACGTCAAAATGCGTCAAGATACAGCATTAGATAGAATTCATACCACAGTATATCAGGAAGATATCGCCTACAAACCTACCTTATCTCAGTTGGAAACAATTCAGAGGTGTAAATGAACAAGACACTGAACGATCCAGCAAATCCGACTTTACCAATAATCGCGAGAGCTGTCGTTAAATCTTGAAGTGCATCATTGTCTGGAAAACAACAAGACAAAATATTTAATCTCACTCGTTAGATATTGTTAATGAAGGTAAAGCAGCTCTAAGCAACTCCCAACTAACCTGCAGCTTTCTCAGAAAGAACTCCAGCAGTAATATTCATGATTGCTCCTATCATGAGATACGTACAGAGAGGTTTACGACGACCAAACCTTGAAACAAATAAGTGAATATTAGCTTTACTGCCTTAACTCAAGTTGCAAAACATTCTGATGTTGGAAGTCTTCTAGCTTTTGATAAAAATTACCTTTGTGTGATAAAAACTGTCAAAATATATGCTATCAGTTCTAGTAAACCGCTGAGAAAGAAATTGAGATATTTGTTTCCAGCTAAACTTGAGATATTGAGTGATATACCATAATAACCAACAGAAGTGGAAAACCTAGGGTGATAACAAATTATTTGTTAGTTGCAGTGTTTTTTTTGTTAAAAATACGAACACAACATGTATGCCTCAAAGGAAACTAAATAAAAGTAAGAAGTATCCCATTTACCATATCCAAGCCAGAATGATTGAACGTTTTCTCAGCACACGATATCGGAACATATCAATGATGGTGTATTTTTTAACAATAAATTTTTTTTCTTCTGTTGTACTTTTTTCAACAACATCATTAAATACTTGGTGAGGAAACTCCAATTTATTGAAGCTAACAATTCTTGTGACCACTTGCTTTGCCTTCTCAAATTTCTTCTGTGTTATCAACCATCGAAAAGACTCTGGTAGGACCCTAAAAATTTTGACAAAGAAAAATGAATATCAGATATATTGATGATCATATAGTGATAATCAATGAAGATAATATCAATTGATCTGTGGTTTATTAGTGACAAAAAATTGTATTAAAATTACCATATTAGAGAAATCTGAAGAATTGTTGTCAGAGTTATAAACAATTGTATATATCTCCAGTCTTGAATAAGAAAAGCAATCAAAGCTAGAGACATCACACCAACTGCCCAGAAAATGACTTGTATGGTACCAACTCTACTTCGATATTTCAAAGCAAATAACTCAATTATCATAATATAAAATGCTGCTTGCAGACCCTAGAAAAAAAAATAGGAAAGTTCTTATAAAAATTCATAGCTTACAGACCAGTTGGAGATATATATATGATTCATGATTTTAAAAAATAATCAATGTACCTGTAAAACAACACCCAAGAAAAAACGCAGTATCACGAATGCAATATAATCTCTGATGAAGGATATCATTATACCAAGAATGATTGGAGAATATACACAGAATAGTAAGACAGGTCGTCGACCAAATTTATCAGATAATGCTCCAAACAGCAGACCACCAACTAATACACCACAGAAGTAGATTGTTGTAGCAAGGCTAGATTTATATGCATCATCACAAACCAGATCCCACTAGAATAAAACAGTTTTTAATTAAGCTAGGTTGTTAATAGTTGACAGTCATTTTTAGATTGACCAAGGAACAATGTACAAGTTGTCTGGTTATAATTCACAAAAAAAATCTAGTCGAATTACAAGTCAGACCTCTACAGATAACAACGGCAACCACAGTAGGATAAAACTAACAAATATATACCATTAATTCATTACCTCAGATATAATAGTACGTTCTCTTCCCTCTAAATAATACGTCCATCCATTGGAACATGATTTCTCTTCCTTAGTGCTGACATTTACATAAAGATTACATCCATCCCACAATGTCTTACCACCTTTTTGTACAAGGGGGACAACTTCATAAATTTGTGTGATATTCCCCACTGCACAATGGTGTTTAGTTTTTGCACCCATAAATGCCATGGCCAAATGATTCCAACAAACAAAGAATGTGTTGCAACATAACATTATGTACAAGATCATCTGAAATTTACCAGGATTACCCAGAACTCTTGCAAGATTATCTGCACTCATGGTGGGTATGATTGAGACCTAGTTTGGAGACAAATTAGTAATCGATCTTAGGGTCTGTTTATATGATTAGGGTCTCCTTGGAGCATGCTCACACCTCAAGTACATATAATTCATTATTACCCCGCCCAGCAACAATGTTTGTCCATATCATATGAACACGCAACGGCTTTCTAGGCTAGGCGGGATGAAAAAGTCTAATTCTGGCTAAACCCAAATAGTTGTACTAAATGTATGCAAGATCATATCCATATGTATGTTCACTCAAGATCAAGTAACAACGTTTTCTGGCTGTAAAAGTATTGAATATTGGCCTACAAATCTGAACTATTAATGCGGTCATTTAGTGGTGGGGAAAGACATACCTGCAGGGATGCAATGGACGTGTTTACATGAAACTGGCAAACGGCAATATAATAATAATAATAGTAATAATAGTATTGTACAAACACACCTTTATTCTAATCGAGCAACTCGTGGGATCTCGATATATTTATAATTGAAACAGATGTCCTATTATATGTAGCTGTTGTAATAAAATACTAACTGAAAATCCTGAAATACTCATATTACCTCTCGCGTGGGTCCTCGTTTGTCGCGAGGATGAGGTGTACCATCTCATTGTCTATTGTTTGAATTGCAACCAAATGCGACCAAAACGCTTGGCTATAATAGAGAGTACTCCTTTGTTTGAAAGTCATTAGTTTTATACCCAGCAGTTTAGAAAGCATTCTCACTACTCTATTATGCAAAGTTTAAATGAATAACCTCTTTGTTTGACGTTGTTGAGCCATTAATCCAAACTTACTTCATGTTCACAGCGCAACAAACCTGTGAAAATGTGAAATAGTTGACGTTTCTGATGATATCTCAAAGCAAATTGTAGTATTATGATATTACCAAGAGCATCAGCGGCATTCTGTTCACAGACACAGCTGATAAACTATCAACTGACTGTGCTTTCTTTGTTGTAAACACTACTTTTATGGCGACTTCTTCAGCTGAAGGCAAAATCTCCATTCTGGCAAACGACTGTGTCTGTGAGTGTGATGAAACGCCACTTCTCACAAAGTTTGCTTCTAAATCACGAGGTGCTGTCAGAATCAAGCTTGTCTCGCTGTATTTTCTCACCTGTTTCTTTAGAAGTTCACTGACTGAGATAGTTCTTCTGTTCTGTCATTAGCTTTAGATTTTTCCAGCCGTGTAAAGTTGATAACCGAGGCTGATTCTGTTGAATACAAAGGTCCATACTTTCGAGATGGAGAGAGGAGCATCGACATGACTCTTGTTTTTCAAAGTAACAAAACACAATCCGGTGTGAAGAGCCTCAAATCTCGTGAGAAAAGAGAGATATTTGTGAATAAATTAATCATGAATGGAGTACAACTGGAAGTTGAGACAGCCCAACAATTTGTACGTTGTTTCATCTTTTACTAAGCTATATGTCGACTATAAAGTAGACTTCAAGCTCTATCAGTTCTCAACTGTTCTTCCTAGAGATCCAGTAAGGATCATCTCTTATTGATCCAGTGTTACTACAGAAGGAAACCTAAACTAAACTAACTTTATTTATACTGGATAGTTCTATCAGTTCTAAACTGTTCTTCCTAGAGGTGTAGTTATACTATAGGAGGAAAATAGAACTAACTTTATCGTTTTCACATAAAACTGTTTTTCACCATGCAGGATACGGACATATTCTTCATCAAACTACACGTACCGTTGGCCACTTTGCAAACAAAAGCTGAAGAAATGAAACTCAAAATTCCATTTTCAATCTTATCAAAAAATCCTGAAATGGACGTCGCTATCGCCTCCCTTCCCTTCACCTCTAGAGATAAACAAATCAGTCCTCTCAATCATCGATACTTTCTACTAACACCTTTCGTGAAACGACACGCAGAAAAATTCATGGCGAAAGGGGATTGTTTTTCAACATTGGATCGTATCGCGGTGTGCGAGAGAATTCTGAACGAAACGCGTTTTTCAACAAATGAGAAAGAATTTGGAATCAAACCTTTATTAAAGCAAAAGATTTTCAACGCTGTTTATCCTCCACACGACTCCGGAAAAGATCTGTCAGCTAAAAACAAAACAGGTAGCTATAAGAAGCAGTAAGGATAATCTCTTATTGATCCAGTGTTACTACAAGAGGAAACCTAAACTAAACTAACTTTATTTATACTGGAAAACTCTATCAGTTCTAAACTGTTCTTCCTAGAGGTCCAGTAAGGATCATCTCTTATTGATCCAGTGTTACTACAGGAGGAAGCCTAAACTAAACTAACTTTATTTATACTGGATAACTCTATCAGTTCTAAATTGTTCTTCCTAGAGGTCCAGTAAGGATCATCTCTTATTGATCCAGTGTTACTACAGGAGGAAACCTAAACTAAACTAACTTTATTTATACTGGAAAACTCTATCAGTTCTAAACTGTTCTTCCTAGAGGTCCAGTAAGGATCATCTCTTATTGATCCAGTGTTACTACAGGAGGAAACCTAAACTAAACTAACTTTATTTATACTGGATAGCTCTATCAGTTCTAAACTGTTCTTCCTAGAGGTCCAGTAAGGATCATCTCTTATTGATCCAGTGTTACTACAGGAGGAAATCTGAATATTCTAATCCAACCATTTTCTCTTTAGGTCGGCAAAAACTAGCCAAAGATTGGGCCTCACTTCGAAGCACGTTCAAGATGCAGCCAATCAACACGGTGCGATCTTATCTGGGCACGTCAATTGCGTTCTACTTTATATGGTTAGGATTTTCTGCATGGTGGCTCTGGCCTCTGGCTATGGTTAGCATGATGGTGATTATTTATGGTAGTTTACCTCTATCTGGTTACCCTCCTGTGGAAGAGATATGCAAGAAAACAAACACCACGCAGTATCTGATGTGTCCCCAGTGTGATGAATGTGACTTCTGGTATTTGAACGAAGTCTGTGTTTCCAGTAGAATAACACATATATTGAACAATACCTTGACGGTAATATTGTCATTCCTGGTGGCAATTTGGTCGTTGTTCTTTATCAAATTCTGGAACAGGTATCATTCAAAGATGGTGTTTCAATGGCAAACATACGAGATCGAGAAAACAGACGAACCGTCACGACCAGAATTTCTGTCTAAAGTAAAAACATTTCGTCGAAACATCGTCACAGATCAATTAGAACAGTTTGTACCACTATCCACACTGTGTTATAAATATTCACTTGTCATACTTACTATGATCTTAATAATAACACTAGCACTTGCTTCTCTCCTGGGCGTGGTTATCTACCGCAGTGCAGTGTATACTGTACTTATAACCCAGGGTAATAACAACGCTAGGGTGATAACAGATATCACGGCTGGGGTGATAACACTGGTATGTATTAACGTATTATGCTGTGTGTACGAACCAATCGCGCGAAGGCTCACGGACTGGGAAAATTCTCGAACACAAAGTGAATGGGAGAACAGCTTCACCTACAAGATGTTTGCTTTTCAGTTTATTAATTGGTATTCCTCGTTGTTCTACATCGCGTTCTTCAAGACAGAATATTTCACAGGCAGACCAGGGGGGTACATAAAGTATGGTGAATATCAATTGGAGGGGTGTTCCGCCCTGGGCTGTTCTATGGAACTATCCATCCAGCTCGCTGTGATCATGATTGGGCAAATGTTTCTCCAGAATATCACAGAGCTTTCAAAACCGTAAGCAAGTTTATATATTGAATGGTTCACATTTGCTTAGAATGACAAACATGAATCACCCTATTTACTTTTCGATTTAGATATTTGTTAAAATGGATGGTGATACGGAAAAGTAAAGTGTTGTACAACAGGCTGTTACCGTGGCAACAGGAATACTTTCTTACGTCATCTGACGACACACTATTCTGGGAACATATGGAAATAGGTAAAGACATAAACACGTATTTAATGTTTGAAAAACATCCAGCTTTAAACAACTATTCTGATAGTATGGTTTTTAAAACGCAACCAAAATGCTCTGGTTTCTTTTAGTTTTGCAATTCGGTTTCGTCCTGATGTTCACAGCTGCTTTTCCACTGGCCCCTTTGATTGCTTTTATAAACTCAATCATTGAAATACGCCTCGATGCTATCAAATTTATTCATTTCCAACGACGTCCAATTCCTAAAATGGCTGTCTGCAAGGGTGCGTGGCAACACATCTTAGAGGAGCTTGCTGAGTGGTCAGTTCTGGTGAATGCGCTGGTTATAGCAATGACGACTGATTTCATACCAAAACTGGTCTATCGCATCAGCTATAGCGAAGATGGAAGTCTTAATGGTTATGTCAATAATAGCCTGTCTTTCTATAATATATCGTGCTTTTCTATGATGGGGAAACACACATCGAGATATCGCAGAAATCTACCTACATTTTGCAGGTATATCCGTGATAATATTACAATGCTATGTGAAGGCGATTACCTTGAATGAACCCCCACGTTTGAGATATCTTTCTCAGGTAGTTCAGACACAAACCACGACAGTTTATTGTAGAATACTACCTACACTGGACCACCACGTTTGAGATATCTTTCTCAGGTAGTTCAGACACAAACCATGACAGCTTATTGTAGAATACTACCTTCACTGGATCCCCACGTTAAAATGACTTATATAATTTTTTTTAAGATACAAAGGCTACCACGAAATGAACGGCGATTACTCGACGCAATACTGGCACATCCTGGCAATTCGCATCATATTTGTGCTATCATTCTATTACGTCATCAGCGGTTTACGAGCGATATTGAATTGGACGATTGGTGACGAGCCTTGGCGAGTCGAAGCGAGGAGAAAACGAACAATATATTTCATAAAAAGATTATTTAAGGATCGAAGCAGAGGGCCCTTCGATGCCCAGGCTGCATGATAATATATTGATGGCTTACTTGGTTCATTGTATAATCAATAATTATATACATTATACAATCGATAATTATACGTATTTCACTGGACTTGTTGATTTATTTATTTATATACACATTTAAAATGTCTGTTTATGTACAATTATGTTCTTTACAAAATATTCGACAAATGCCTGATTGCTTTTAAATTCTGAGGATAATTTCAACTCCGCCTTCATCCGTATGAAAGCAATTATGCCTGCCAAGTTATTAATATTCTATGGTTACTATCCATGGTTAGTTATTACCCATGGTTACTATCCATAGTTATTACCCATGGTTACTATCCATGGTTAGTTATTACCCATGGTTACTATCCATAGTTATTACCCGTGGTTACTATCCATGGTTAGTTATTACCCATGGTTACTATTCATAGTTATTACCCATGGTTACTATCCATAGTTATTACCCGTGGTTGAATCCATGGTTATTATCCATGGTTACCATGCAAGGTTGCTATCCCTGGTTACTACCACTAGTTACCATCATGAATGGAAACCATAAACGATAACCAGAGATAGATCTTGATGATCTTGTGTTCTTAACATTCAAGAAAAACAAGACTGTCGGTGATACTGGTTCTTTGAGGGATAGAATTCAAAGCGTGTTACCTTCACCGTGAACGATGGATGTAGTTCATCACTCCAGTTTAGTCGAGAAAGAAGATATGGCTGAAATGAGTGGCGGTCATTTTCTTCACTTCCTCTGAAATGAAATAATTGTATCGTGTGACCTCTGAAAGTAAGTTTCCTCAATTAACGACCAAATCTTTGGCAGTTAACCCACCGTTCACGTCAATCAAATTTGCGTTCTTTTGATGAAGAATAACATAAAGTTCTCGTTGGTCAGATTTTCTGCCGACAACCCAGCAGTCGGTCAGTGTTTTCATAAAGACCTCGCCATCTTCGTTAGCCCTTTAAACATAAATCACAATCTCCTTAACAAAAAATCTCAGCTTCGAAAGGCTAAACACATTTGAAGATCGAACTTCAGTTTTATATAGATCAGTAGAGAGTCCATGACGGACCCAAAAAATTTAGGAGGTTGGGTTGAGCTTCCATTGGAAGCTTCCCACCGTGCTCTGAGAGCGGTTGTATAGCAAATACACACACTCTATAACACCAAAAAGTGAAGCATTCGTTTTAATTTTTCACACATAATATATAGTACAAGATAGTCACTGTGGATTACGGTGCGCTGGGTGCTACGCACATGCGTAGTATAGCCTAGGTCATTTTTCGTTTCAGCTGCATTATACACGAGTATCTACGTTCAAGATGACAACGGTTGATGAAAACAAGATGTAATCCTTTGTAGAATATAAACCTCCTCTCTATGTAGATCCCCTCATTTACTCTACAAAGTGTTTCTATTAATTATAGAAAGTGGAACTGTACAAGTGAATGGAGAAAGGTCCACAGTATCTCTTACCTGGCAAAATCTGCGTTGATGTTGCATATAATTTTGATAATTTCTGGAGAGACACACATCTGGTTCTGTTTCTTGTTATGCATCGTTGTTTTCTGGGCCAAGTTCATATGATTGAAATACACGTAACGGTATTCGTGATCCGGTCTAAATATAACACATGTGATGAGTGTAGATTGATGATAATGATTGGTTATGATCACTTCAAGATAATAATCAATAATATTGATGATCGATGATTCATCTTACTACAAGAGGATGAGTTTGACAATATTTATTGTTATGAATTTCACCAAATTACAATTGAGTCATGCATTGATACTAACTAAACTATGTGACAACAATGGTATAACTTATAAAAGGTTTTCTTGTATTTTGGCAACCGCAAATAATAAATTATGGGAGTAATTGCAGCGTGGATCGCAATAAAGCAAGGAGCAACAATCAAAACCAGTCGATAAAATTCTGGGTTTGTGTTTTCTTTAGTTTCAAGAGGTAACAACATCATTAAAGATGGAACTCTAAATACCAACGTCGCAGAACTCACAATAAATATTGTTACTAAGAACCGTTTTTCGTTAGCGAGTTTTTTTTTCAAAGTATTTTGTGCAAGGTCGTCCACATAAGCTTCCTTAAAGCGTCTTTGTTGCTGTTTAATCTTTATAAAACAGGCGAAATGTAGGGTGAAAGCTATTGTCAAACACAGAAAAATTATGAACGTTTCAGCGATGAAATCAGAGAAAGGTAAATCTTGTATTGCGTGTTTCAAACATTGATCTAATCCAACAATAACCAAGCCAAGAATCCAAATAAAAACAAAACAACGCCGAACTCTTCCCTTCGTGAAATAAACATTGTGAAGAATTGGTCTGCCAACGGAAATGAATCGCTCCACAGCAAAAGTCGCGAGGCCAATATTTGATATAGATGTTAGAAATAAAACAAATGGTTGGTATGTTTCAACGTTTTTTGATCCAACGTAAAACGTAGTGTTAGTTTGAATCGCCTTTATTACCATAGGATAACACAAAACCAGAGAAAAGAAGTCAATAATGGCGAGGTTTTGTATAAAATACGAAGAAATATTGCAAAAACAGTTGAGAGGATCTTTCCAATGCGCTAGAAGAAGCAGAAGGTTTGAAAGGAGACCAAATATTAAAAGGAATACATAAAATGTTATTTCCCAAGCTTGATAAACGATGTATAACGAGTCGTCGTCAGTGGTGTTTTTTGAAATATTCATTGCCATATATCTTAAAAATTGAGTTGTGCCGTTGTCAAACCACCCTCTTTTAATAAAGTTGAAGAAAAATATTCTCCAATTTAATAACAGTTTTTAATTAATTAAGGTTCAGCGTTGTGTACATTATTAATTAAGGTTTATTTGCTATAGTTTCAAGCAATAAAAATAGGTTTATTGGCGAGTGATGAGATGAGAATGTAATTACGACAACGAGAACTTTAGACTGCTTTCAACTGTCGCGTTTTTTGTACGTACATACACGCATGTAAAAGTTTAAAATCATTTAAATGATACTTATAAAATCTACAACTGAACTCAGTTGAAGATTTGGTATGTTTTCTCTGGCATAAAATTAATTATACAACAACTTAGAAGGTTTTAAACTTTTACTTGCGTGTACGTGCGTGCAGAGAACCGACGACAGTGGAAAGCAGCCGGCTTTATGAATGACTTACGTATTCGCAATGGTTTTCTTATTGTGGTCTCCTATGCTGTTGGCCAAACTTGTCAAACGAGGTCCAACGAAAGCGCTCAGCTGTTTACAGAATTCCTTATCAGGTGGTTGATGCACTGCGGAGTAAATATAAAAAATAATTCCTCAGTTTTCTCGAGTCCCGTGAAAGATATTTCGTGTGGAAATGCAGTAGTTTAGTTTTTACCTGTCACTAGCATGCAAACCACAGCGTCCAGAGCCTAAAAATTTACACACAAGATTGCATTAGTTTGCTGCCACTGCAGAGTAAAGTTTTAATAAACACTGTATGCTAGCTGATAGGATAAAATGGGACTGTTTTAATCACCTGGTAGACAACAAGAAAGAATTCTTTTAAAACATCATCTTCTTCGATAAAAATACGAGGAAGTTTTCTCGGAGGACCCCGCGTCTCATCCGTTACATCTGAAGGACAAGTGACGAACCTGGGAATTTCAAAAATATGACTAGATTATGGATTGTTTTATTTCCTAGGCTGTTGTTGCGGTCTTTGGATGAAGGAATGGAATATTGAGAGTTTAAGATGGTATATTTTAGGTTAATGGTAGATTTAGAAGACTTGTCCAAGGTTACCTTCCTCTATGAGTTCTTGACATGGTATTCTCTCCTCTAGCAACCATTTGTTTATCGTACATGACCCACTAAACAAGAAAAGTTGTTAGCAAAGGATGTTCTACAGAACCTCCAGTAAAACAACTTTGGCATTTGACATTAGAGCTCACACCTCATCATTTGTAACTGGAATCAAACTGGTTGTCAGATATTTGTACAAAACTCTCATATCCTCCTGTTCCAGACCACTCCTAAATTGTGAAATAAAATGTGATCAATTTCACATAATTCTCATCAGCTCACAATGAAACATTACCAAAGAACGTTGATTGATTTAAAATGAAGTTGGTTGGAAAAACTTAAGGTCTGCTAGGACTAAGATTTCAGTTAGTTTAAACAATTTTTTAAACTAATGATAATTCTTACCACACTATTTGATCATCAAACATGAATACTGTGTACTTTATTGAACTAAAAAAGAGATGTATCATCTAAGCAAAGGTTTCAAGTCTGATGGAAACTTCTAAATGTAAATTCTAAATTTATAACAAACTCACTTGAACTTGTATTCAATCAAATTCATGAAACAACTGACTTTGAGAAAAGTATTTTTGTCCAATGGAAGGAACTGTATCCCTAAGAAAGAAAGGTTAATCCCAAAATTAATAACTTATTTCATCCCTGGCATATCATAGGAAATAGAAAACATGCAAGGATATTTCTTGAAATACAAGTATTTGATCTACCATACCTGAGAAAACGCTAAGAATATCCACTTTTGAAAAGTTGATTGTCACTAGATACTAAATAAGATTTGACATAAATTGTTGAAGCGGCATTTATGCAGAATATTGCCATATCTTGATGATCACTGAGCAATTAATTTGAGGGCAATAGACTCACTCTTCCAAAGAAATATTCTAATCTTCTCCGTAACTCAGCCAAATCACAAATTGAAAGGATGTGTTGGAATGAACCATTGAACAACTGAAGTGAAATGTTTAAATTTTCATTAGAAGATATTTGATTTTAGTTCACATGAAATGATCTTACATTACCTTGAACATCTGATAGGTTTGCTTCAAAACTGATCGTAAAACTGTATCCTATAAAGTAAAATATATTCTTACCAGTTGTTGAGAACTTAGATTGTATGCTAAGAAAGACAATCAAACTAAACTTACATGAACATCTTCACTGTGATAATGTCGTTCAGGTTCTTTACCAGCGCTGTCCACAATCTTCTCACTGAAGGGAATAGTCACCGTCTGAGAAGAAAATATCATACAATTTTGATAAACTGTTTTAAAAAGGAAGATACAAGAGATTGGTCAAAGCCCATCATTTAAAAAAGTTAATAAATAGAAGATATAAAAATTGCAAGCCCAATATCTGGCTTGTGATGGAGGTTTCGACGCTGGCCACCACACATACCATGATCATCCAGTAATCTTTCTCTGGTTCATAAAAAACCTGTCTTGTCTTTTGAGTATGAACTGACTCACATGGTTTGTCTGGAGTGAACTGCCTGAAATATAACTACAATATTTACCAACTATGGAGAATATTAGGACAGACTAACAGCTCATTAGTCACATACTCAGTAAATTTCACAATTGCCTCGCAAAGTCCAACATTTCTGATTTTCTTTTCTATATCCTCTTCAGCAGGAAGGTAAAGTAAGATCTTCTCTTTTTCCTGAAACAATCACATGACGAAAGGGGCTTCAACTGGGTTTCAATCTGGGTTTTCTGCACTTTGTATTTTACATTGAGGTTGTATTTATTTCACGGGTGAAATAAAGAGAACACTGTCACTGACTCGCTGAGTAGGATTTCCAGAGCTCTATTTTTTATCTTTAGTTTAAAGGCAATAATACTCCGTCTATTTTAGCCTTATGCAGAAAAAGATTAAAAACCAAATTATGGTTTAATACTTGTAGCATAAAATGCATTTCATACCATGCCTTCCTTTGGTCCTAATGTCGAGTTATAGATAAAAAAGTTACGAAATTCTGGAGAAGTTTTACTCAAGGTCGCCATTTTGGATTTTGCTCCAGCTAGGCACAGTCTTCTTCGCCTCCTTGCGGTAAAATGAGCTCTGGGACATCCTTTCACTTGAAATGGATCATTTCAACAATATTGACGCCATTCCGGAAATCGCAAAGCATTGTTGTTCAATTACTGTGTGGCATGTACCGTATGTTGCTGTTTTGTCCGTACATAAGTGTGCATGAGAAAGCAAGGACGTTGTAATACTCAGCTTATTCGGCTCTAATAGACACGCTCTGAAAATGTGTTGCAAAAATTTATTGATTTCATTACCTTTCTAATTAATATAGTATTTCACGAATGTAAGCTATAAGTGCTAATTTCTAGGTAATTAACCCGCTAATGATTAGAAATTAAGAGCATTATGTTAGTATCTGAAGGCATAAGGCTACACAACACGTACAAAATGTTGAAAACGAGAAGAACACGCGAGTGCAAGAATTTAACCAAGTGCTAATATTCATGCATCTTCATGCACAATGAATGCTATGATTTATCAAATGGTCAAGCCATATCCAGATCGAATCCTTTAACCTTTCATCCTAAAACCACTCATGAGAAAAAATTGAAAGGCTAAAAGGTAAAATTACAGCTCACTGAGATGCTGGCCGGGTATTTAGGACCTATCCCAATTCCCAATTCCCGAAGTCTGAATGCTTCTAAGAGGCTTGTCCTATTTCAAATATTTGGGATACGAGTATTTGGATGCAGTGATTTAACTGGTATGGCTTGTAAATATATCCTATAGTAATATATGTATATGACATTTTACAATGATGTCTTTTATCTCTAGTCATTGAGCACATCTAACCCTGTTTGCAAAGAAAATGCCTCAGAAATGACTTATTATTGTACGTTTACACACTTACACACCCTAAAACCTGATTTTCATAAAGCCGCCTGGCGTGTCTCTGTTGTCAACATTTCAATCTCAGTTCTGCATTGGAGCGTTATAATATATCTTAAACTGATTTGTAAAACATTTTTCAGTCCATTGTTTTACATTGCAAAATACGATTTCATTTAAGACAACATTTACGGCAAAATGAAAACCAGGTATATTTGAAAACGCGGTAAAAGGTCTAATTTATGTCAGCCATAACTAGAAATTATAAGTAGGTCTTGCCACGTTTATCGTTATGTTGATGAAGTTTCGTTTCAGCGATAAGCTCTTCCCTCTTCTTCTTTAGCACCAGAGTGCTGGGCATATCTGGAATGGCCCATGCTATGAATTTCTTGAGGAAGGACATACTGAACTGGAAGATGAAAATGAATGCAAAACGACCAGCCATGATTTGCCAGTGTTGTTTAGTGTACGGTTCGCCTGCTTCTGTTTCTCGATAGCCAATGTATCTGGAGGAAGAAGTCAGGTTAGTGCTGGTGATAGTGAGGATTATGATGTTGATGAACTGACTAAACTGATGGCAACAATGATGAACTGATGGGAATAATGGTGGACTGAAGGTGGTAATGATAGTTTGAAGATAATGATGGATTGAAGATGATAATAATAATGGATTAAAGGTGACAATAATGCATAAATGCTTGCGATAATGGATTGAAGGTAATGATAATGGATTGAAGGTAATGATGATGGATTGAAGGTAATGATGGACTGACACTGATAACGATTAACAGATGGCAATGTGGCAGCTCTGATGACTAAAATTAAAAGGTGACAGTACGAACAATATACAATGAAAGTACCTCTTGGGTATCGGGAAATTACGTTTAAAATCTTTGAAAATAATACCTGCAGGTTGAAGGAGGCACTTTAATGCTACCAGTCGCATACCGCTCTTGAGGTCTGGATGAATTTGTCCAGAGAGAGGTGTCGAAATAAGAGAGACTGTTGTTCAGATATCCATCAAGAGAGCCATCGTCACTATAGCTATACTTGTAAACCATCTTTGCGATGAAATCAGACGTGAAGGCAATTACAAAAGCGTTAACAAGAACAGAGAAACTGGATAAGGCATCAATGATTGGATACCACGCCCCGATATCCTCTGCCATTTTAGGACTGGGACGACGCTGATCGCGAATGAAATTGATGGCGTCAACTCGGATCTCCAGAACCCCGTTGGCGAAAGCAAAGAGTGGAGCGAGCGGAAAGGCCGCGACAAACATCATCACAAAACCAAGTTGCAAAACTGTGGAAAAAATATTGAGATAAACATATTTATTTATACTGGATAGCTCTATCAGTTCTAAACTGTTCTTCCTAGAGGTCCAGTAAGGATCATCTCTACTAAACGCAGGAGAGAAGATACATACCAACTTCAAGATACTCCCAAAACATTGTCCCTTCTGTTGCCGGCAGAAAGTAATCTTGTTCCCACTGTGGGAGATGTGTAATACTGGCCTTCTCAGTCTTTCGTTCGTTCCACAATTTCATCAGGTATCTGAAATAGATCACATAGGATTCTTATAAAAATTTACTTGTGAAGTGAAACTCGTATGTAACTTATTTAAAGATTAAGATCTTCCCTCGTGTGTGGGGAACTAGCCTGTGGACTTTTTGAAAATATATAAAAGAGTATTCTTCATCCGAAAATGGTACTGTAGGTCAGTAGGTAGAGTGCAAAACAAAGTTTGTAACTTACGGTATCATAACTTCAGTGAAATTACTGATAATTTGTTGTCCAACCATGATGATTACCAGCTGAATACACAACTCAACCAAACAACCCTGAGGTCCACAACCGTCCAATCGCCATTTACCGAAGGCTCTCCGATAATGTCCTGGGGTGCCAACGAATAGGTTAATCTTGAAGAAAGCGATGTAAAACAGGGAGGAATACATGTTTACGAATTGATAAATGTACATTTTGATGGTGTAACTATCTTCCCAGTCCGTTTGTGTTCGAGGATTCTGCCAGTTTGTCAGCCAGAGTGCGACGTATTGGTAAAGAAACTTGAGCAAATTAATGGCGATCAGGTTGATTACAGCTGCGGTCATGGAGGTTATGACTTTGGCATTATGCCGTACATTTTTGTCATCACTTGATGCAGAAGCTGCAAACACCGCAGCACGATACACGACAACAGCGATGACGGCAAAGATCACGAGTGTTATCATGAAGAAAACGATACTGAAGACGCCAGCGTATTTCTTGTACAGGGTTTTGTTCGGAGTGTAGGGTTCCATACGACCTGTAGCAGGATTCTCTTTGAGGGTCGTCACAACAGCCGCGTACTCAGGGCGGACCTGTTCTTCGACTTCCTCAAAATCACAGGTATGCCATTTGTACGCCAAGATATTCTGCTGACGTTTCCAAAATTCAAGGAACAACGTGGACCAAATCGCCATGATGCAGGCGAACGCAATCGAGAAATTGTTGTCGAAGAAATGTGCGACTTGCATGTAGGTGCAAGTGTCGCTCAGGAGCCAGTACCAACATTGCTTGTCACAGAGCGGACACATGGTATAATTACTCTTTTTATCTTTACAATCTACAACAGGAGGGTAACTACCCGAGTCAATAACGCCATAAAGAAACGCGATGAATCCAATCAGAGCAACTGGTGCCAACATGGTGCAGTAGTAGCCCAGCCAAGAGAAATATAACCCTATGGAAGTCCCAAGGTAATCCTTGATTGCATCCAGAGGCTGGAACTTGTACCATTTCCCAAATTTCGCCCATTCAGAGCGCAACGCTTGACGAGTATTCGAAGGTGCACTATCCTCGGGGATCTCACACGGACCATCGTGAAGTGGATACGTTCCTGTGAAGGCTTTGCTATACACGAGCTTTGCTAACCCAATATCGTGATCTTTATTTTCCGAGAATGGCGTCTGACCCATTATTCGTTCCACCATACGAATCCTGTCCGTCGGACTGAAGAAAGTTTCCTGATTTTCCACACCAAGAAACTGCCGCTCGTGTTCCTTGGTAAAATAAGCTGTGAAGTATTTCTTGTCGTCAGGAATAATATTTGTATCATATACCATTGGGTTCTTCTCCCGAATACTTTCCACAAGCTGTTCTCCCAACAAGGTCTCCAAGGTGGACATAATCTTGATGTCTGATTCTTGAAGAGGCATTCTCAGGAACATTTCCTCCGCCATTTTTGTGCAAACATCCCACGGAGCGTGGATCTTCACGAAATATACTGTTGGGTCTTTTTTGTTTTCGTTGTCATCCTAAAGGAAAAGAGTTGGATCATTTACTGTTACATATTGCAACAAGTATTCGTTCATCTTGGGGGGAAAGACATCTCACACGAAACAATTTAACGTTAAAATCTTTTTAATGATAACGGTGACGCGAAAAGCCTCGTGTTTGATTGGCTCGTGAACTTTGAAAAAAGACGAAAAGGAGACGACGATTTCCTCCTTATTAGGGGAATGCATAAATCATGCTTTCAAATGAATGAAAACAAATATTAACAGTGGGTATTCTTTATGTGTGAACACCTGGCGAAAAGCTGCACTCGAATATAACAAAATTTTGCAACAACAAATTTTATAAAACACGACCGGCTGAGCCTGGGACACCGAAAACTTTGAACCAAATACCCTGTTATAATGATGATTCAATGACGAGGAATATTTGTAATTTTAAAAAGATAATAAGAATATAACGTGTCCACTTTACAATGTTAATTTGCATCTGTAATTTTACATAAATGTTCTTTTAAAAAAGCGTTAAAATTCCCTGAATTTTTTTTTTCAATTCTTAATTTCGCAAAGCCAGGATAAGATCACTGTCTTCAAGTCACAGGTATTCAGCCAAACTTTTGAAAGTTAAAGCTGACAATATATGCCCGGAATTGCACTGTGAGGATTCTTTCACACGGTACCGGATGTGATAGTTGACGATTTCGTCTTTTGCCATTATGGAGCAACGATTATTAAGAAATGCTTTTTAATTCGATAGATTTTGTGTGTTTATTCAAATCCCGGGCATTAAAAATTTCCAAAACTTGACGGTCTTGACCTGTTCCTATTTTCCGGGGCCTGACATGGTTTGAATATGAGCATTATTTGCTCTATGTAAACTGTTTCCGTCTACATCTGCATCAAATGACCTCTGAAATCCGAGACGTAAAACTGCAAATGTTAGGTAACAGGATAGATCACTTGTCAGAGAGGTTGAAATATTCACACGGGCATTGAATACATTCCTGTCATTTTTGGATTCCTATCTTAAAATCAGGGTTAATTCACATCATTTCTTAATACGTGATACTAATACAAACGAAACCAGTTTCAAACGACGTGCTAAATGTTGACAAGATCACCGATGATTGCTTTCAACTTGCCAATATACTCGCAAGAGTTTGATTCTAAAATTGGCTCGACCTATGACTTGACAAATCGCTGCAACAAATTGAAACAATGTTTTGTATTGAATTGATTCTAGACTCTTCTTAGGATATTTCAACCTACATTATTGAGTACAATTTATTTCTATTCAAGTACTATCTAAATCGTCTTTTCGAGTTAGATAGGAGTAGAAATATCATGGACAAGGAGCTCAATTCAAAACAACTTGTGGGGGTCATATTGTTCATTCGAGAAGGTCGTACGCTGTTGTCATGCGAGCAAAGTTAATAAAAGAATAAGAAGAATAATACCTCAGGCTCAGATTTAGCACCGACTAATTGATCAATCTCAACAACCAAGTCAGCTGCTTTCAAACCATCGATGTAAAAATCACGAATCTTTCTTTTATCTTCTTCCTCTTGCTGCTCCTTTTCAGAGTCCAGGGTCGAAGGATCAGGCACTTCATAAACCAGCACCATATCCACAACGCTCTTGCCATCTCGCATCTTGTTCTTCGTCGGTTCTGCGTTCACCGAAGGCGAAGCCATGTTTTGCCCGTCGTCTTCAGCTGGATGTTGAACTTGATGCTCAAGGAGAATAGCACCTTCGTCTAAAGAGGACGTATTGGTTTCAGGATCGTTTCCAACCTCTTTCTTGGGTTGATATTTAACCGAAGGGTGGTTCTCCCCCGTAGACATTTTTGTAATGTGTGGCAAATGCCAGAAGATACGAGCAAACCCCGCCTTTTACGCCCACGTTGCAAGTTGCAACAATGTTTTGAATTGTTCAGACACAACTCGTTTACAACACTCAGTGACGGTGTAGTTATATGACTGACATTCACATCATCCGCTATCGCGGGTTCAATCTATCTTAGAGCCTTGCTACTTTAGACATTTAACTGTACAAACACTGCTACACCTCACATTAAATATGTAAAAACATGCAGAAATGCTTTTACTGAATATTGATGACATGTGTTGGATCCCGCACAGATATTGTGCTTGAAAGATTGTTTTGAATGTCTCGGTCGGTGATTTTTCGCGTTTGAAAGAAAGCAATATTGTCCAGTTTACGCACGAGAGATATGATGCTTTGAAATATGCAAATGCATGCTGAATCAACGACTGAAAAGTCAAGACCTTTGATAAAAACATTGACGTAACGTTCTTCGCAAGTAAGCTCTACTATACAACGATTATAATTCTTTTTTGCCAAAAGAATGTTAATGGTTTCATTCTCTTGTCTTGTTGACACAAGTTTTACTTGTATCCTCGTGATTTCAAAAGGCAATTGTTGTTTGTTTGGGTACACAACTTTACATCAGTATTTGATATAATGTAACTCTATAAAACGTTTGTTTCATAATGGTTTTATACAGAAATTGCGGACATGGAATTTTCTATACAATCGTTGCTTTAAATGGTTCATAAGATGATAAGAAAGCCAAACAGAAGACTCGAATTTGGACGTTTGGAATTTGAACGGTCTTCACGTTACACGAGTCTCTCAAAGATCACTAATAACACAGCGTTGCAAAACCAACATGTAAGTTGCAGCTCCGTGGAGACCTGACAATCATTTTTAAACTTCAAGTTAATAACGTCAATATATTTACTTTGACGTAGAACGATTTAGAGACTTTCATTAAAATATTAACGACAAAATCTTGTCATATTTGCATTAGAAATTGTAAAACTGAATTGAAATGACTCGCAGAGTACGAACTAGGTTCATATGTGATCCAAAATGGTCGCACTTTTTATTTGCAGTATCTGTACTTAACGTATGGCATGCAGTGTTGGAAATATCATTTATTATCTATTTATTTTATTACCAGATTGCATTGTTCGAGTAACATAATATTATTCATTTCGCATTCTATACCGCAGCCATGATCGTGTTTAGATTTGGACTAAGATGATCTACCAATACGAAGATGATGATCTACCATGTATCAAAATCTCCAGTAGGTTCAATGCGCGAGTTTCCTGGCAAACTATTTACATTCAATCTATGATTTGTAGACTGAATATTATGTTTATCTTCAGTTTAACAAAATCTACCTACTTCTCAGACCAATCGACTCTTTCTCAGCGTTTTCCTCATTCATTATACACAAGTTAGCAGTGCTGACAACTTATAAATCCTCAAACTCTCTTCATATAGTTGAAAACACGAGAATATCAGTACCCTTTGAGAATATCTATCCTCTTACAAAAGCAAGCATATATTGTATATTATGCAGCACGATTAAAAAGGTCATTTATGACATATTAACAGTGTTTGTGGCTTGATCTTGAAAGGTCTTGTGACCTTTGTAATTAGAAATGTAAATCATGTTTGCACGCTCTGGTATGTGAGCAAGGTGCTAGGTTGTTCTATATAGACAAGCTAAACAGCTTTGTCCAGGATTGGACAGATCACTGAAATTATATGAATAATGCTCGTGCAAAGCACATTGTTCATAACAAAATATTCTGGACTAAACGAAAGAGACTAATTTTTAAAAATATAGACCCGTTTTCCAGCGTGTTCACGAAATCGGTTTTTGGCAACGGCAGCGTTGAAATGACGTTTACAAATAAACTTCCCCGCCGAAGAATAGTATGACTTGTTCTGAATTGATGTCGTTTTGTTTGCCATGATAAGGTTTACTAAACTTTATATATACACAAGGTTTTTAATGAGCTAGTTTTGTACCATCACTTGTGTGTATACATATAAATATAATTCATAGCTGTATTTGAACGGCCATAATGTTTATAATCATCGCCCCACATGCATGGTGATATTCGAGGTGAAAAGAATCTGACGAATCGATGGTTTAACTATTACAGATAAAGTACATAATATCCACACAAAACGCACTACTACATCCAGAGGGAAATAATAGTAAACTATATATGCTGTGAATACAACATATAGCGTTGCACGGTGCCTGACTTCACTTGTCAGAGCGGGCAACCAATAAAACTCATTCAAATATTTTACCTTTCTTCTGAGTAGTCTCTGTCTCCATTCCTAGACCTGTCTTAATCAACAATACGATCAAACTTTTATAAAATCCGTGAATTTGATGGCTGAACCTCCTTCTCAACTCATCAATGGCGAGGAACACTAATCGTTGTGGGTGTTGGTTCGTCAGACTATGACAGAATTGATATTTGAAACTTCCTCGATTTTATATCCCGCTGTTCGTAAACAATCGCTCACGGTATAGACATTTGAATGACATAATTACACAGCATTCGGTGCCGTGTTATTGTTGTATATGCATAAAAGAAAACTCCCAAATTTGTGCCTTCCCATCTCAATAATCATACAAACAAACTTTGGTGCAGAATGGTATTGTTTTGGTACTTCGTAAAGTTATACCATGCAAATTCAAAGAAGTAATTAAGCTTAGATGCGTCTCGAAACTTATAAAACAATTAAACAAGGATTGTTTATAAAGACTAAAGTATATTTATAGTAATAAATTAAAATATAAAGATGCTTTCAAACATTTATTCTGACATATTTAAGGGATAACTTTTAAGGCAATAATATCAATGAACATCAATCGTGATGTTGTAAATGATGATTTTTAACGTCGACACAATCCAATCGCAGAGTTAATAGTTCTAGGAGATGCACTCATGAATTTTTCATTTTGATTAAACTAGCTTGGTTCAAGCCTAAATCATATTGAATCTAAAGTCTCACAGACCACATCACATGATCGTGATAAGCCGAGTTTTATTCAGAAATGGTAGAATGAGATGTACGTTGTTGTTTTCGTGGACTTTTATTTGCTTTTAAATTAAAATATAAGTTGCAGGGAAAAATCACGAGCACTTTGCTGTAAGGGTTGCCGATTGAATTTAACTTGAATTGAATTTAACTAGCAGCAGAGAATGCCTCTTCAACGATGCTTGTAAGAAATGGATAGCAGCGAAAAAAGAGCGGCAAATCTTACAAGATCTTTACTAGACCATGCGACCATTTTCTTCTCCATTAGTATAAAGACCACTGCTCATGCAGTGGCGATGCTCAACCATGCACGTCTTTAAATAGAGCAATACAAAATGAATCCTACCTTTATGAGAAGGAACTGGAGAATAACGAACCCCTGAGTGAGGATTGGGGTTGTTATTTACAGCTGTTGATGACGAAGAGTTTCCCATATATCAAGGTATGGACAACCAATTCACCTCGAGCTGACGAAATGAATGCAAAGTGCGGGTGCGTGTGACGAATATGTGTTTTGGACTTTCAAGATTTTGAATAAATTGAACGCCCCGTTAACTCTCGACCGCACAAGTCAAAAACACGACGTAACTTTGCTGTAAAATCGCTGGTCAATGGTCATAATAGGAAAGGCCGCTGTATTACACTGTCAGTGTTTCTCAAGACTCATTAGATTTCATTACATTCCTCCTAAAGTCGTTAGATGATTCGAGAGAGTTTCAGCTGGCTGATTGATTTTATGTACTGCTCTTAAAGCTGTTGGCTTTTTCCCCCTAACATTTTCCGACGTAACCGATTGCCAACGACCGGCCGACAACTTATTATTTTCTAATTGTCAATTTTTTCCCCTCCTGGCGAAAGCCAATGAGGGCGGCTATTTATATTGGTGTGCTTTCGACTTTTTTATGCGAAAAAAATTTCACTTTTGTTTCGGGTCGCTGGAAAACAATCAACTGGGGTTCCTGTCAGTATTGACTCCAGTCCAGTGTTCATGCATGATAATATTTCAGTATGACACTAATATGTACAAATGTACATTTGAATTTTGAAAATGTACAATTATTGTACAAAAACAATGATGAAACTTTCTTTCAATGTTTATTTGCTTGGTGAATAGTTGAATGATCAGAGAGAACTCACTTGAGAATTGTCAATGGTTAGTAAAGTGTCAAACAAGCCCAACTGCTCTGAGAGATTAACCTGATAGAATGAATGAGATTTTGCCAATTTTCAATTCCAAAGGATGCATGGTCTTCAGTGTGAGGATTCTCAACACTCAACAGGTGGCAGAACTTTACTTATCCGAGTAACAAAATATTGACAATATTCTTCTTGTTTGAGCAATCGTTTTCGCTCGGAGACATGAAATTATCTAACATTGTTTAGTTTAATTTTCCTGCATGAAATGAATGATTTCGGAAGTTGACAAACTCGCGGAAGATCAGTCAGGCATTCAGCCGACTAAACTGACGTTAGCTGTGCTCAAAAAATGACAACATTCAATATCGTAGACGATAGACCACCGCCTGTATAATTAGCTGGAGATTATGACAGCATAAACATCAAGAATTACTTCTTAATGTCTGCATGCAGTGCTTTAAAGCTGTGGTCTAGGACTCTAGATGCCCGAAGATGCAAGTTCTGAATTTGATATGAACTGCGAAGCAAACTGTGAGACTTTATCGTCTTTATCGCGGCTATGGTCTATGGAAGCACAGCACTTACAGGAACACTCAAACCACTGAGAATGTCGAACCAAAGGATTTCATTTGTGCAAAAACTTGAAAAGCCTGAACGGGCATGCACAGTCAAACCATTATATATATCAAAGTGTATAGATAGGTATATGCTAAGTTACGATGTCAGGCATGGATGACAATGGTCAGTCATAAACCCGACAAGGTGTCTTCTTGTACATACAAACATGTACATTCACACGAGCTGTAAACAGGAATTACTATCCAAGCACTGGCAATAAACCTTAAGTATTCTATTATATATAAAGTATATCTACAATATCTACCAGATGAGATGATACTAGTCAAACTATACTAATACAATCAAGCGAGCATCATGCAGACAGAGTTGATTATACACAAATTCACCGAGATTGTTGTAAAAAGAATAAGCTTTCGTACCATTAGAGATTTCATTGGTTGGATTCTTCATCGATTGGTAACCCGTAGGATTGTTATTTAACTGAGTGCTTTCATTCTCTTCGTTTCGTTCAGCCATATTTCAGGCACAATTCAAGAAAATGTAGAAGACTTGAACAATCTATTCTTGAACTAGCGAAGTGACCCTTAACCCTGCAATCTTTTACATTACTAATATGGTTTAAAACCAGTCATCCTCACTTCCTATTGGTTCATCTTAGTATAGATTTACATAAATATTTTCGTCCTAATCTTGTCACGAGGAAGCTTGCATAATTCATGCTTTAGGGACATGATCTAGAAACAACTCGACCAACTTGACCAGGTATCATAAGTTAGGACTGATGTAATCTTGAGACCGCTTTATCGTGCACTAGTATAACTTAAAAATTTGGTTAGTATATCAAAGGTATGCATGATTATGTATGATTTCACGAGGTGACCTTATTGGGCGATTACTAAATTTCGCAAGAAATGACCATGTTTCTTGTTGACAGATAAACAAAAATTACAGAACCACATGCACAGGCGTTATCCTGAAAAACATCTTCAGCAAAGAAACTTGGAAAGTCTAAACCTTCTCAAAGAAATGTCATTAACGTTCACAAAACGTCTTTCCTATTTAATAAAAAATAAAACCAATAACTTTTATATTCCCCTGATTCACCTGCGCTATGCATGGTTTTCAAATACGATGAAAAAATTGTCAGTTGATGAGATTTGAAGATAGAGATGAAAACTGATGTTTTTCTTTTGTGTTTTTGTTAATAACACGACTAAAGTTTCAGAAGTGAAGTTTTCAAGTTGTTGTTGTTTCTGGTCCGATGAAAAACAAGCATTTATATGTTTGAACAAGTTGTAACAACATAGTTGACAGGGTTGTTCGTGATAGACGACACCACAGCCATTCTTGAATGTTGCTTAGTTTCATCAACCAGAACCTTGTCAACCAGAGTGTAAGAACTCACTAATACCTATCCCCAAACTACGTTAAATTGAAAAAGGGAAAGTCGCAGAACGAGGTCTCATTCCTTGAATGATATTCTCGTCACACACGACTATGTCCGTGTCTAGTTTCGCCGGTTGGCTCCCTGCTACCGGGGAACACGACTCCTCTTCCTCAGGAACATCCGCAAGATACGATGCCATGGTATCAGGTGACGTCAACGAACGTGGTCGTTTTACTTCGAGATCTTTCGGAAAAGGATCGTGGATAAATCGTAGCGAAGCGAGAGGCATTCTTTGTAGATTAAGATGACATTTTGCGCGAAGCAGTTTTACTTTCGACTCGAGTTTTTGTCTCCGCGCACTGTAGCTTTGGGGAAGCTCAGTGCTTGATAGATCATGTAGAAAGGTTTCAACTTCTAAAAAACAATATTTACAAGATATTAAAACAGTTGAAAGCGGTTATCTTTTTCTTTGTAAAAACCCGACACGTTTACTATAAACCAAGAGAAGATCAGCCAAATTGGCGTTAAAACCGCTGAGAATCTCATATCTTATCAAATATCTTTGCGTCTACGTCAATTTATCAAGTATCGCAAACAACTTCTTTTCTATTATTTGAAAGCCATTACGCTGATCGAGTCGCGTCAATACAAGTTATAATTGTCACGATATTGACGATTTTAGATTGCTCTCTCGTGCCTAGTGTTGATGATAAAACGCATGCACATAAACAATGCACACCTTATTGGCAAAGTTTTTTTCATAATTCGTGTCTACAGGCGAGGTCTACTGCTTTGTTCTGACCGCTGTTAAAAGACGATGATTGATAATATGAAGATAGTGATTTTGATCCCATTTTTTTTCTTTATAAATTCTCAAAATTTCCATTTTCAAATATAACAACATCATTTCACTAAACAAACAAACTGGAGACTTCTATAAAAAGCAATATGCTGGTAACAGTATAATTAAAAACTTTTTTTAAACATTTGCACAAAAGAAATGTTTTTAAACTGAACACTGTCTTTTCTTTCGTTATATTAAAATGTGCATCAACAAACAATATAAAAAATATTGAAGTTTGAAACGGAGTAAAAATAGCTTGCATTAGCAGATTAATAACATGAAGTATTCATACTGATTATAGAATCTATTTTTGAACGAGGTTGAGAAAAAACAGATTTTGCTATCTGCTGAAATCCTGAAGAGCAAATTGAAAATATCATTTATAATTCATGAGTAAACATTGTATATTTGAAGTTGTAGATCTTTGTAAGGAAGTCTCTCAATCTATGTATGAACGACTGGGATTTTCAAAGTGTTATTGAAATATTGAACGGATTAGGGTGATATATCGTCAAAAAAGAGTTGTTTTTTGTGGGGACAATGGTAAATAAACGCGCTGCAAATACCTAATTACAAAGCAAGCCAAAATTGGCCAATAACCAATTGGCAACGACGCAAGTCTTTTTCGCATTTGCACCTTAAAAGCTAAACAACAGCTTGGCCAATGTAAATATGCTTCAAGCCTTCAATATTATTATTTGCCTTTGGCTTTAGATGGAGCTGCGTGTCTCGAAAAAAATGAGATGCAAGATATTTGCATGAAGTCAACAGTCACTCGCTTCGAAACGGATGCCTAATATCGCTGTATCACTCCACGCTGGCAAAATTGATATGTCGAACATAGAACAGCGTTTAGGATCAGCCAAATCCAGATTAATCCCTTCACAAATTCATTTGAACAATTAAAATTTTGTTGCTCAAGAGTTTTGTTAAGGCTTGCTGTCTGAGCAAGTGACCTGCAGTTCAGCAGCTATATATGTACACTCCAGCCCTGTTCAAAAAAGGTCAGTCTGCTGCCCCGGCTGAGATAATTGCCTTCCCAGACATACATTTCGGATTAACTGAATACGGCTGATGTTATAAAGCTGTTCACCCTGCCTCAAAGAACGGACAAATTGATTAAATTCCTAAGCGTTTTCATTAAGATACGGACAGCCCTAGGAATGTTTAGGCAATGGAAAATGTCAAGAGCTGAAATTTAAAACTTTCAAAGCCATTTCTGATCATTTAACAGTGAACATCGCGTACAAATTTACCTGCAAGGATTGAGTCCACTTCGTGTTGCAGCCTTTCAGAATTCCTCATCCCTGCGTTGGAGATCTTCTACCCTGAAGCCTGCGAATGACTTCACAAACAATTGACAATGAATGGAAATCGAAAGGGTTATACCCAGCAAGCGAATATAAGCAAACAGAACGAGATAATCAATAGCACTTTTGAGGCATTCCCGCAATAACGTAAGCTCTGTTTGACAATGTATTTAAAAACTCACACGACGGGAGGGCGGAAGATAAACAAATTATAAATGACGATTATTCCTTCCTGTAGAAAAATACTGTCACAAAATTAGACGAGATCGTATCTCGATACTTTGACACAACGCTATTTCCATAAATGTTCAGCGTCCTGTCACCTGCGAAATAAGCGTTGTTATGGAAACTATATTACCATATTTTCTACAAAACATCCGTCTCACTTACGCCGATAAAGAATCTTAAAACCTTTAAAAATGCTCGTTCATGCTGATAATTAAATACACGATTTCATTTGCTTGTTTTTAATAATTCAGCGTGCTGCGTTGTCTATGATTAATTTACATTTAAGAAAAATCTACAACGCTATTCTATTAAGATTTTACAATTATTTTCCTCTTCCTACCTTAAGGTCTTAAAACTGAATCTTTCTTTAAAAACTAGATCGAAGAAATGAACTATTAATATTCATTTCAAATTATTGAGACTAGCCGTGACTCTGGACGTATGTACAACTATGATAAGCAGTTTTTAAAGGAGTTTTTTTCAAGGGATAATGGTGAGTCTTTACGGATATATACTGACCTAATAATGATGAGTGTAAAATACCCATAATTTGTTATGAATGTTTCATTTTCTTGCCCCAAAAACTAAACATTTCTAAAGGCTTGTTTTTCACTCAGGAGAAATAACCACAGGACCACAAAATAAAGTAGTACTTCAGGGCAACCTCAGACGGCCTCGAACCCAGGCCCTAGACACAGCGTGGCTTGAGGTTGAATAGAACTCGTTGTATCTGTCAGTTCTCGATGAGAACCCATGGTTTTAATCTGGCCCTGAGGATCATTCTTTCGAGTGGAAACAAACCATTATGGCTAATCGAACACCTACCATGCAGAAAACTTAGTGTAATCTGAAATTTCCAGCTTTTCAGAATTCCAATCACATCTCGTATGCGGGCATGATATAATTCCTGGGTACGAGACCAACGCGAATATCCGGGATATCCATTAGGGAGGCAACCCACCAATCACTGTTCGGTATCTTCTCTCGGATGTAGAGATAATTTCCGCGGGAAAATGCCAAGTCGTCGTCATCATCGGCAGCACAGTTCCACATCGCGACATAAACCTTATGAAAATTAACAAAAATAAATAAACCAGGTAAAGTGTCGACATTTTTAGTGTTCGTTTGAAAAGCCAATCTCACTTGTGAAGGAAATGCTGGAAGCATTTGAACCCCCCTTCCCCCCTTTCCCCTTGTAAAATCAGGAAACGTTTGCCTCTGCAGCTAACAGCTAGTAAAATACGAAATTTTGCTCAAGGAAAGTGTTCCTTGTCGTATAAAACTACCTCAGTATTCGGCGCTGAAGATAACGAAAGATAAGCACACTACAGTGGTTTTATATTGACCAGTGGCTTAGTAATCCTACCTTATTATAATCAAATTGTTCGCCAGGTTTCAAAGGTTTTGTCTTGACTGGTGGTAAGACTTCAGGTTTCGGCGCTGGTTCCGTCTTAGGCTCAGGTTCAGGCTCCGGCTCGCTCTCAGAGGGACTGGGTTGGGATTTTTTCGTCAGTGTTGGCGTGGTTCTCGTTGGTAACGTTGGTGGTCCTTTCTTTGCTCCGGGAGTGGCACGAGGGGGCAGGTGGGGGACATCTTGGGACGACGTTGGTCGCGGGGGTAATGTAGGGGATGATGATGGCTTTGCACGATTGACGACTGTCATGGAAAAATATACAGATTTTAAAGTTTTACCTATTATGATGGTGTAGTATGGATTGTACGTCACTGAGGTCAAGCTATGGAAAGATAAATCTAAATTAAGGCTTGAGAAATCAAAGTTTAGTCATAGAAATAATAGACAAATGAAGAGGGTACACATTGACGATGGTTTACAATTCTCACCTGGCGGTGGTTTCTCTTCATCTTTTGATTTTCCTAAAAAACAACTCAGTTGAAATCATCTCTTCCATGCGCTAGTTTCTCAAGCATAAACAAGCACAACTAGAGTCAAAACTATAGAAATCCTACCTCCAGGTGTTGGAGCACTTGAGTCAGTTTCATAGTCTTCCATTTCATCATCAACTTTCTCAAATTCTTCTTCTTCATCGTCTTGCGCTGGTGTTGCTGCTTTTCCTGCTGCTGCTGGTACACGGGCTGGTAGGATTGGCGCGTTGCCCGAGGATCCTGATGTCTCTGGTAAAAATTGATCAGTCAATTCATACAATTCTACCAAATCAAGCAATCCTATCGCACCTGCTGATGATTTAACAATCAAACTGGATTCTAATCGTATGCCATCATGAGTTGAAATGCGGTATCGTTGCTGCTTGCAACGTATCATCAAGACTGACAAACACGTTTTCTTCTTTTGATAGATGTGAACGAGTGAAACATTATAAACGCTGTGAGGTGAAGGAAGCCTTATCCCAAGATTCGTAACTTCTTCACTCGTTCACATTGCTCAGAAGAAGGTAATCATATCGCGTTAAAAATCGCAAGGCTCATTTTCAACACACCTTCTGGATCAGCAGAGGATTTATTCTGTTGCATCGTGTCGATACATTCATACAAGTCTTCGCCCTCTTCTACGTCATCGTCGTCATGGACACTCATCTTAACACTATTCTGTCTCATGATCCTGCATTGCTCATCAGAGAGATCAGTTGATAAGGCGGCTCTGATGTGTGTAATCCAGATATCCAGCTCTGACTCCTTCGTCACCTTGAACTGAAAAAAAATAGAAATGTTATTACTTCAACTATCCTACGCTTGCCAACCTCAGCTGAATGTCTGCATTTTCCATGCTTCCAGTAAGGTATTCAATGCCTGCAATATCCTATGAACGGGGAAAATTGTGCAATGGATTAGATTTCTTGGCAAAACCCAACACCATATAGAAAGACCTTCTTGAATTGAGTGAAATTGCACAGTTTGTTCTACGTTACTGCAATCTAGCTTCCATTGGATAGGTCAAGAGACGTTAAAAGAAATCCCCAAAAAACATACCAGGTAGCATCGACTTTCGTTGAGTAGTTCAAAGCACAATTTTTTATCCTTTACTTCAGGAAAGTTGTGGCAACCTTTACGCAGAGTTGATTCACTGGATGGTAAAATGATTTGGCCTTTTTGTTTCTGATCTTTCTTGTTCTCATAATAGTAGAGCGCAAGTGGTGTTAGCACGCAATAACGACGTTGAAACTTCTTAAATAAACCTTTTGATTTGTATTTCTCAAGATCTCCTACAATGCAAAGAAAGTAAGAATGAAAAACAATGGATTTTATAAAAGAAAACCCAGTTCTTATTCAAAAAACACACCTTCGTATATCTTGTCTGTTATGTCCGATGCACGTCTTGGTTCTGTTACACCAGTAGCATCTAATATTTCTGAGTTGTTTGACTTTTTTGATGCTGTTGAAATAGTTGTTGAATAGTTTAGCAATCACTTTGAACATCACATTGTTGTCAAACCAAGAGAACTGAGTTATTGCATGTAGACTGAACCTACATGATCTATTTGCAATGCCTGTATTGATTCCTGGATCAATGTCATCATAAAATTCTTCTGGTTCATCATTTGGTTCTAAATCAAAAATCAGGTTTCTTAGATTTTCGACTAATCATTAGGAGATAAAATGCATGAATGGAAATGTGAAAAACCTGTTTTATTCAGCGCAGCGACATCGTCATATTCTTCTTCGATATCTGGGAAAATATTAAAAAATAATTTTAAAGACATTGTCAGTTTAAAAAACAAATATTTTAAACTTTTTCTACCTTCTGGAGGCTCTGCAGATACAATTTGGGCAACATCGTCATACATTTCTTCACCACCTAAAATTATCACTTGTATTATTCCTGTCATCTTTGCAGCAGGGGTATGGTGGGGAGGGGATGTGTGGGGTGGGTGGGGATGTGTGGGTGGGGAGGGGATGGGTGGGGTGGGGGGGGATGTGTGGGGAGGGGAGGGGATATGTGAGGACAATGCTACAACAAAGCTATATTAAATAGTTTGGCCAGACAACAGTAAGATATTTGAATATCTGAAAGTTTATTTCTTACCAACATCACCTTTAACAACATCATCATACATTTCTTCACCGCCAACTGCAAAGTTCACAACAAAAGACTCATAAAACATATGGAAACCACTAACTCAGGAATACATCCAGATTCATTCAGTTTAGTTGCAGTTTACTTGGCTAATTACTCATACCATCTCATATCTCAGTAGAAGAGTACGCTACTGAGGTTGGCAGAACTATCAGTTAGTGCCAAGGCAACAAGAGAGAAAGAGGGATAGGGACAAAATACCTAGGAGCTGGAAGTATATCATAGTCTACAATAAATTTCATTGTATATTTGTTACCATCATGAGCGGCGACGTCACCATATTCTCCCTCATCAACCTAATTAATCATGATTAAAATAATTACCAAATGTTAAAACCAGTGAGATGCAATATATGATAATGGTTTGTCAGTACAGAGAAGATCATTAAAGCACTGATCACCTGGTTATCATCAGCTGGACTAGGCTTGCTTGGCAATGGGGGAGGAGGCTTCCTCTTGCTTGCATCTTTGTCAGGTAATTTTAGGAATTTTTGCAATTTTTCAGTCAGCTCAAGTCGTTCTTTGTTCACATCACCAGGAAGGTTGTTGACCTTCCCAAGAACCTGAGTTAGGAATCTTTCTACATCTAAAAATATTCAAACTACTTTGAGACTTTCTTGCCAAAAAAAAACAACATTCTCCTGGGACTTAAATGACAAATATTTACGTTTTCCCCCCACAAAAATATGCACCGCTAGTAGAGACAATTTGTGCAATTTAAACATTTGACTGATGAACTCGAAAACTGGTTAAACGATTTATAAACTAAGTAACTGAAATCGTGAAGTATTAGCAAGCTTCTATTTAAAACTCTAAACAAAATTTTATTGCTAAAACAAGGAAGTATTAAACTCGTTGTGTCATAATATAAAATGTATATTATATATACTAATAATGTCTACAAAGTCATCGTTTTCAACCTTATTTCGTATCATAAACCTCGCATAGTTTACAAATAATGTCTTACCTTTTAAAAAAGCCGTTATTTCTTCCATATTTTGTAAAAAAATGAATGTTATTGAATGTTCTTTTATCAAAATTTTACCGCAACTTTCGGTATTTTATTTTCTTACACAACTTCCTGTCTGAGGTACACGTGGGGTTCTTATTCCATTTTTGTGGATATTGCGTGGTAATTTCACTGCGCGTGTATTATTTATAAAGATTATTATTGCACTACAGGTATATAGCTACGATTCCTTACCATAATAATGATATTACAATGGCAACCAAAAAGGCCAGGTCTCTGTCAGATAGAGCTCTGATATCCTGGGGAGGGGAATGATAGCGGGTATATGAGGGGGTTTCCTCCCCTCCACTCGCCGCAGATCAGTGAAGGCAGGTTTTTCTTCGTTATCAGACTTACCTTGCGTGATACCAGCAACAACTGTCTCATCTTCAGCACGATTCTCCTTTGTAATCTCATCATCTGCAGCACATTTCTCATCTTCTGTTATTTCCACATCTTTCTCCGCGCTTACTTGCAGAGGCTGAGCGGCTTCTTGCAGAACCTGGACATGTTCTTCAAAGTTCCAAGTTGTTTCATTCGTCTCGTTCAAAGCATCTTCCGACATTTCCTTGGTGACATTCTCCACATCCATCATATTGGAAGCATCTACATTCATTTCAAGCGATTCTGGTAGCGTTTCCGCTTCTTGATGGCGTTGTTGTTGCTGTTGTGTTTGATTTTCCTTGTCTTGTTTATTCTGTGTCTGTTCAGACTTTCGCTTGTCTTTTGGCTCCTTTTTCTTCTTCTCCTTTTGCTTTTTGTGTAGAACTGAAAAGATATTTTTACCTTTCTTGTCTGCAGGTTTATTCACTTGTTTCTCCGTTGTTTGCTGTTGTTCTTCACGGCTTTGTTGTTCAGTTGCTTCCCCGGGCAAAACTTCATAAAGTTCTTCATTTTCAGTGCCTTCTTGTTGACTGTTTTCACCAGGAATTAATTCGTAAAGTTCTTCTCCCCCTACATCAGCGCTGGTTATTTGACGTTGCTGTTGTTCACTTAGTTGCGAAGCTGTTGGAAGCGGCTGTACTGTGTTAGCATTTGCCACAAAGCCATCGTGCATTTCTTTACTTCCCTCCGCACTCACCCGTTGTTGTTCTTGCTGTTTTCGTCGCAATTGAGGAGGTGTGAGAGGTGGCAATTGTTGTGGAGGGGGAGGCAGCTCCTGAAGCAAGCTTTGTTGTTTTCGTGGAGGTGTTGCTGGAGGTGGTTGCTGTGGTGGTACAGACAAGCCTTGTGTTGTATCGTCGTAAATATCTTGTCCAACCACAATACTTACTGTTGGTTTCTCCGTTTTTTTCGGAGGTTTTGGCGGTGGTAAAACAAATGTTGGGGGCAATATATGTTTGCGTGGACCCTCCTCAGCGGGTAATGCTTCATAGAAACCTTGAATCTCATCTATGTTCGGCTGTGATTGTTGCTGTTCTTGTACAATATCATCATAGATATCTTGCCCGCCATCGAGATTCTCCTCTTGTTGTCGTTTCATCGCTTCTTCCTGCTGCTGCCGCTGTACCTCCTGCAATCGACTCTCATTTTCTCTTATTTTTGTAACAATCTCGGAAATCCTCGAGCCAGAGTTTGTCTTCCCCAGCCCTCCAGCAACTTTCTCCAACGTCGTCATCCACCCTCGTCTGTCATTTGCAGAGATACATTTGAATTCATAGAACTCAACCGGGCTGGCAACTAAAGTAAATCGGAAATCGTAGGAGCTTCTTTTAGCCGTTTTGCATTGAACATTTCGTGTCAACTCGATGACTTTGAGCGCGTTTGGGTTGTCTTCACACGCGTGAAGTATCAGCTGTTTTCCTGTGATGGTAGCCCAGAATTGACCCCAGTTTTCATCGATTGCATTTGTCTTCAGGTAACCACTGCGGTAACATTGTGATTCAACGCTTTCTAGTTCACCAGAATCTGACAAAACGAGATGAAAAGCAAGTCTGGTTGGTTTGATCTTTTACTGTGGATATGGAAATAACTACATATAGATGAACAAGTTATAATACCGAGATTTAAATGTTTTTTTTTAAATATTTCTGACTTACCAATTGACTGCTGATCGGATGCACAATAGAGCTCATTAACACTTTCCTGGGCGAGTGTATTGTTTGCGAATGTTGTACCTTCACTACCTTCACTGGGATTGGTCATTCCCACATAAAACACGTCATCAGTGTCCTCTTCTGATTGGACCAAGGAAACCTCGCTCGTAACTGATTGGCTGTCATCATGGTCGGTGATATTACGTTTGGCCTTCGTACAACACTGCGGGCACGTCATCTGGCAAACGCTACTGGCCGCTGCTGTTAGTGTTTTTATCCATGACTGGCGACGGTTTACATTCGGTGTTTTAAAAAAGTACTCCGTAGTTCCGCTTGTCATTTTACTAATCGCTTCGTATATCGTGAATTTGATGTTTGGCTTAAGCTCAATACGTGTGGCATTTTGTCCTAGGAAATGGTTTTCGGGATCAGACAAAATCAGAATGTTTTTCTCCACAGAAACTTGATTCTTTCACTTATTGTTGCCCGTCAACCTTCAGCAAGCCTCGCTAGGGTCGTCTTTGGATAGGCAGGTACATCATGGTTAATTGGTGTACCTGTTTAATTAAAGATTGCCAAAAGTTGGCACGATTCTCTTGTTATTATCTGCATAAATTGCGACTATATCTGTGAATATAAGCATTCTAATTGTGATATGCTCCTTAAAGCACTTCTTATTGGTATTAATCATTACGTCAATGACACTAGAATATTTTATGAGATTATGAGATATAAACTCACCGTAATCTTTAGGAACTATTCTCGGGATTTCAGGCAAATCCTGCTGGATTTCAGGCAAATCCTGTTGGAGATTAGAGTCATCTGAGATAAAACCAGGATTAGCAAAATCTGGCATAGCACTATGGCGTTTTAAACTTCGTTTGGAAACGTCGAAAGGCGTTTATTGGAGCATCGAACTGCAAGGAGGACGTTGAAACGCGATCTGCGGAATCGGTTTCAAAAGAATAGCCAAAACTATTTTTAGGCGATTTTTGGTTTTTCAATTTACGGTCCATTTGAGGTTCGCTCTGTGATGATTTTAGAGCCCGCAAGTTGGTTATAACGGAGCCGGCTTCACTAACAGGTCTCGCATGTTCACTTTTATTGAACGACTTGAAAATATTTTGTTCCGTCTCGTAGATTTTAAGTGGGAATTGATTTATTTGCCTTCGCTTCCTGCGGATGCTTCGGATTGTTTGTACTTGTTGAATTAAATGTATTTTGAGAAACGATTTCGCCCGGCTGATTGTATAAATTTTCTGTAAAACTTTGCCTTGACGCATCTCTGTTGTTGTCCACATTTATTCCAACCTGCGCCTCATCATTGTTGCAATGCAAAAAAAAGTGTTTCGACAAAAACCTGTCAAAACCATTTCCAGATTATCAAGCCATACCTTTCTCGCTAATTCCGTCTCACATTTTAATACAAATGTCTCGCCGTTTGTAATCTTGAATTGAAAGGTTTGGTCGTTTTTGTTCACGCTTTTACAAAAACTGTCCGCAGTTATCAGGATTAATTTCGGTTCTTCTGAAGCATTCAAAAATGATTCATGGTTTGTAAATAAACGCAGCGAATTTGATCCAAGGATAGCCCAGTATTTTGTCCACACATGCCGAGATTTTTCTTTCTCGAAAAGCTTCAAAGACCCAGAGTGAAACACTTTTTGTTCACTGTTCATCGCGATGGTGAATTGAATAGGCTTTGTTAATTCTTGCACAGTAAAACCCACGCTTAAGCAAATGATTTGAATATTCAAAGTATTCACTTCCGCATACACGCATCCGCAGTTGTTGTCGATGAAATGTTGGTTACCACAGGAGTTCTGGCTCTGGGGAGATAGGTCAATTAAGGTTAAAATTACCCTGGAAAACATTAACCAGATACTGTAGGAGCTGTGCTGATCGGAAACTTGGCTGTACCAATATTTAATTTGCCTACTTCCACAAATTACCATGTAAGGACTAAGCAGAAGATAAAATTCCTTAATAATTGGTCAATTTCGCCAATCTAAACACTCATAGGGAAAGCCTATACTCGTAACATTTTTGCGGTGTCCGATATCAAAAGTGAAAATCAAAGTATACTGCAAAAATGCGGAAAACCGAGGGATTTTCTGGTGGCAAACGTCTTTGGTGTCAGAGATTACGCAATATCAAGTAACATTATTATGTCATGCATTAGCATATACCACGTGCGCACATGCCACGTGGTTAAAATAAAAATACGTTCGTGTCCAATTCCCGCCACATTGCGCCAATATTTTCAATAATAGAAACTCGATCCTGTATTATAAATTTATATAAAAAATCGTCTCCGTACCTTGTACTTTATACCTTGTACTTGATATTGGGCAATCATCTCTGGAAAAAGTCCTCTTTTGTGCCTTGTATTGAGCATATCGTCATATTTTACCTTGAAATTAATGTAAGTTTTGGATGAACATAATTGTAATGTTGTAATCGGATTTTTCTCAGGTCATTTAAAAGTTTAAACGGTAGTACAAAGTACAACGCTTTTTGTGTTTTTTATATTGATAATTCTGGTCCACACGACACGGTCTTGAAGAGCTCAGTCTTTTTCTCCGAGGGAAGGTTCTCTTTTACATGCTTTGTTGAGCGCGAATAATCTGTACAATGCATCATTATTTCAGATTAAATTTCCCCAAATAATTCCACGATGGATCAAAGTTATCTTCAAGAGCCCTTGGCCACCAACGATCCAGAGCTTTACGAAATCATAAAGAAAGAAAAAACGCGTCAAGTGCGAGGTTTAGAGCTGATTGCTTCAGAAAATTTCACAAGCAAGGCTGTCCTTGAAGCTATGGGTTCCTGCATGCACAATAAATATTCTGAAGGGGAACCTGGTAAACGCTATTATGGAGGAAACCAGTTTATTGATGAAATGGAGATATTGTGTCAGAATAGAGCTCTACAGGTTTACGGGTAAGTTGGAATGTAGGGTAACACTTCTTCACCAAACAACCAGTTGTCCCATGGTCTGGTTAAGGAGATCATTTGTTTGTTTTATCCTTCCTTTTTATCACAGGCTTGATCCAGAAAAATGGGGTGTGAATGTTCAACCATACTCTGGTTCTCCAGCAAATTTTGAAGCATACACTGCGCTTTTGAACCCACATGACCGAATCATGGGGCTGGATCTTCCTGACGGAGGTCATCTCACGCACGGTTTCATGACAGATAAGAAGAGGATTTCTGCCACATCAATTTATTTTGAGTCCATGCCATACAAACTGAACCCAGAAACTGGTTATATTGACTATGAAAAACTGGCTGAGAGTGCAAAGTAAGTTTTGAACGATCTCTTGGGAAGGATAGTACTGTGCTTCGCATGACAGAATTTCTCTTTTATTTAGACTATTTCGTCCAAAGATTATCATCGCTGGTTACAGTGCTTACCCTCGTGATTTGGACTACAAAAAGTTCCGAGAAATCTGCGATAGCGTCAATGCTATCATGCTTGTTGATATGGCCCACTTCAGTGGTCTGGTGGCAGGCGGGGTGATCACCAGCCCTTTTGAACTTGCCGATATTGTCACAACCACAACCCACAAATCATTACGTGGTCCAAGAGCCGGGATGATATTCTACCGTAAAGGTATCAAAGGTTATTCCAAAACTGGCGATCCAATTAAGTATGATTATGGGCCACGCATCAACAGCGCTGTGTTTCCGGCACTCCAGGGTGGTCCACATAACCATGCAATTGCCGCTCTCTGTGTTGCCCTGAAACAGGCACGCCGGCCTGATTTTAAGGAGTATGCACAGCAGATCATAGATAATTGCAAAGCCATGGCCAAAGTCCTGATCTCAAAAGACTACACATTGGTCTCTGGAGGAACGGATAACCATCTTGTGTTGTGGGATCTACGACCGCTTGGAACAGATGGTGCAAAAATGGAGAAAATACTGGAAGAGATTTCAATCACAGGTAAACTATAACTTCTTTCAGGTGATCTATAATGGGACAATCAATGAAGACAAACTTCTTTCATTTCTTTTAGTAAACAAGAATTCTTGTCCTGGTGACAAAAGTGCTCTTCGTCCTGGTGGACTTCGAGTTGGAACACCTGCGCTGACATCAAGGAATTTCAAAGCAAAAGATTTCGAAAAAGTTGCGGAATATCTGCACCAAGGAATTCAACTTGGTCTGGAAATTGTCAAAGCAAGTGGACCCTCTCTAAAAGATTTCATGGCAAGTATGGCTAAGGAAGAATTTGCTGGAAGAATTAAATCATTGAGAGAAGAAATAGAGGAATACAGTGCAAAATATCCCATGCCAGGCCATGAACTTATTTAGGAACTATGTATTTATAAATTATATATTTCTGAAAGACTTACTGTTTATTAACTAGTATGGAAGTAATGGGACAGTTGAGGGACACACATATATATATTAGGCACACAGGCCGTGCAGGTCGCCATGGACTAGGCTGCACTTCCCCCAATTAAGCTTCTAGTTCTAGCGACCGCCCTGGCGAAGGTGCCCTTTTTGTTTCCTGCGTATACCCACTTACACGCGCCCAAATCTTTTTGTAGAGCATAAATATAAACCAAACTAATGGTGTCCTTGAAGCTTTCCCTTCTTATTAACCAAAAGTGCCCCTGGAAACTGGTGAGCCCCCCAATCTCTGTATGCTTCACACCCCTGGCAATTTTTCGAAAAAGTTTGTCTTACATTGTATTGAACATATCGTCATATTTTACCTCGAAATTGATGTAAGTTTGGTATGAAAATAATTGTGAGGTTGTAATCGGATTTTTCTCAGAAGTCGTGTCGTGTGTGTTCTTTGATATGCTAGATTTACATGTAAAACAGCAGTACCAACGCGCAACGCCGTGTGTGTTTATATAATATTGGTAAATACTGGTCCACATTACTAGTTGAATAAAAGCTCAGGAACGAAGACACGGAATAAAATAAAGAAGCGCAGTTGAGTATGCAATATGCAAGATGAACAAACCGTAGGTTAGTGGACTTACGGTATCTCTCGCGTCGAAATTAAAGCAATTTTTTGCTCGTTTGTCTTGTAATCCCCCGATGTTAGGGTCTCTTGCATTTACTGCATACTTTATATATCGCCCGAATACAAGTTTATAAAATGAAACTGACATTCGTAAATCACCCACACCCTCCTGTAAACACCACATATTCTGTACAAACAGTACAATCATAGACAGCACACTGGCGGATGGTTTTATTCGAAGTAAAAATGCACACTTTGATGATGAAATTTACGCATATCTCATTTATTTACATACACTTAAAACACTTAAACCTGCAACACTCACAAGTTTTTCAGACACGCAAATTGCTCGTTGTAACTTACAACGGGCAATTTGCGTGTCTGACAAGGCAATGTAGGTCTTACTCGCATAATAAATATATCCTATGTAAATAAACCACATATTTGTGAATTTCATCAGTGCACATTTTTACTTCAAATAAAATCATTCGCCATTGCCATTGGGTTCCTATAGTACAATGCACTCAATATTTAGACTAGATTACCCCAAATAATTCCACGATGGATCAAAGTTATCTTCAAGAGCCCTTGGCCAGCAACGATCCAGAGGTTTACGAAATCATAAAGATAGAAAAAACGCGTCAAGTGCGAGGTTTAGAGCTGATTGCTTCAGAAAATTTCACAAGCAAGGCTGTCCTTGAAGCTATGGGTTCCTGCATGCACAATAAATATTATAGATATTATAAAGGAACCCAGTTTGATGAATTAGAAGCATTGTGTCAGAATAGAGCTCTACAGGTTTTCAGGTAAGTTGAAATGTAGGGTAGCACTTCTCCACCATGCAAACAGCCAGTTTGCAATCATCTGGTAAGAAGAGATAATTTATTTATTTAATCCTTCTTTTTACCACAGGCTTGATCCAGAAAAATGGGGTGTGAATGTTCAACCATACTCTGGTTCTCCAGCGAATTTTGAAGCATACACTGCGCTTTTGAACCCACATGACCGAATCATGGGGCTGGATCTTCCTGACGGAGGTCATCTCACCCATGGTTTTATGACAGACAAGAAGAGGATTTCTGCCACATCAATTTATTTTGAGTCCATGCCATACAAACTGAACCCAGAAACTGGTTATATTGACTATGAAAAACTGGCTGAGAGTGCAAAGTAAGTTTTGAACGATCTCTTGGGAAGGATAGGACTGTGCTTCGCATGACAGAATTTCTCTTTTATTTAGACTATTTCGTCCAAAGATTATCATTGCTGGTTACAGTGCTTACCCTCGTGATTTGGACTACAAGAAATTCAGAGAAATCTGCGATAGCGTCAACGCTATCTTGCTTGTAGATATGGCTCACTTTAGTGGTCTGGTGGCAGGTGGGGTGATCACCAGCCCTTTTGAACTTGCCGATATTGTCACAACTACGACCCACAAATCATTACGTGGTCCAAGAGCCGGGATGATATTCTACCGTAAAGGCATTAAATGTTATTCCAAAACTGGCGATCTAATTGAGTACGATTATGAGCCACGAGTCAACAACGCCGTGTTTCCGGCACTCCAGGGTGGTCCACATAACCATGCAATTGCAGCTCTCTGTGTTGCCCTGAAACAGGCACGCCGGCCTGATTTTAAGGAGTATGCACAGCAGGTCATAGATAATTGCAAAGCCATGGCCAAAGTCCTGATCTCAAAAGGTTATATGCTGGCCTCTGGAGGAACAGATAACCATCTTGTGTTGTTGGACCTTCGACCACTTGGAATAGATGGTTTAAAAATGGAGAAAATGCTGGAAGAGATTTCAATCACAGGTAAACTATAACTTCTGTCAGGTGATCTATAATTGGACAATCAATGAAGACAAACTTCTTTCATTTCTTTTAGTAAACAAGAATTCTTGTCCAGGTGACAAAAGTGCTCTTCGTCCTGGTGGAATTCGAGTTGGAACACCTGCGCTGACATCAAGGAATTTCAAAGCAAAAGATTTCGAAAAAGTTGCAGAATATCTGCACCAAGGAATTCAACTTGGTCTGGAAATTGTCAAAGCAAGTGGACCTTCTCTTAAAGATTTCATTGCAAGTATGGCTAAGGAAGAATTTGCTGCAAGAATTAAATCATTGAGAGAAGAAATAGAGGAATACAGTGCAAAATATCCCATGCCAGGCCATGAACTTATTTAGGAACTATGTATTTATAAATTATATATTCCTGAAAGACTTACTGTTTATTAATTAGTATGGAAGTAATGGAACACACTTGGATATATGGTTAAAGGATGTTCAATGTAAATTTTAAAAAAAATTGTGGTTTATTCATTAAGAAAGATTTGTCAAGCACAAACACAAGCCTACCTTGCATAATAACTTTTCTCCTTCACTTGACATGATGCTGATGATAACCTTTCAACATGAGAGTTAACCAAAAGAGTTCTTTCATTTCATATTCTCTTTAAAAAAACTTATAGTCATGACAAAAAACCAGGAGTCTTGTCTTATAAAATCTTTGGATTAAAATGCATTCAGTATTTACAATTTTTTATGTAAACTATTCTATGAATGGGACCTGTGCTGCTATGGTATCTAATAGCATGAACAGTTGCATATTCGATTTCACTTCCATCAGAACATAGGCAATCCAGAAATGTTTCGTTCTCGTGGCGCTCACGCGTGTAATAATAATAAACCAATACTAATAGAGCGAGTAGACTCGCGTACACGCGTGAGCGCCACGAGAACGAAGACATTTCTGGGAACGAGGTTGATTTCTAGACTGCCTATGAGCGATCCCATCATGCACTGTGATTTAAAAATGGTGAGACTTGGGTAAACTGTACAGATTGGTTCATTGGCGTCATTTTCCGCTATTCCCGAGATCAGTTCGTTTTTACGATGGTCACATCATGATTCTTTGTCTCGTTTGCGAAGTTCTTTTAAAATTAGGTAGAAAATTTTCTTCTATGCGGAAATCATGACTGTATAAAAGGGAACAGGGCAGCCGCGATACCCAGGGCTAAAAACTATGTCGTCTTCACGTCATTTTTGGCGTCGAATAAACTATTTTTCTAGTAACTCTGGATGATATTCCATAATCATCATTAATATACTGTCTGTGTACGCTCGTAACCTGTGGTTTAATGTCTCCTGTTCCCGAAGAGCCTTCAGCACATCCTCCTTGTCAGCGGTTAATAGTTCGTCAGCTAATGATGTGTTCTAAAGACAGGGGATTTCGATGAGCTTCAGATATGAATTTACTTTAAGCTACAGTTGAGACATACCTTTTCAAGAAGACATTTTCCTTGCTGGATTAGTTGAACCTTCAATTCATCTCTGCTTTGAACCAAGTCAGCATTTTCCTGCAAAGTGAAGTTAGAATGTAAATTCATTAGAACCAGTGAATTCCTGGATTTGCTGATTCAGTTTCAAGCTGTTCTTCCTAAAGGTCGAGTAAGGATCATCTCTTATTGATCCAGTGTTACAACAGGAGAAAACCTAAACTAAACTAACTCTATTTATACTGGATAGCTCTATCAGTTCTAAACTGTTCTTCCTAGAGGTCCAGTAAGGATCATCTCTTATTGATCCAGTGTTACAACAGGAGAAAACCTAAACTAAACAAACTTTATTTATACTGGATAGTTCTATCAGTTCTAAACTGTTCTTCCTAGAGGTCCAGTAAGGATCATCTCTTATTGATCCAGTGTTACTACAGGAGGAAACCTAAACTAAACTAACTTTATTTATACTGGATAACTCTATCAGTTCTAAACTGTTCTTCCTAGAGATCCAGTAAGGATTATCTCTTATTGATCCAGTGTTACTACAGGAGAAAACCTAAACTAAACTGACTTTATTTATACTATCAGTTCTAAACTGTTCTTCCTCGTATACCGACCTTCTGCAGAGCTCTGAGTTGATCTTCAAGATCTCCTTTTTCCGCAGCGACGCTGACGAAATCTGGTAAACGGGACTCCGCAGCTTTCTTGAAATTTCTTAATTCATCTATACGACTTTGGTACTCGACTATTTCCTTTGGGAAAAATAACATAGAATTAGCGGAAACCTCTCGATAAAGAAGGAATCTGTTCATGTCTGAAAGCCCCACCATACCTGAGTGTGGCCGAGTCTTTCCTCTTCAAATTTCGTTCTCTCAGAGCGAAGCTTCTCATCAAGTTCTTCAATTACGCGATCTTTTTCACTCAATTTGTATTCCAAGTTTTCTAGCTTTTCCTCAAGATTTCGTTTTTCCTACAGGCGGATATTTCACATGAGAAGAATTAAGGTGTTAATAAAATCATTGCTACCGTCTTTCGTGGTCAATGGATTCAATCTTATTCATAACAACGACTGAATGCGAGTGAGGGAAACAAACCTGTAGACATATTTCTAATTCACGTCTTAACATTGGATCAACTTGTTTCAACTGAGTAATTTCTTCGTCTGCTTCATTGAGCCTGAAAAACAGGAAATTGAGCATTCCAACAACGAAAATTAGAGTTTCCTAGACTACTTAGAAATTGAAAGATATCAGGTTGAATGAAAACCTACTTGTTTTGAAGTCGTTCAAGTCTTTCTTCACTTTCTCGCTCTAGTTTTGCCTGGGGAAAAACGTTGTGATGGTCAGGGTTATTACTTCAAAGCGCCCAATAAGGAGGTAATCTCGTCATTTCTAAGCACAAGTTTTCCAAGTACTATATCAACTTACCAAAGCAGCGTTATATTTTCTAGATTCGTTCGCAACTTTTTCATCAGTTGAGATTTTTTGCTGCTCCAACAACTCCTCGAGAGCATTTATTCTGGAAGAAACAAAACGTTTAAAATGAAACAGAACTTGCAACAATGAATAGCGACAGATGAAATTGTAGGTATATAAGAGATTATATATAATAAAACTGTCTGATTCCTCAAGGAGAATGCGAGCATTTCCAAGTGACGGACGTGAGAGTGTCAATATTTTCAATGTTAATATATCGCGATTAGTAAAGTTTGATTTTGGCACACAAAGATTAATGCAGACTATTTCACATCAACCACTCGTCGTCGTCGTAGCGACAAGCCATTACTAAATGTAAACTAGGCTCAGTCAGTCAGATTTCATTGAAATGCATCGGTCATTAACGAAACATTTGGCCATTCTTTATTGTGCTTTTACACATGGAGTGATATTTTGTGTCAAAGAATCGAGTCATAGTTATTCCCGTAAATATAATGCTATATGCCACAGTGAGTTTGAAAATAACATATTGTATTCCAAGATAGTATCCTATGAGTTAGATATATATTCTTTGACATGGAAACAGCATTTGTGATAGGTTTCAGCGCTGCATGTCAGAAAGTCGTAACAAACGCCATATTCAAAAGGAAAGGTCTAAAATATTTCATGTTGGATAAAAATGGAATGAAAATCGTAATCATCCGTAGACAGTTATCTCGAATACTCCAGCGCGCTATAGATTCACACGGTAACTGCGAAGCACTGAATCACACAAGAATCATGTGAACTCTCAGAATACAAGTTATTTTCATTGCAAAATAAAAAAATACAGACTGGACACAGTCTAAAAAGTCATCATCTCCCGGCCGTGTACAATATAAAAATCAATCAGGTTTTTGTCGCCACTCACAATTCAACCTCATGCAAATTACTCGAAGACGAAGGCTACAGATAGGAACCGCGCGCGTTCGGTGGCCTGTTATTGGAATTGGCTAATTTCGAACGGAAAATAGCCCATGTTTAACCCAAGATAACTTTATAACTAAAGGCTATTTTGATTTAATTTTTTCTTGTGTTTGTTAAAGAAGGATAGATCTAAAACACAAGGCAATTTTAAAAGTCCAACAAGCTCAAACAAGAATTTAATTTGCAATGGAATAAGTTGAATTTTGAGTATCGCGACGCCATCGAGATCATGCGGCACCGGCGTGCGACGATGACATGTCGTGTTCAAACGTAAATCCGGAGTGATCTCTGGGGTCATATGGGACAATATTGGTATCAAAAGAAAGAGGAGAACCTCAGCTATCCACCAATGTCCTATTCTTTCGAGTTTTTGACTTGGAAAGATTATTTCATGCGAAAAACAAGACTTTTTTGTGTTTTTAAACATTTTCTGGTGCGAAATGTCAGAAGAATCAGGTAAATTCGAAATATTTAGACTTTAAGCTTTCATTTGATGTGTATATTTTAGTATTAGAAAGCGGAGATCACTCCGGATTTAAATTTGAATTTTATAGAAATCCGAACGAATTTCGCCACGCCATTGAGCACTGTGAAAGAAGCATTATGTGAAAATTGTCGCAACTTTAACGACGACGATTTGCGTTTGCTTATTTGGAAATGGGGCGAAGCCTGGCTGGAAAGGTGAGAATAAAATTTGTTTTAAATTGTTGTCGAAAATATTTGAAATCAGTAGTTGTATCGAGGGTAACTAAGGTGACATGGTTAAAAAAAGCCTTCTTATACTGGACAATGACATCATCCCACCTAAATATATAAGCAACCTGAAGCGAAAAGTTATAAGAGTAATTGAGAAATGTCCAGATGGTAGGTGCAGCATTGGTAAACAGTATTTCATTCGGCATTGGTGAAGAATGTGAAAAGTATGGTATAACTGCTGAAATGCTAATTAATTTGCTGGGAGGTGATGCAAACCAGGCTAAGAATAGTTTAGATTCATCAGTCATGATAACTAATAAATTAGTTGTATAGTTAAATGATTACAGGGAAAATTAAGATTAATTAACCTAGAGTACTCTGCTAACATGGTTGTTATGTATAAAAAATGAGAATGAAGATGTTGACTTAAAAGTATTCCATTCTGCTGTTGATCATGTTAATGAGTGGAAGCATAACCTAATGAGAAATACAGGTGAAAATGCATGTGAAGAGTTTTTAACCCAAATATTTAAGTTCCCTAAGAAGGATAACTGGCACTGTAACACGAAATATGCCCAATTTTGCGTGGCATGAAAGGACATTACTCATTAGTAGACATTACTAGTTTCTTCAAAATTCACTTTTTAAATGGGCAGATTTTAGAATGTTTTAAAATAATTTTAATTAATTCATGTTTATTGTTCTATTCTTAGTATTCATCCCTATCATACTGTATAACATGGTCATGGATTGAAAGTGTTAATGGCTTCAATTTTATGGATCCTTAGGCTTAGCCTGAATCAGTAAATGAGTCACAAGAACAGTATGTAGGAAAATGTATCTGTTGATAAGCAGTCCAGTTTCATGTACATAGTCCAGCAGTTTTTATGTCCAAATCTTTGAAAGGTATTATTATTATTATTATTTGTAAAAATAATTATTTTCCTATGTGAAATGCCTAAAATAAATAGATTCACAATAATGTGACGTCATCTGTGACGTCATGGATCCGTTGTGTTGTCATGGAAACAGGCATGTGGAGTTCATTCCGAATTTTTTAGTGCTTAAAGTAACAAAATTGTTGAAATATTTCATTATAATGCTCAGGATAGGAATATAGTAATACAAGGTTACTATAAACTGTAAACTTACAATGACGTCGTTGTGACGTCATCAAGTTTTCATGGTAACACAATTTTGTAACATTGTTTGAACAATTATGACAACATTGATGTATATAAGTCATAAATTATCTACTTGCACTTCTCGTAAGCTTTTTTGTCATTTAATGACGTCATAATCGTTGCCATGGCAACGATAAGTGTCCGATTGTTACATCGTATTGTGTCTTTACATACAACCAGTCGACTCTGAAAATTTCGTGGTGATTGGATAAAAATTCTAGAAGTTATACCCTTTTATGTTAAAAAAATAGTTTAAAGTCGCGCATTTTGGTGCCATGTTAAACACCTAGTTGTAACACCTTTACACCTACGCATCTTCCAAAATTTGGCCTAAAATTCCGACCTTTAAACTGTCATAACTTTTGATTGCCTTAACCGATTTTGATGAAACAAACACCAAAATGTTTCAAATGACGAGATGAATCAAACTAGCGTATTTGCAGAGCCCCCCTGTAAATTTAATTTTTTCACTGTTATCCCTACTACAGACATAGCCAGATATCAAAGAATCGAACAATCCATTAATGAAATATAAATCTCACCTCGTTTTTTATCCCCTACTCGTTCAAATTGACATTTTTCACTTGTTTCGAGAAACTTAAAAATCAATGTCTGGCTATATTCGCCTTTCCACAGACAATGTTCCAATACTGAATTATATTTCAGCGTTCCTTTCAGAGACCCGCAGGTGATGTTTTGTTTGTTATGTAAATTAGTTGAAGTTTTTTCAATGCATCTTTAAGGAAGCTGTGAGTTTTCGACCGGAAATGCTGATACCAGAGCAACAAGTGGGCAAATACGAAGCCACTTCAAAGCAATAGATTAAGACAATCAATAACGTTTAAGAACGGCTCGACTGTGGTTAAATATATATTGCTCTGGCACGCGACCCTTTAGTTTTACAAAACACTAAATTCAAGACTGTCTAGGCAGTTTTGTATAATATAGGACAGCATAGGTTGGTGAGTGGTCAAATTTCAGACGTGTCACGGAACTGGGAGAAAACCCGGAACTTTTACCAAAACATCATCTTTTTTTACTAAGGCTGCTATCTGTGTCTCTGACACAATTGCTACGGTCGCATTAAATGATAGAGGCGTACCCAAAAGAAACACGCTTCATTTGATTTTATTTCAAAAGAAAATGTTACTTTCTTTTAGAAGAAGGCCACAGCTGTCTGATATTTTTTCACAACAAGAAAATAAAATATTCACAAGATTCCAAAAATAATTATAGGTTGGACTGTTTAATGTTGGCTTGGTTACGTGCTAATATTTATAGTCTTTTGTTGGCACGCCATTTATAAACCATTCTTGCGTGTGTGAATAGGAAATATGATTAATTATTTTATTGACTTTTAAATTGTGAGTTTTTTTTTGACAAATAGTATTGTTTGCGAATTCCTGTGCGCAATGTCGCAATATCAATCATCGTTGATTGTCGAGGAAATTAGTGGTCGAGAAACCTTTGACTTTGGCATGAAATCAGTTATTTAACTACAAAGACGATATTTTTTACCAACCTTTCTGTCAAAGTTTTGTTATCCTGTTTCATCTTGTTATGTTTATTGAGGTTGATTGAATTATCCTCTTGTAAAGTCGTTACCTCAGATGTTAAACGGAATATCTGTAGGTACAAAATAGCTTTATCAGTTCCAAACTGTTCTTCCTATAGGTCCTGTAGGGATAATCTCTTATTGATCCAGTGTTACTACAGGAGGAAACCTAAACTAAACTAACTTTATTTATACTGGATAGCTCTATCAGTTCTAAACTGCTCTTCTTAGAGGTCCAGTAAGGATCATTCACGTAAGGATCATTCACGTAAGGATCATTCACGTAAGGATCATCTCTTATTGATCCAGTGTTACTACAGGAGGAAACTTGGGTTTCATATGACCATATTTCACATAATTCAATTTAAATAAGTCAATCTTAGGTAAAGGTACAATGAACATATATTTCCTAACCTTATCTGATAACGTGCTCAAATTAGCTTCATTGTCAGAGATTGCCTTTTCAAAATCATCGTAACTTCTGTGAGGACTTGTGTTTAGTGAATGTGACATGAAGTTGTTGTTCCTGTGAAAAAATAGGATACATTAGTTGAATCTGGTATGTTTACCATCATATCACTAATATCACAAACCACATTATTCATCACCATCATTATCTGTCATCACAACTACCATCATCCACAATCATGACCATCACCTGATACCACCGACACCTTCATCCCTAGTTGCAAGCAGAATCACCACTATACTATCGCCTGTCACCACAACCACCATCATCCACCATTGCAAACATTGTCTGTCACAACCACTACCATCATCGCTCCCCACTATCACTACTGGTCAATACTGCCAACACTACAGTACCATCATCTGTTACCACCTCTACCATCATTACCAGTCACCAACACCATGCAAGACACCACCATGCACTATTACCACAACGATCACTTACTTTCTTCTAAGCTTTCCATGCTTCCTTTTCATAGTTGGTGTACTTGAAATAGGACCCAGACTGACATCCTCAATAACCTCACTAAACCCATTATATCCACCATTATCAGACTGATACTCGCTAGTCTCACTCAAACTTTCATCTAACACATTACGTGCCATCAACCTTTGAGAAAGCGGTGGCTCTTTCTTTTTAAGATTTCCTTTCGGTGGATATGTTGAATATATTCCATTCCTTTGAAAACCAGACCCAGGATTAAGATATTCTTCTGCTAAACTTTCTTCATCAAAGTCTCCGTTGTAATCATTTGTAGATGCAGTACTGTGTGAACAAAGATCTGCCTGAAACATAATGAAAATACAAATTAAATGAAATTGATCAATATTTATATAAATTAACAGCCTCTCTGTATACCTCCAGTTCGTCATCATGATCTTTTTCAGTCTGTTTATCTTTCAGGTTGTTATTATCATGGTCAAAATCACCATGATCATTATTAGCAACTGAAAAGATAAGATACTCATTTAAACTGTATACAATTAAAATTACAGCTATATATGCAGTGGCCACAAGTGCATGGTAATTGTGATGAGGGTTGATTGCAATGGTTGTGACTGGTGAACAAATGATAGAAACTCTTAATTGTGATTATGGTAGATTAGGATGTACCCTGGGAATGATGATCTTGACCAGTGATTGTGCTAATGGTGAATTATCATGACAGTAGTTTGGGTTAATGGTACCCTGTTTTCGGTTATATAACAGCATCATAGTGACCTGTGACTGTGATGATAGAAGATTGAGATTATGGTACACGGAAAATGATGAGGATGACAAGTGATTGTGATTGCATGTTACTCTTGTATCCAACATAGTTGAACTTTACTGTCCATGCTTGTTAAAATACATGTCAATATAACTATATACCCATGAACTCCTTGACTCCATCGCAAAAGTGATCAAAAGATATTGAACCATTTTCATTTGGATCTAAGAATCCAATCATACTAGCAATATCCTAGAAAAATGACAGAAAAACACCTGAAGTTATATTGAAAAATTACAGATTGATCATATGGCATAACACCTTCCTCCACCTATGAACCTTGTGTCACTATACCATGGCTGCACAAACTCTAAATGTAACCAAGATGAAGACTGGCAAGATGGTAGCCCTCAGGGTAAAATGGCTGTACAAGACTAACCACAACCTTTGTAAATTGTAGTCCATCAGGATAAAGTATTGGACCAGGGTCAAATGTCAATCTTCTCAATTCTCATGTGCCTTATATGCCAGTTAAAATGACCTAATATTTTTGACACATTCAGCACACAACAGGAGGGACATTTGTAGACAGAATATGTATTCTATGCCAGGCAAAATAAACCTTATTTAACTTAGGGTTACTCATCCACTACTTCAGAACAATTCATAGTTGCTCATATTCTTCTGTGTATAATATTAAACAGCAGGTAATCAAGTATTTGCGATGAAACAGCTTGAACCTTTTAGCCAATATACAAAGACTCTTTCAAAGTGGATAATCCAGGTTTTATTTATGACATTCTCGCATGCTTTTATTTTTAGCAATTTAATGAACCTTATCTTTTCCGAAATCCTAACAGGGTCAATCAACGTCTTTAATAAAACGTGAGGCCTTGGAGTCGCAAATCAAATATTTTGTCTAAATAAACTCAAATATTTAATATGAAAGGGATTAAAGTTCGTTGATTTGCCTTTTCGTGTCGGGACGAAACAATACACGGATGTAAATAACACCGCTTAGACTGAAAACTGATCTTTTTAATTTGCTCTAAAACATAAAATGATACGTAACCTCATCTCAACCTAACCGAGTTGACCCCAAATAGACGGCTTCTTCGGCAGATTAATATAACAGTATAAAACTTCACCTGAAAACTACAGTAGAGAACGCACTACCATTGCATATCTACTTGTAAACTACACCGAGTACTCAACGAGAATGATCCAAAATATAGACTATCGTGTTAGAGAATCAGTTTAGTTTCATTGAGATGTTATAACTCCGATATAAGCTATCGGATTCATGAAATATTTAAGAATAAACACCAAGTCCTCACGAATTAGAGCCCCACAGATTACAATCAGACCACAAATAAATGGGCAGATATGTGGCGTTTTGGAGTATATTTAACAAATCCAACCCAATCCAATAAACAATAGGATCATTTCCAATGCTTGGAAATTTATTTCAGGCGATACAAAAGGCTAAACATTTAGTTTTCGCCATGGGAATTGTTTTTTTGTATTGTTTACCTCGCTCGCGATGTCCGTATGCTGTTGAATGAGCCGTAAAAGGTCTTTCGTCTTAACGAATCCGTCTCCATTTTGATCACAGGCGTCAAAAACGGGCTTCAGAGAGCCCATCGTATCCCCGATTATTTCCATGGTTTAGTTTTCCGACACATTTCACTTTCGAACGCGCAGAAACATCGTAATATTGACAGAAATTCACATGCAAATTATTGGTAATTAGAATTCGCAACATACATATGTTCCTAGGGTAATAAATCCCCCACAGGGTGGGGAGGGAAATACACGGTGTTGCTAAGCGCCTATACCGGAACATGAAGTGTCTCAAGTGGGGTAGAGTCTTAGGTTCTTTATACCTTTGATGTGTCAATTTCGCCGTCATGATATTGCTCTTACACTGACCGATAAATAAACTAAACATGTCTTTACATTAGAGAGGGAGGAAAATTAGACCACAGTACAAGTGTGAATACAACATGTTCCTCATAATAGTTTGTGTCATCTACTTGTCAGAGTATTGGGGTAAGATCACAGGCCCTGCTAACTCCATGGCCACACCCAGCGTGGGTCGTGGAGCGGATGTAAAATTGAAAAAACAAACTCTTTAAAATGTGGGTTGTGCGAAATACATACAGGGTCTGGCATAGAATAAGATGTCTTTGTCCCATATCATGTTACATATCATTAAATTTGATATACATTAAATATCATAGACCTTTGTGGACCTAGTATATTGCTCACAATGACGAGCTGGAGCCCCCATCTTGGCTTACCAGGTTGCAGTATATAATAAAACAATCTATTATCTATATATGTTTTATTTATTTGATGTAGTTCCTATACAGATATGATCTTACATTTATGACTTTGTTTTAAACTCCACATGCAAAAGATAGTGAAATTATATAACAAATTATTTCAAGTAATATTACAAAGAGTTCAAGGTGTAGATAATGCCATTTATAAGAACTAACTACATAGGCTCATTCACCAAGACCCATCTGCTCTTCTTTGAATCCAACTATGATGGATCTTTCACCAACTCTAATGGACTGCATGCCTGCTCTAAAGTGATTTCAAATCTACAGTTTGAACAGTATATTTGGATAACAAAGTCCAATTACTCGCAACACAATATTCTATCATTTCCTTTTTCCTCCCTTCTTTCCTTTTTTCCCTTTTTTCTTCTTGTTCTTAAGTTGCTTTCTTGCCTTCAATGCTCGCCAAAATGATTGTATTAAAGTGGCTGCCTTGATTTTAGCTTGAAGTTCCCTGTTTGCGTCTTCTGCTTTCTCTCGTGCAATCTTTTTCTGCTCCACTATTTCCTGATATTCTTTCTCCATCGTCCGAAATCGTTCTTCCAGTTCATTCAGTTGTTTCTTCTCTTCAGTATAAATCTCATCCAACTGATCAAATTCATTCTAGTAAAGTTTACAATTAAGAAAGCAGTTTATAGCTTTTATTCTCCATCTACACTGGCTCAAGATTAGAAAACACTGTTCAGAAGCACTGTAATTAAATACAGTTTTGGTCCTGTTACATTAATATTTTGTATGAGGGTAGATTACTCTTAATCCTATGAGCACAAACATGATTATTCCATCAAGTTGTCCTACCTGCCGTTCACCCATATCAGTATCATATTTCTGTATCCAGTTTTCTACCTCAGTTTCAACCTTGTACTTTTTCTGAAGAAAACCAAAACTACTATTATACTCTTTTACTATGAAAATTAAACCACAAAAGCTCTCCAAATTTGACCTCCAGATTCCAGAAGCGATCTCTCACCTTACGAAGTGCAAGCTCATTTTCGCGATGTTTCCCAATCGAAGTTTCAATCAATTTCTTCTCTTCAATTATATCTTGCTGCAATCTCAACCTCTTGCCCTCAGAGTTCTTCTCTTCCGCTAGTTGCTCCTTCGTTGCTTCGTTAATGACTTGCTGGTTTGTCTCTTTTGATGTTTGCTCAACATGGAAGATATCAAACTTTATTTTCCGTATAACTTCATTACGTTTCGACAACTAAAAACAACCATAGCTTGTATTTAGTGACTTAGGAGGGGACTCTACTTGGATAGGGAGAGGATCTAATACAAACCTCATACCCTGACCTACTTTATTAGAAAGCATAGACATTGCAATCAGCCACTATTTATAGATCAATGACTAAGAGAAGCAAGATGGTGAAGGTGCATGGGATGGTGGCCCATGCATGGCTCACTCGCTTAGCCGATGGTCTCTATATAGCAGCTGAATGCAATCTTATGTTTCCTTGAATCTAATTGGAGGATGTTATATTACGAAGGGCATGTTTCCACTTGCCTCATTCTCTTTATCTTCAGTTGCAATGTTCAACTCATCTTGTAATTTCTTGGCCTGCTTGCTCAATTTCCTCTCTCGTTCAGTTATAAATCTCAGATAACTATCTCTCTCTTTTAGTTCAGATGGCGTCCGTAACAAACGTTCAAACAAAGTTCCTTTCAAAGCATCAAGCTGCATCAACATCTCCTTTGCTTCCGGTGAACGTTCCCTCTTCTCGTTTCTCAAGGCATCTAAGGCTGTTGGGTTTCGAACAAAAAGCCGCAGAATGGTTCTGAGTGACTGTTGCAGTTGTCCTCTTAAAAAATCAACCATTTTCTCTTCCTTTTTAACCTTGCCATCTGCTAGATTTACATCTAAAGCAGATAAACCATCATCATTTTGTACATCGAGGGTCTGCTGTTCGTCATACAAGAAGAACTCGGCCTCTTTTTCTTTCTTCTGTTGATCAAATTTCTCTTGTAAACTTGCAAGTCTCTTTTCGTCCAAATGAAGTTGAGAAACAGCCTTTTGATAGCGTCCTTGTAAACTGTCATGCTCTCGTAACAAGTGCGTAAGTTCTGCTCCGAGTAAGATAGAAAATCGGCCCAGATTTTCCACTACAAATGGCAGGATTGTAGAAACTTCAATACGACGTATGGTGTCCTCCAAAACAGCCATAATGCGTTGAGATTCAAGTGATGTTAATTTCTTCCTTTCCGGCTCTAAGACTTTCAAAGGGTCTGCGATGTCTCCAGATTTAAAGCGATGAACTTTTTCATGAATTCTGCTCTGTGTTTCACTCGCACTTGAAGCCGTCGAAGGCATTTTTACCATTCTAATTGGTTCCAATATTGGTGCAGCCATCTTTGCTTCGTGTTGTCGTCAGTTGTCGTGATTGCTATGGAAACGTGTACATATACACATTTGTTACATAGAAATAGTATCCATGGTATGCCTTATATAACAACATTTACTCCCATACGGGATATCAGACCCCTATATAACAACATATATCCCCAGACATCAAACTGTATGGTATAATACCACTGTATATACTAAAGAAGATTTACCAGTAACTCACCTTTTTGGTCAAAATTATTTTTTGTCAAAAACATAAAAGCTTGTATAAATTTTTTTGTATAGGTAATCTTTTGAACTTTGCTTTGAAAGTGTTTTTGACAATTATTTTGCATCTTTATAGTCATCAACTCTCATCATTGATTCTCATTTCACACTGCACAGTGACACACCCTCGCTCCGTGCGAATCTCCCAAACACTCCTCTCCCAGTTCTCCCAAAATGAAAGCGTAGAAAAAGCCGTAAGATCCTTTGCTCTCATGACGTACTTCCTATCAACTTAAGAGTTATTAATAAGGCTTCCTGTTGATAACTTGATATTCTATTCTGACTATTCACAATAACAATACTGAAATAGAAGCAGCTGAATTCGTCGATATCTTGTCATATAATATCTGACTTACTGTTGAATATTTCACTATTAACGTACTTACACAGTTATACTCAGGTACTATTTCTATATTGCTACATTAATAACCATTCTTGAAATTGTAATTTGCGACAATGCAAACACATTTTTACACTTTGCATTAATGGCGTGGCGCGTTCTGTTAATGATACAATGTTAGCTATTTATTTCATAATTTAGTTGTATTTTGTTTCTAGTTTATAGAGGCCACAGCCCACCAGCCAAAATTAAGCTCGTAAAGAAATAAGTATTTGCAATTAGAGAAACTCTGAAATTTTTTGATCGAATGATGACATATGTGGACGTGATAAATTGCTTACTTTCCCGTTATTACTATTTACAACTATAAACTTGTAGAAATTACAACTCTCAAAGAACTCTTTTACATTTTAAATACTGAATATACTGTAAATACTCACATATTTATGACCTTGTATAAGTTGTATGAATCGATTCAAAGAAAATCCGTTGCGTATTTTCTCAGAAACCTGTGTTTCTTTGGAAAGAAAAGAAATATTGAAACGTCGCATCCCAGAATGGCTGATGGACCTGTTAATGGAAATAAGACTTTTGATAATGAAAGTGAGAATGTAGAGGCAGCTTATGATGATCAAAATGGTACATTAAGCAAGAAGAGTGAACAGTTGAATTCAATTGTAGTTCAGAATATTGGTCAGCATTCAAAGTCAGTTGTTGACAAGCAGCATCCTAATGTCAAAGTAATGAAGGATCTACGGCAGAATGCAGTTGACTTGACTGATTGTGCGGACAACCATGACAAGAGTAGGAACAAGGATCATAATCAAGCTCATGGTACGGTCGATCGTAGACAATCTACAGTTGATACTCCAAATGATTTGACAGATTCAGTAGTGAACCAAAACAATGATGAGATTGTAGATCGTAACAAGGCTACAGTTGAGGACCCGAAATGTGCTTCAAATAAAAATTGTGGCGAAATACCAGGTGGAAGTTGTACAGCAAAAGTGGATCGTAACAAGGCCACAGTTGAAGACACAAATGGTATTTCAAATAAAAATTGTGGTGAAACACCAGATGGAAGTTGTACAGCAACAGTGGATCGTAACAAGGCCACAGTTGAGGACACAGCCAGCACATCAAATCAAGTCATTCACAACAAAACAAACACTGTAGAAGATCAAGATAATGTATCTGATAGTTTAGTTGATCGTAGGCAATTGACCGTTGATTTACCAAGCAGTGAACAATTGGTGAAACCTGAATGCAGCGAGACTGTAGATCGAAATAAAGGGACAGTTGAAGACACAACAAGTGAGAAAATGCCAATGCCATCAGCTCAATTAGACGCACCAGGTAATGACTGTGTACCAGCCAGTTGCCTTGTTGATCGTGCGAAAAAAACTGTTGAAGATACAGAACTATCAATTCAACCAAGCTCAGCAAATGATGACCATTTACCAGGTAGTAGTCTGGTTGATCCTAAGGAAAAAACTGTTGAGAATATATAACAGTCAGTTAATAAAGTGTTAGATTGCCATGAAGAACATGTTAAAAGATCTTTATTTGATAGTGAGATTTTCAAATACTTACTTGTTTGTAAAAGTTAATGCATATACATTTATAATACCCACTGATCGGAACTAAGCACAAGACAATACTTACAGAAAATTGCATTATTTATTGCATTATTTTGTTGTTTTTTTTAACAGAAATTTCAAGGATTCAATTCCAGGTGACAAATGCAAGCAGCCAAGGTGTAATAGACCACTTAAAGAATGCTTGGTTTAAACAGGGCAAAAAAGTGGTCTTTGGCAGAGGAGAAGGTGTTGATATCTTCATAAATGATGATGGTGCCTCAAGACAACATGTGGAGTTGCTTGCACAGATTTTACCAAATGGCAAAGTATCGTTCATGATCAGAAACATTAGTAAAACTAAAGGCTATCATTTTAATGGAAAAGAGATCACTGATAATGAGCTTTGGACACGATTACGAAAAGGAGACCAAATCAAAATAGCTGGATTGGTTTTTGTTGTAGTTGACATTATCCTTGCAACAACTATCAAAGAATCATTTGTTGTTGAATTTATTCATCCACATGTTAGTCACCTTCAACCAAATCCTGAAAGACCTTCAAATTCCTATGGAGGATCAACTTTATTTCAGTCAAATATACCACCAAATAATCATCTCCCTACACAATTTCATAATTTTCCGCAGACAGGTGGGTGTAATAATGGGACAGGTCCTGATTAACAACTTAGAATTATGCAGGCTAATCTATGCTTTTCTTGTTAAGTTTCAGACTGTCTGAAAAACATCACTCCTGATATAGTGGAACTTGAACAATTCCTGCAACCATATAAAGAACAGAAAGGCCATGTCAAGATCAAAATTTTATGCCACCTTGCAGTTAAGGCTGTTGGTGAGTGGAAAGAACTTGGGAGAACCCTAGGACTGGAAGACTGTCAAATTACTAGGATTGACTGTGATAATCAAAAAGTTGCTGAGAAAAGTTACCAGATGCTAGCACAATGGGTACGGTCCAGACCCGAGCAGGCCACATATGAAAAGCTAAAGGAAGCACTTGAGGATTTTACAGTGGGAAGGGTTGATTTGGCAAAGAAATACTGCACTTTTGAAAACAATTGATGGCCATTCAACTTAGAAAGAACGTACGTGACCTAAAAAGCTATAAGTTTAGGTAAAATATTTTAGTTCATTTTATAATGTAATCTAATGTCTAATTTTATGTTGTATACAAGTTTGAATTCAGTATTATTTAAAGGTAAAATATTCATTCTGTGTTGCGTAAAATAAACTATCTATAAACTATTTCACTGCCATTGTAAACCAATTCATGGAAGGACTTATCTATGAGGGTCTTGTAAGACCGAGTTTTTTGCAAATTTCATTGCATTCTGGATGCATACTTTTCCAAAATTTGTTTATTCCACGCATTCCTAAGTTACCTGTACCATACAACTTTTTATCGACACTGTGTATCTGTGGATCAGTAAGGAATGTTGTGGACAAATGATCTTCGCTTGTCCATCCCTGGTGGTCTGTGATGAGGAGTGTTTTATTTGATCTCTCATAAGTGAAATGACTAAATGACAAATGATAGTATTATTTAGTTCTAACACTGCTTTTAACCCTTTCAAAAACAAACACTAAGAGTCATTCCATAGATTTATTCATTCTGATTGTCAGTTTATCCCCTGGGGAAAATAATTTGAAGCAGTTAATTCTAACCTGAAAGCCAGGACCAATTGACTTCCAGCCACATCTTCCTCAACAAAGGCCCAGTTGTTGGTTAGTTTTATAAATTTGCCTTGCATGTAAGGCTCCACATTGTAAACAACTGGGCTTGTTTCACCTGCATTCGGGGTGAGCAAGGTGACCATTACCACTGGTAAGAACTGAATATGGCTCACTTCAATACCTTCATGCATGAAAAAGTGGAACATGTTATCATTTAGCTACAGGTAAAGCTATATGCATAGATTTCCTAACAGAAAGTTTCTCAATCTTGTTAAAGATTGAAAATTACTACCATACCTTTATGATAAAGGTCTTGGTTAAACAGACCAACATAGTAGCGTGCAGTCATTTGGCATCTAACATCCTCTTTATACTGTTGTGGCCCCAGAGGTCCTTTATATCTTTTACCCACATATTTTCCCATTGGCTCATCTTGACCAAGATATTCCACCATATATGGATTCCTTTGCGCCCCTTCATCATCTTTAGAGAGGTTGAGTTGTTCCCCAATATATATAATTGTGTTCTGATCTTTCCACTTTAACTTCACTGCATCATAAGATGAAACCTTGCACTCTAAAATACATGAACACCAGTCCAGCTAGATGTCTAGTTATCAAGGTATAGTAGGTATAGGCATTTTAAAAGTATGGTAGGTATAGACATTTTAAAAAGTCACCTTACCATGAACGTTGTCACTTTTTAAAATATTGATGCTCTCATTGAGGTAGTCATAATAATTTGTCATGTCACTGCCAGTTAGGTCATCTATTGTTAACACTGTTGTCTTGGAGCGATCCACAGTTGAGGCTAAAGATTGTCCTAAAGTTAGAGCTTGTAGAGTTCCAGCACATCTATCCACCAATGAAGTTTGTGCTAAGACGAAAAAAAGAAAGAAAACTTTGTAGGAAAACTATAATCTGATTGATATCTAAAAGATCAACACATATGTACCTGGTTTAATATTGATTTCACCAACAGCCACAGGAGCAGATAATCCAGTTGTTTCACTTGGATTCATCTCTTCCACAAACAATGGCAATTCAAGAATTGTCAATGCTCTGTTGATAAGTACCTTACTGTTACTATCATGAACAATTGATGTTTTGTTACAGGAGTAATGATAGAACAGAGCCATTGAAGTTATTTTTAAATCCAAATGCTTTTTCAGCTGCATATCTTCCATAACACAACTAATTTTGTATAAAGCGATAATGAATATATGATACTGTTCACGACTCTTTAAGGCATCATACTCGTTGTGGGCTGCTAAACTTTCTTTCAATTCCTTCAAGGCACCATTCAGGTGCTTGGATTTATCTACAGAGATTTTTGAATACTCCAGCAACATCTGTCCTGCAGATTGCTAAAAAATATCATTTTAAGCATGATTGTTTTGCAATTATAAAATCATAAATTCTCCAAAATAAATTACATTCAATACTCACTTTATGACGAGCATAAAATATTGGTGTGTATATTGCAAACTCTGCAGCCTCAAATGCAAATTCATATGCTTGAATATAGGGATGAGATTCCTTCAGGAAATATCTCTGAGCAATAATTTTGAATTCCTCAACTGACATATGTTGTAGAGTTTTAGCACACAGTCCAAGACTCGAAGACAGACCTTTCTTGTCAACTTTTGGAAGTTCTTTGAAGAGACGTATTGAATCAAGCAACAACACAGCAGAATCATACCAGTGTCCAAGTGTGGCCTGAATTTCACCTTTTATCTGCACACAGACAGCTTTAACAAGATCATGGTGGTGTTCTTCCTTGTAGTGCCATGTTCCAAGCTTCTGCTTTTCATTCAACAATTTGTCAAGAACTTTCTCAGCACCTTAAAGTCAAAGCCATGCAGGATTATTAAAAGCTAGCTAATACAACAGCTCAAATGTTGAGCCACAAACAAGTCTCGATTCAAGATTTTATCATCCATATTATGCACCTTGCAAATCACCAGAGGTTCGCAAAACCCGAGCTTTTCTAATAATTATCTGTGGAGCAATAGGCAGTTCCGGTTTTTCCTTCATAATTGAGTCAACAATATCCAGCAATATTTTAGATCCACCTTGCCAGTAAATATATCTATCAATGATGAACAATATTGCTGCCATACTTTCATAGTCTTTCTTTAAAATTGCATGGTGGAGGGTTTCCTAAAAAATGAAATGCAAAAACACAACTAGAAGTGGATGCATTGTCGTTCATAAGTTCAATAATTCCATGGTTATTCATCAAGGCAGCTAGCTATAAAATCAATATTGAAATACCTGCAAAACATCAAACTGTGTCAAATGAGGAAGATTTTTCACTTTCATGTTTATTAGGTCTTTGACATTATAACTTTCTTCTTGACCAACATTTTTAACATATTGCCTGTTAACATAAAGATATTTTGAATAAAGTAAATTCAATGGTTGTGCATGTCGAGGCTAGAAATATTAATTGACTGCTCTTAAGCATACATACCATTTTTCTGGGACAAAAGGCCATGCATTATTTCTTGCTTCGTCAATCAGACCAATCAACTCTTCGCACAGTAACATCTTCCAGCAATCAAATACATCAAAATTTGAATCTGTTTTATTTAGAGGCATCTCACTTTCTGCCCTGGCCAACACAAAATCTTTGACAGAATCATTTAGGGTAACTTGTCCAAACAAATTTCCATAAAGACCTGGAGATTCATATTCAACCAACCCAATTTGAATAATCCTTAAAAGATCTTCAGCCTTTTCCAGTGGTAGTGCTCGACGGAGCTGGCTCAATTGAAAAAGCACCAATTTTTCATGTTCACTTAAATGGAGCCAAATCATGTTCAAGACATCACTTACAGGTGTTTGAGTCTTGACCCCTTCATATTCAAGGACACCAAAGATCTGTGATGCATTTAAAAGGAAATGAACAGCCAACGGATTTATGCAAACTGTTTCATTAATAGGTTTGTAATTGGCATCCAAATATTGGATTGCCACTTTCCAGTTCAAGTTGCTGCGAATGGCTGCATGGTTAAAGCCATGGACTTGAACTGTGATTGCATGATTTGGTGGTGGTGTCTCTTTGTTGGAAATATGTATGACACTATTTTTCAGTTTGTGTACTATAGACATCAATAGTGTAAAAAGTTGGTGGTTGCTTTCAGACAGTGACAAGTTGTCAAAACTGACCACTCCAAAACTGTTGAAAATGCTAACCATTGCTTCTTTTTTTTCTTGCTGTGAGCTGCTTTGCAAAGATAAAACTGATGTAACACTACCCATATTTCTAAGTTCCTGTGCCAATTGGATACCATAGTTCCAGACACAGTCAACATTATCATGCTTGTTGATTTTGATGTAAATAATTTCAGATTCCTTAACTGAACGATTTCTAATCAATTCTTTGAGGACTGCTTGGCAGAAAGTTGTCCGACCACTGCCAGTGTTTCCAACCACATGAATCAGATTTAGATGACTTTCTAATTTAGATTTTGAGGGTAAGTTCTCGCATATCAAATCACACACATCTTGTACGGTTTTGCTTGTGGAAAGTTCACTTGCGTGAGTTAGGAGTTTCTCCCCACACTGCTTCAGTGGAATGGTTTTTAGGACAAAATTGTTCATATTGTTGAAACAAATTGAGAGAAATGTTTGCTGTCAGTCAGTAACTCTGTAAATATGAAAGGAAGTCAAAAGAGCTTGAATTCTAAGAAGCTGAAGAACCCATTTCCTGCTTCCTAGGGAAGCATTATAGTATTACCAATTTACCATACACCAGAACAACAGAGAGATGGTACAACAGAGAGATGGTAGTATTACCATTAACACAATGTTAACCAATGAACCACACAAACAAACAAAAGCACCAGGTACTCCAATCTGCATACCAGGCATACCATGTATAAATTGAACTTCAATGGACTCACAACTTGGTACCACATCACATGTGCGCGGCACGTGATGAAACAAGACACCCATGTCATTCATGCTGAAACATGACATCATAATTTTTTTTGAATAAATTTTGTAGTTCAAAACAGAACCACGCGGCCGTTTAGGAGGAAGTACTTGCAAAACCTTCATCTTCGCAACGTTCAACGGCAGCAAATTTCCGAAAACTACATGTAACAAATTGTTGTAATTAGAATACTTTGTGGAGAATTTCTTAAAATCCGATCGTGTTCGATCAAGCTTGACAATTAATTATTCCTCAAAAGGGTAAAATTTGAATCGCAAATTCAAGCATAGCGTGTCAGGGCGCCGACTCGAGAGAGCTAATAGTCCAACCTCCTCTAGTCGAAGATCAGAGGTTATTAGAAGAAACTTTGGTGATTCAAAATGTCTGATCCAATAGATGTGTTGCGGAGACCACAAGTGATATGCCGACTCTTGTCATTAGTGAGTATATTTGTGGATCACATTCGCCCATTTCCAAGGTTAAAAGGTTATTCTGTTGGTCGATTCTCGTCTTGTAACACCCTTGATTGTTTAACAACTTATGAAATTGTTGCCTTGAGAACTAATTTGGAAAGTTTAAGGCTTGAAAATTTGCCTACACTATTGCCACGTAATAAAAAACAAGTCTTCTTTCAAAGACGTAAGAATGAATGTGCCCTTTTGCAAGTCTTAATTTAAACTGATATCATGATGCAAGCAATTTAATGAGCAATTCATGTGTCATAAATCTTGCAATTCAGCTATAAAAATATAAATCGTGGCACTATCCAAGTTCTTGGTATAAACAGCATGTTTAACAGCCAATAATACAAAGGTTGAAAACAGAAAACGATGGCTAGAAATAGTCTTTCATAAATAAGTAAACCAGTTTCGTTATGCATCGATAGTTTCATGTGATTGCCTTCGCATCACAGTCGTATTACAGCCTGTTTATAACCGTTTTGTAATCGTAAAAACACTACAATTAGACATAAGTTAGCACCAGACGTAAACATTGGGTAAAATATCAAAGTAGTAACAAGAACTTAGGTATAAACATTTGGTTTCAAAATAACCTAGTAACCAATTAATGTTTAACATTCCCTCAGCAAATATAATAATTTGATGTTGGACAGGGTATTCATTTATTGTAATATTTTTTTTTCATCTAGTTGTTTTCAATCATTGTGTTTGGTTGCATTTCGGATAAAGGCAAGGTGGACCTCGGAGATGGTAAAATGTGTGTTTATGATGGAGATGATGGTGCATGCAACTATGGAGTGGCCATTGGAGTGATTGCATTCATTGCTTGTCTAATATTTCTTGCTTCTGACTTCTTCATGGAATCCATATCAAACGTTGAAGCCAAGAAGTACATCTTTCTTTCTGATCTACTATTCTCCGGCATTTGGACATTCCTTTGGTTTGTTGGTTTTTGTTATCTTTGTGACAAATGGCGAAAGCAAGACGATAAGGATTCTTTCTCCTCACATGTGAAAAGTAATGCTGAAGGAGCAATTGCATTCTGCTTTTTCTCTATAATTTCTTGGGTAAGTGAAGATGGCAATATTTTATACCACAATTAAAAAACTCCACCCATATTCCAAAATGATATTATTCCAGTTCCAAGAGATGAAAAATCTTTACTTTTTCATTCTAGGCCTTTCAAACATTCTTTGCATTTCGAAATGTTAATGGTGGAGCTAGCAACTTTGAGTTTGGTGGCCATAGTCGACAACCATATGAAAGCTCACCCTACTCATCATTCCCAGACCAACAACAGAATGATGACCCGTATCAAGCAAAACCATTCGAACAATCTGGTCAAACTGATCAATCTGGAGAATACCGACCACCAACATACTAAACTAAACACTATTTGTATGAGAGCTGGTACTTGTTTGTGTTTTAAATCTACTGGGTTATTTTAAATTAACTTTAGCTACACTTTTCGCAAAGTTACTGTGGTATTTTCCGACTTCACCTTTCTAAATCATTTGCTCAAAAGGACTTGTGACTATACTTAGTAGTGCTAAATATTACAAAGGGAGATATTTAATCCAGAACTTCAGAATTAATCTTAGGCAAGCATGACAATACTCAACTTGAATGTGCACGCAGCAGCACAATTGTCAAATGTTGTTCTATTTATCATTTGCCAGTGGTGTAGTTAGTTAATATCTGAGTGCAAAATATCATTGTTTGTAATTTTCAAGTTAATAAAAGTTGCAAACAAAAATATGAGAAGTTTTGAGGAACATTTTATAAATATATAAATACCATAAAGGATTTATTACAAATTTGAATAATGTCTAAAGTAATCAGTGTACATCAACTCTGTCATTGGCACTAAAAGCAAGTCGAAACTGCTTAAAACAACTTTTTTCATGGAAAGCATACAGATGGCTGTACAAATATTTTTTTGTTCAATTTAAAAAGTGTCTAGAAAAATATTTATATACATTTATACAATATCTATAATTTGGCAATTATTATTAGTTCATATCCATATTTTCATGAGTGGGTGTATTGTCGATTGGTCTAAACTGGGCACGTTTTTCTGAATTCTCTGAAGAATGTGGTCTATTATTAACATCTATTAATGGCCGACGATGCACGTTTGCTGGTGTGCAGACAGAATTGTGTTCCTTTCTGACAGAACTCTCGTTCCCAACACTGTTTACGCGTCGACTACCGGTACTAGTTAACACCGACTGGTTAACAACATCTTGAAACCAACTTGGTGAGAGAAAACTAGGTGTTGATCTTTCTCTATGCTGTTCATCAGGGGTGTTCTTTGAAGTTGCCTTAGGGCTTGATTTATCCTCTACCCTTTCTAATTCATCATCATACCATGCCATCACTTCATCATCATCACTATCCATGTTTTCTCCTAAGTCCTCCTCATCTCCATCATATCCACTAGTAGAGCTCATATTCAATATGGGCAATGAGTCCTCAGGCAATTGATCAGTGTTATGCTCAAGTATCCGAAAGGAAATTATCAAATTTCTTATCTCCTCTGTGGAAGGCATCTGGAACAATGTCAGTTGTCAAGACTAAGATAACCCACAACACCATTTTTTCTCCCACCAAAAATCCCCAAACAACATACTTTTAGCCATAGAAAAATGTGTACTAGTCTACAGAATTGATAAACCTACAATCTTACCTTTAAGTTGCTCACACTTGAAAAATTAGGGGATTCATATCTGAAAAAGAATAAATCTAAGCTTTTTCAAAGGGAAATTAAAATAAACACATGGTGTTTAAATCTGACAATCTGGATTTTATCATCCGAAGAGTTGCTACTAGCAGACGGATTTGAAGAATTGAGGGAAGTTATACCTTTCTTTGACGGCTTTAAGTCGTCCATTCTGTATATCCATTGGACAATCTTCTGCTAGGCTAAAAATAAATTACTTTTCTTTTAACTCAAATAGTTTTGATAACAAGGGAGAACTGAAATGTTTTCATAATATACAGAACTTGAAGGCAACATCACATGTCCTAACTTGTGTTTCTCATAAACAAATATCTGCAGATGATATCAGCTGGTAAGACGTGGTTACATCTAATCTTCCAGAGTGGGCACTGCAGTTTAATTTAGCACTAGGTACTTCCAGAATTACATCATGGAATTTTTCTTGATGTATCTGGATTGGTTAGTGCAATTATAGCAAATCAAAGAGACACAAAGTGTTTAAACTTTGAGGTTGTAATTTCTCAAGGTATTTACAAAGTATTCTACCACATTATGATAGGGTTGACAGACCATTACACCCCACACAATGCAACTCACCAAGTCTCAAAAAGATAGACCATACAAGAGAGAACTGTGTTTCTCTGGAATGGAAGATAGATCTCAAAACTTGGACACCATGATGCTTCTGTAAATTAGAATGCACTATTCATTTAAATGTTCAAAATGGATTATAAATCCAAGTTTCTGCTTACCTGGATAAAATATTAACTGTGCTAATAATGTACAAGAAAATCCCATGACTGCACAGGAATGTCTAATTGAGAAAACCAAGCATAATACAGTCTATCATGTATAATGTATATGGTGAATGGTGAATGAGGACTACACAAACACTATATATACTATCGATTGTTTATTAACATATAATATAATCACCTTCCTGTGGTCACTCTCAATAAAGACATATCAGCAATATAGGATGCTAAATTCTCTATTTTTCGTTCAACCTGTAAACAAATCAATATATGTTACTCATTGAAAACTATCTTGTACTTTTAAAACTTATATATGTCAACTGACCTTCATGAGTTCACAGGATAATCTCACATAATTTGGAAGAGTTAGAACCTGTAAAATACATGTAAAGTGGTAAAATAAGGCCAAGGGATCAAAAATCATTATTATATATTTATATATCATGCTAAACACACCTGTGTTTCACCTCTTAAACAGCTCATGACTTCACCTATCATTCTACAAAAAATGCAATACCATCATTAAAAAAATTACTCCATACAGCCATGTTCTTTGAAAACTTTTTGTACAATTTCATTGACTAAAATACCTCACAACTTGCTCATAGGAATATGTGTTATCAGTCAACCATGAGGACTCACGAATTGTGACAATATTCTTCTCAAAAAATCTACAAGAAAATGTGAACTTTTAATACTCAATCCTGGCAAAGGAAGGCAAAGAAAATTCAAGTTAACTGTACCTCGAAGCAATAAGCATGCAGACAATGCCTAACAACTGCAGTTCACTACGATGGCTCTTTCTTCGATGGAGATATAGATCCACATACGACACAGCTGCGTGTAATACATGGCCACTGAAATTCTATAAAATACATCTCTTTTTAGCTATACATACAATAAATTTTAGTTGTTTTCTTGCAAAGCAAATTGTGAAACATTGTCAAAATCTGATTTTTTCTTAATATTGCCTACAAACCTTCATTGTACAGACTTCAACTAGCCAATCCACAAGAATGTACCTAAATGCAAATAATGAAAAGGTCAATATTCATTTGGCCATAGTTTCAAGCTCCCATATAGAATTTGTTTGAAGATTTTATTACCTCATAACACGGGTGACCTCCAATTGAAATTTGAATAAACCACGTATCCGACAAGGACGTGAGTTAGCCATAAACTAGATAGAATAAATGAAGCCTTGTGGTACACACCATGGGCAAATGATCACTAGCAAAATAAACAATCATGTCCAAAACTAGGAGGTGCCTCTCCCACACCTCTAATGCCCCCCCCCACCATTACCTGCTTAATATACAATGCCGTAGTCTCTCTATCTAAATTCCCAACATTTCCAGCTGCATAATTCATCGCTAGTTCTAATTCTGCTTCTTTGTTGTGTGGTAAACATTCCCTTAGGTCACGTAGTTGTTGTAAGTTGAAGAATGGATCAGTGTTTGACTTATTTCTAATTTTCCAAAGTTCAAATTTTGCAGCATTGCTGCCACGTTGCGCTGCTTTCTCAAGCCAGAATTTTGCATTAGCTTTATAGTCTGTTTCACCATCTGCATTCTTAAGAAATGATACAAAAACATGTCAAAAGATTGAATAAAGGAATATAAATTTTTTATAAGTATACAAGGCATTCTCACCTCAACCAAACTCATTATTTTCCCCACTGAATAAAGGAGAGATGGAGAGGCATCCTATTAAAAGAAAAATAAAAATCAAATTTTGATGTTTACAAAAACAAGTAATTGAAAGGTTTACAACCAGATTGATGCAGAACTGTATTAAGGTGGCTCTACCTCTTTCTCCTCACAATATTTTCGTATGCCTTCAAACACATGTCTTTTGCAACACATGATCCCTGGTGCCCAGGGGGGTCGAATAAACGTCCAAATGAATGCCACACTACTGGAAGTGATATTCTCAGCTTGACAGAAATACTCTGTTGCTTTTTTGGCATTTTTTTCATTGGCTGCGGACGTTATCTTTTTTGAATAATTGTTGGAAACTGCAAGATTTATTATTGTTAATTATTTGCAGAGGTATTAAATGGAATTGAACTGGTTTAAACACACAATTATTTGCTCATACCTCCTTCATTATAAAGGTAACTTATTCCTAACTTTATAGCAGTTTCAATGTTGCCAACTGAGGTGGCTCTAGGAATGAAATTAGAATAAAAATTACAAATCATAGTTGATAACCACCCTGACTATGAATGTACATTGAAAATTAAAGAAATTGTGTTGTATTTGTCCAGTTATCCAGGAGAGAATCTATACCTCCTGGTACCCAATAGAGAAATCAAATGGATACCATCTTTCCTGGTAGGCTGCCAACAAACAAGGAGCAGGCAGCCTAGTGGCCCACTTGACTTGTATTAAATTTCATTCATACAGTTCACCAAACATACTCACCTCACAAATATTGGTAAATTATTTGGAGAAGGCCAGATTCCGGCGAAAGATGCGTGAATGAATAAACTAGGTGTATTCAAGATCAAATTATTAAAACGGCGGCAAACCTGAAATAAGATTGAATGGAAAAACGTTAAAATTTTCAAACCATATTGAATTTCAATGAGCCAAAGGTCGACTACAAAGATGGGGCTAATGAGCAGCCACTTACCAATCGCATCTTATAAAGATCTTTCACAGAAAGATACTGAAAAACAAGCAGTAAAGCATCATCTGGTAAATGCACGAAAGGTTCACGATAAGATCGACGAACACGGTCTGAAATAGAACAAGAATAGAACACTCCACCATCATCACGTTCGAATCAAAACATGAAGCACAAAAACCGATCAATTTTACACGCAAAAACGCAACTTACAAAAGCGCTTCGGGTAGACCATTTTGCTGGTAAAGAAAAGGCGCAAGACTCCTTGTTATGACTGCTAATTTATATATTAAAAAATTCTATTTAAATAGTAAATCTAACGAGAATTCTATCATTCCCTCTCTTCTTGGCTGGACGACGTTCGCCGTTTGTTCCAAACCGTTGAAAGTTGTTTTTACGTGCCATAATCCTGCAATCTGATTGGTTCATATTCACGGACCCCAAGGGAACACGGTGAACCCTATATAAAAACTGGACCAATTTCTTTCAAAACCGTTGCTTGCACACGATAAACACTTGCGCATTTCCATTCCAATGAAATTAGAAACATTTTAGATTCTGTAAAATTTTCACTTTAAACCTCTACTATGTCTAATATATAAATAATTACATTATCAAGTCTCAATACAAATATTCGTGGTTTAAAAGACCGCATATTCGAGAAAAAGATGAACCCCATTTCACTGGGAAGAGTCAAAATAACCATGGACAATCCATGTATTCTTGAAGATGTCTTCTGAATTGTCTATGATATAACCAACATATCTACACCCCACGATGCGCTAGCGGGGAGCTTTAAGCTCATATGTGATTTATGTCAGATTTATACATCTTTGCATTAATAAGGTGATGAATTATCCACGTATGTAGTTTATGTCCGCGTGTTAAGACCTCTTATTTAACTTATCCCTCATAAGTAACATCTTGTGGTGTAAATCTTGTCTCCGTTTCACAAATTTCACCGCTGCTTCGTCGCTTCTTGCTTTTAAAACTTCAAAAATAAACAAAATAATACAATTCATAGAGCTGAAGAAGTATAAATAAAGTTATTGGGTTTCCCCCTGTAGTAACACTGGATCAATAAGAGATGATGATCCTTACTGGACCTCTGGAAGAACAGTTTAGAACTGATAGAGCTATCCAGTATAAATAAAGTTAGTTTAGTTTAGGTTTCCTCCTGTAGTAACACTGGATCAATAAGAGATGATGATCCTTCCTGGACCTCTAGGAAGAACAGTTTAGAACTAATAAAACTGGCTATTCCTTACTCTCAAAATGAGTGCCTTCCAGTGTCGGATGTGTCAACGGTAATATCACTTGCTCAATACCAGAGAACGTTGCTGGGATCTCAGTGTCAAGACCTGGAACATAATTCAAGGTGGCAAATACTTGACCCGCCATGTCATCAGTGAGGACGTCATAATCGTATACTGTCATTTGAAGGTGGGCCCCAGGCTGTTTGCAGGCTTCCACAGGAACAGAACTGCAACGAAGAAAATAACAAACCATCATCTTCTCTTCATTGAACGTTTGGTGCTTGGTGTAACTCATCCATCACTCTCGTACTTACAACTGAAATTTCGCATCAAATAATGGGAACAGTGTCTTCTTTTTTACTTCTGTTCTCTCTACTGTTGCCGTTGGAAACAGATGACGTGGAGCCAGACGCAACTTTACATACGGGTCACAATACCCTGAACGTGAGAAAATATTTCGTATATTGGAATAATGAAGAAGACACAAACTTGCAAATTCTCAAGTTATTTTTCAGTGGATTGACAAACAATGCACGTACCATTCGAGTCCAAAGCTGGCAAATTTCTTCCATTCAACACTAGAAACAGAACAAGGTGTAAGCTGTAATAATAAACATCAATTCACTTAAGGTTTGCATGCAACTGTCTGCGACTAATACATGGAAGAAGCCGTAAGATACAAAAAACAACATACGCTCAATATGAAGCTTTCCATTCTTTAAATCATAAAACATTCTCAAGGCAAGTTCACCAAACTCTGCTGGTTTCTCAGCCTGAAATATTAAAACGATTAAAGAAAGAAATGGATTATTGCGCAGGACTGACTTGATGTTTTTCTCTTACACTTATTCCCCTCATCTTTTCAGCGTAGTATTCTTCGATCAGTTTTTCAGTGGAAAGTTGACCGAGGAGAAGGTCTTCAATCAATACCTGGAGAAAAACATTTGAATGTAGAATTAAATTCTTAGAACTAATAGAACTAATACTCCCCCCCTGTAGAGGAAATCAATAGAGCTGTTTCATCCTGTAGTAACACTGGATCAATAAGAGATGATCCTCACTGGACCTCTAGGAAGAACAGTTTAGAACTGATAGAGCTGTTTATTTTAACTTTTAAATAAGACCTACTTTTACAGCATCTGTCATCATCTTATCCAGCGGAATACCAATACCGTCAACACAGAAGAAATCGATCAGAACCTAAAACAAGATAATTAAATATATATAATTACGATAAAAACTTCAAACAACAAATAAAACATGATTTGGTACCTCAACAACTTGATTCAAACGTTCGTAAAAGATAGGAGGCTTCTGTGTGGAAAAAAAGAAATTCAGAAACACAGAAGGAAATAAATAAACAACAGCCTGCTGTGACAGACGCTTCATATGGCTCCACACTTACTCCTTTATCGCCTCCCACGGTGGAAGAAATATTATCAACGACCATTGTCCAAAGTCGAAGAAGAGTTCTGGGAAAAAGACATCATAAAAATTGTCTATAGGGAGAATATTAGAACAACACTGCATCGCAAAGCGATCTTGATAATTTCAAGATGATTTCTCCCGGGGCACTAGTGCATCACCTGTCAAATACTGGACGAACCAAGGTACTGTAGAATGTTCTCATTGATTTCTCAAGATAACTCAATAATGGATCCATGGCCTGAAAATTTGAGAAATTCTACAATTAAACAATAACAACAGGAGAAGTGGGAGAGAGGAGTTAATATTCGTAGATCCATTCATCATTTCTAGAAGATGGCGTTCACTTATTTCCTGATAAATTTATGATGAATACACATGCAGCTTTCTCAAATGATTGTGATGACATGATGCATAACTTGCCTCTGAGATATCAACACTCTCATCTTGCCCGACTAATTGTGAGACAAATCTCTTGATGTCCACCGACATCTAAATAAATTAAACACGTTCGCAAATCCAATTCCTAAGGTGTTGAGTTGCTATGCATGTCCAGTCAAACGTTTCTTATTGAGATCACAGCAAGGTCTTGGTCAGGAAGACTAGAAATGAAGGGAATTGCACTTTGCAAACAATATTTCCAACCTTCTCTCCAATATGGTCAATCATATCATCAATTTTCCTCAACAACACGTCTTGAGCATTCTCAGACAATTGCTTCAATGTCTCTTCGCATTTCTTCGCCTCTCGTTCGTTATGCGACAGCATCATTCCACTGATGATACTCGGCCAGTCAAGATGAGTTTCCAACTCGTCCAACCATTGTTGAGTGTATGCAAGATTGTTTAATGTGATGCACAACTTAAAATTATAAACACAACACATTTGAACTCGAATACAAATCCACTTCATGATCTTTTCTTTAGTCAATCTAAAGGAATTGGAGGACACGAAATGTGCAACTCTAAAAGTATGAACGTCACTTCGTTTTCTAAGGCTCTAAATATAAGTTTTCATTCCCTGGTTAACTACTTTATTGATAAAAGGTTTAAAAGTGGGATTACCGACTCGCTGACACCAAAGTAGGATGGATTATCGTCATAATAGTCGTTTTTCTTTAGTTTTGTTTCCAGAGTATCAGCGTAGTAACGAGCAGCCTCGCAAATATCCTGGAAATATGGTTATGAGATGTATTTCTAAGGTACAAATCTTGGGTTGTTGTTGTTGTGGGTGGTAGACATTGAGGAGAAGATGAGGGAAGCAAGGTTGAGATGATATGGACACGTAATAAGAAGAGATGAAGGAGTGTTGGTCTATATATTATGAAACGAAGAGATCAGAAGATGTGAGGTGGTAGACATTCCAGATAAGATGAGGGAAGATAATATGGACATGTAATAAGAAAGGATGAAGGAGAGCTGGTCAGAAATATTATGGATTTAAGGGGTTGGAAGACGTGGATATTCTAGGACAAGGAAAAACACAAGGAGAATCAATTGATGGACCATGCGAAGCCATGGATCACAAACTCACATCAGTTAATTTAGTGACAAAAAGATAGCTTCCTGTGGCATCCGGCCATCGCAATCTTTTCCAAAATTGGCAGAGCTAAAAGAAACCATTATTGTTATCATAATCATCCCAAAAAGTATAAAATATTGTACAACGATACAGACGCACCTGATAAAAACAACACGTGACGTCAACAGCCGAGGTGGAATATTTGACACTAGTATCCACTACCATCGCCTGAGAAAGAAATAGTTAAGCTGATAAAGCCAGTATGAAATGAAGATAGTCAATAGGAGGTTCTCTGACTGCCATTTTCCGGCGGACTCGACCATCGTCGAATACGCCATTTTCCTGCATATTCGACCATGAATTAGTCGTTTTCCGGCGAATATGACTATGGTCGTATTTGCCATTTTCCGGCGAATATGACCATGGTCGTATTTGCCATTTTCCGGCGAATATGACCATGGTCGTATTTGCCATTTTCCGGCGAATATGACCATGGTCGAATTTGCCATTTTCCGGCGAATATGGCCATGGTCGTATTTGCCATTTTCCGGCAGACTCGATCATGATCGAATACGGCGCTATAATCAAAGAAAAGAAGCGAAGCTCTGTTCAATTGTTCCCACCTGGTCAATTTCAACTGCTTTGGCAATCCTTGCAAGAGCTTTCTTTTTCGCAACTTTGAACCAATGATCAATAAACTCTTTGAACCAAACATGACTGTTATCAAAGGCCAATTCTGTTTTCTGGCTAAGGAAGGTAGAAAGTACTTCAGACTAACAGATTGACTTATCTACGCGTTACCAAAGAAACTGATTTCGATAGAGCGAGGCTTGTTTCCAACCTGAGAGGCAAATACTGGCTGTATTCCATGATTTCTTTTGCAGCCAAGTACAAGGAAAGAAGTTTAGTTCCTAAATCACCATCCCCTACTTCCAGTTGTAATTCCTGTGGTTCCATTTTTGAGATCGACTGACGCATATCAGAGGCAAGCTACATAATGAAACAACAACAAAAATATCAATCAATACAGGTAAAAAACCCCAGAATTACACAAGCAAATAAACACACAAACCAGTTTCTCCAAAGCAAGATAAGTAAGGGAGAAATAATCGACGTCAATTCTGTTGAAGAGAAATGTTTTAGTTTAGCAAAAGAGGTGATGTGTTGTAAAATTATCTTATCGTCTTTTTCAAATGAGGGAACTCACGTACTCTTTAAATATTTTGGTGTAGAATTTAAGAGCTTTCAGGAGGTCGGTGACGATTAACTCTGAGAGTGATACCATGGATAAAATAGCGCTAGCCAGAGTCTAGAAATATACGATGATGAGTGAGTATAAAAACAGAGTATTTGCTCGTTGTTATAAGGGAAAGAACTTTCACAACAGTAGTCTCTTTTCACTTTGTACAGATGAGCACAAAACGGTATTTTTTGACGAAGCTGAAGGGCCCATTTTTAGAGAAGAAATAAAGGACGCTTTTTAGCAGAACGGTATCTGAACTAACTGAAACAAGGATATAAAATACGAAATAAATGATAAATGTTTTTTATTTATTTACAAAATAACCGTTTTATAACAAAATTTCAATTCAACAGGTTAAAAAAATGATCAATGTTGTATTGCTAACTAACAACAACTCATATTTCATTCGTCATGCTATTTAATAGTCGAGGTAATCTCATTCAGTATTACGCCTTGAATTGCATGCATTGCGCGCATGCGTCGCAGAGGGTCGTTTATATTCCTCAACTGAAAACCAATCATCTTCAAGAACCCGCCGACGTCATCATTCGCATCCTCGCGTATGCTCTCGGCAACTGTTCGTAGACTGTCGATTGTATCGTGAAATACCGATCCTAGGTTATCGTCGTCGGTGTTCGGTAAGCTTCGCTTACGGCTTTTGGTGGATTGGGGTGAAGTGTCGGTAGATAGGGCTTGCGAGAGTGAATTAGGGGTATTTGGACGGAGATTTGTATCATGAAGGGTGAACGTCGAAACTGAGTGAGGAGATAGATCAGTGGGTGGAAAAATAGGGGATTGGGGTCTAGAGGAATGAGATCTGACGGAATCCATGGGGAGTTTGCCCGATTCCTCTTGTAAGCGCCGTTTCTCGATCTGCTGACTTTCATCGTTGATTGTGATTGGCGAGTGCACGATGCCTGACTGCCCGCTTGTCCTGGAACCGTTCAAAAATTCGGGCGTTGTGCCCGAGTTGCGAACATTTGATTTAATCAGTCTTTCTGAGTTCATGCGACCTGAAATCCCGTCATCCTGGTTGGGAGGGGGATCAGATGAGGGACTGTCTTCAGTTGCGTAAAACGACTCATCAATTCTTGGATTCTTAACCATCGTAATCAAACCAAGCTCTGGTTCGCTGCTTCTATCGTCAAACGGCGGCAAATCGGGGCATCGCCGTAGTTGGGGTACCATAGTAGCCAGACTTAGGTCTTCGTTATCCTCCAGGTCTGACAGTCCGATGGGCGCAATCCCTGCCAAAGCTTCTTCAAGAAATAAAAGCTTTGAATAAGGTGGCCATGATGGTCTAAAGACGCTTCCTACTTCACCGCAGTGAGAGCGTCGTTGAGATTCTTGCACGCGGCGTCGTTGCTTAACGAAATATGTCCTTAAACTGTTGTATTTTGTGTCGACGAGCTCAGCTAAAGAGAGAGAGATGAATGTCATGTTAGAACTTAGAAGTGAAACCATTTTACGAATACTCGTCTGAAAAGATTCTTGGTTTGTTGTTCATGATTGTGGCATCGTGCAGCTAGACCGGCAATTTTGTACTTGCCAAAAGCTCTTCGCACTTTCTTTGTTTTGAATTGATAAAAATTTCCCGTCCATACCTATAGTCAACTGCATGAACTCAGGGTCTTGTGTTTACGTACACAAGAGTATAATCTTTTAGTAGATGGCAAATGTATAACGACTAATGATTTAAATACTTGTTTCAGCTTGAAAATACCAGGCAAACCAAGCTCTCAGTCTCAGAAACGTGCCAGTACTGATCGCAACTGGTGCCATTCTAGTTCGGTTTTGTACAAAGACCGACGAGACGAAATTTGACAAACCGTGACGATTGCGCACTCTGACACTTGTACAGTCAGCCGACTGAACAAGTAAAATAAAGCTTTTCCCAACATGGGAAACCACTGTGATGGTACCCTAAAATGAAACGCTTTCACTCTTTTCCTTCTGGATATTTGCCAGCGACTTATGACCATGTAGTTTAGATACGAACATGCAAGATGTTTGAGCACGGTCGAAATATCATATTGCAGTTTATATTTTAGTTATCCCAAGTTGCTCACTTAAGAGCTACAGCTGCATTATTTATTTTCATTGGACAGATATTGATCGTCGTTTAGGCAGACTTAGCAAGGAATTCATGTGTGTTATGTCCAGCGCAATTTGTCTTATAGAGATTAAATTATTAATTCATTTGATTGTATCGTTTGTCGGCGGAGAAACGGAAGACAGTTTCGCGTAGTTATTGATGCTTGTCTTTGACTTCCAGGACATTTAGTCGAATAGTAATGAACGTCAACACGGGCTAGCACTATCATGAAATACAGAAATCATTTTTACTGGAGAAGAGCCATGCAAAAGACGCGTCAACGATGATTATTTTTGGCTAACGACCACCGACGATCGACGTGTGTGCATAAATATATTTAATAACTATGGAAACCCGGATATTACAAAGATACCTACGGCTTATGCCAAGCTCTTCTGCCATGGCTTTCATTTGTGCTTTTCTCCTCGACTTATCTGCGTGTTCTTTCGATTTGTCGTTCCAAATAGCTTCGTATTTTTCCAAACATACCGCAAACCGACATTGATCAAAACTCCCGGCCGCCATATTGTCGATGTCGTGACAAAGCAAGTCAGTTGTTTGCTCACGCAAGCGTTAAGCGGAGAACAAACGTCGTGATTGGACAAGCCTGGCGTAAAGCCGATCTTAGACCGACCCCGACAGCCGCCAATTCCGTCGATTGTTTCTTGCTGTCGTTAAAATCCTTGAACCTTTGACCTCTGTCGGGGTCTGTTTTTAAATTAAACAGCGGAAAAAATCTTTCATCTGCCAGAAAATGCTGCTCCGATACGTGAGTTCCTCAGCCCTGGTTCCCTCCTGGCCGACCCCATTCCAACATGAACACCGTCGGCTCTACGGTTTCATACTCATTTTCACATTCAGATTCAGATTCAGACATGAATATGAAAATAGCCGGGTATCTGACGTACAAAATGTGAAAAAACTCCGCTCCTTTTCATGTAATAGATTTTTCCCCGCGAGTCATTCTTGACCAATGCATCAGGCATTATTTGATAATATTTTGAATTATTTTGACCCAAGAACGAATTCCAGAAAATTTGCAGAAGCTGCATGGCTAAAATGCTCTGGTTCCCTCCTGGCGACCCATTCCGCCATGAACCCAACAAAGAGAGGAGCTTGTGAAAAACAAATGAAAAATCTTACCGGGTCTTTAGGTTCAAACCAAGCATACTGGACAGTATACCATCTTTCTGCCGAGATCTAAAAACAGCCAAGGGCAAGCTTATGTTGATATCAAGAACTTGCATATTAGAAACAGTCTACTGGTTCAGTTGCGACCTAAATGCAAGCCATCTCACCTTGATTGTATTCCTAATCTCTTCCTCTATGTTGTTACTACGACTTGCGCAGTAATTCGGGATAGTTTGAATCGTTTTAATGCAACTGTAAAGCGAAGAGTTTGATATTAAATCATAGAAAAGTGTTGTGCGTATTGCAACGCTTGACGTTTAAGATGAACGGAGACGGGACATGCATGAGTTAGTGTTATAGCGGACCAGTTTTAATTTGCTTGATATACATATGTCTCTCAGTCTCTGACATTGTTTTCCAAAAGGTGACGATCGTTTTTATCCCTGCTTTTAAACTGTGGAAATAACGAGAGTATTACTTCACATCACCGTCGTAGATTTGGTGAATGTAAATAGAAACACTCACTTTAACATGTTGTTTAAACGAGATAGTTTTCCTGATTCAGTCGCTGGATATAAAGTGCGGTGGTTGTCAATCAGGCGAAGACAATGCTCTAGAAATGCGTCCAAAGATTGATGAAATGTCTCCTCCTGGGAACAGAGAGAAAAGTTTAGAACCGACAGAGCCACAGTAGCAGTCGAAAGAAGTTCTTCCAAGACCAGGCACTCCAGGCTGTCTATTCAAACTGCAAGATGAAACTCACTTCAACGACAGACAGTCCGCTTGTTTTCCAGTTGTAAGTAATTCTCGAAAGAAGTTCTTCCAAGAATGAATATTTCAAAGGCTGTGTTTGATGATAAGCACTGTACACTTCCCATTCACTAAATGACAGATATTTCAGAAATCACTCGTTTGTTTATGGTACGTACTATGTTCCATTCACCCATAGTCAGTGCCTAAGTTGATCATCATCTCAGACCCGAAATGAAAGACGAATCTTCTTTTACCACAAGTAATTCATGCTCATAATTTTAAAAAAACAACATATAATTTCATCTGTACTTACCAAACGGCTCTCTGTAATAACGTGATGTTATTTTGGATAACGTATTGATGTAGGATCCACTGAGCAAATCTCGACAAATCTCCACTGCCGAAAACATCATCCAAATCCTAGGGAAAAAGATCTATGATACAACAGAATCATAACTAGATATCGTCACCAGCAATAAATCAAACAGGTTTATCGACATCAGTATATGATAGACCATTGTATTTCCAAGAAACTTCATGTTGCAAACAGCTCATTGTTCATACAAACCTCCGCATGTCTTCCGTCATAGGTTACAAAGGTTTTAAGAAAAGCACCGTAGGTATCAAGTCTTGATGGACTGAATTTTGCTTCATTGTTGCTATTGTTGTTATTCTGAAAAAAAAGATTGTTCAACGAACAATTCACCAGTTGAAAGAAGGTCTCTGCCCCCCCCTTCCAAAAAAAACTTGCGAGGCTTTTCGATCAGTCTCAACCAGGGATGGACCTCACCCCCCGACGTTTTAACTACCATATACCAACTTTCTTTAATGGGAAGAGGTCTTTTGCCAGCTAATTTTTCAGGTCAACTTCCGTCCAAAAATGAATCCGGGGGGTTGAACCATGCAGGCGTTTACCACTAGGATACTGGAAGGTGATAGCATCCTGGTAGACAGTTATAGTAGACGAATATATATTATTGAATGCCGGCTTCACCTGGTGTCCAACAAGTCTGATAACAAGATGACAATCTCCACGTGTCGTTGACTTTGCTGATCTTGCTTGCAGTGGAAACCATTGATCTATGCCACTGGACGGAATATCCTGGTAAAAAAGAAGAAAATGATGTGAATTTTGGGAAGATATATGATAAAGTAACGCCTGAAACACAGAAAGCGCTTTCCTAAACCTCTGACCAAGCACACTATTTCATTGTAGCAATGACTGCATTTGAAAACTGTGGATTAGGACACGCGATGATTAAATGGTTTGTTTGTAAGAGATCTTACCTTAATCGGGAACTCAACAAATCCAAGAAAATCATCCATGCTCGTGCTTCCACTACACTTCCTGCTTGATTGAACCACTTGCTTGAGAAAACTAAAACCAGAAATTACTTCAAATTGTTTCCGAAATCTCGAATTCTGCTAAAAGGTCTTTTACTCACCGTCCTACCCCAGCAACGCCTTTAATCTGAGTTAGTCTGTTATCTTTATCAAGAAATGCATCGTCTTCATCTTGATCCCTGAAATAAAACATGGCCTTGAGATCTCCAGATCGCCGTTAAAATGACGGCTAAAGAAAGCTTTGTTCTATCCAAAAATGGTTGTCCATACCACATATCCAAGTGCAAGGTCTGCGTCATAACATCATTTACTTTTCTGCAAAGGATAAAAGCGAGTCATTATTTTCATTTAGCCTTAGTTGACCGTAGTTTTCCCTGCTTTATCGATCACGAATCCTTCAGTTCTCTATCATAATCCTTCTTCCATAACAAAGCAAAGATTCATACTTACAATGTGATAGTTTCGTTCCATGTAGGATTCAAAGTTTTCTTCTTCACTGACGTAAGTTTAATAAGGTCTTCCTCAAGTTGCTCAGTCACTGTTTTTGTTTTGCTCGACTTCCGTCTCAATTTTCGATCAAACGAGTTGTCAGTGACAACACCAAGCATGCAATAAGGATCGCTAAATCCTGTCAAGAATTTAATCAAAACGAAGTGTATTTGTTAGTCAGAGTTGTTAAATATCTTGTAGCGTCACTTATCCCTGAATGTCACACGTGCAATCTTTTCCAATCTGGGATACAAACACGTACCATTGGCATCTTTCGCTTCAATATCTCTTGCTTCAAGAACTGTGGAAAAGTTAACAATATTATAATAAAATACACTAAACTTGAACGCTGTCATAGTGCAAGGAACGTGTTCCGCGTTAAACTACAAGTCATCTCAGTCTCTGATTCTCGAGGTGGTCTAGCTACTGCAGTTCACAGCGAAACTTACTGTATATCCCTTTTGAAACATATAATTTTACCAACCTTTAACTTCGACATGACAAGTTGGTGGCTAAAATTTCAATAAAACAAAACATAAACCTTCAAACCTATCATCATCGGACATGAACAAACCCCTGAACTTTGTAGTTTTAAATGAAAATATTACCTTGAGTTCCTTGACGCGAGAGAACAACTCTCGGTGTTTGTCTTGCGTTATTCCAAACACCTGAAAATACAGGATATTATATTAATTCTAGCTTGCAGTGAAGAAATAAACTAATGAAATGATAGTTCATTGTTAATGTTACTGACTTCTTGACCATAAACATATATTTCTCCTTGCAATGGGGCATCTTTCCTCTGCTGTTCTGACACAAACTGGTTGATAGTGACAAAGAGAAGTTGACTGTATAGTTCCAGTGACTAAAACAGAAAGAAGAAGCTCATTCATTGAACTAGTTTGAATCTGCAAATCATTTGAGATGATCAACTTTACCTTCTCTCTATCAAGTTGTGGTCTCTTCTTTTCATGAGGAGGTCTGGTTGCCGCCTGTTTTACCTCATCATCGTCACCTGAATATTCATCTGTTTCATCATGTGATGAGGGTAGGTTCTAAACAGCAATGACAGAACTATATCAAACCTCCCTGCATCACAACCACCACAATGGTCACAACCACCATCACCATTTCACATCACAAAAATCACCATAATTTACCATCAGCACCATCATATCCACCACCACTACCATCATCATATGTAGCTACCACAATTATAACTACCATAACCATAACTACCACCACCACAACTACCATCACCATAACTACCATCACCATGCACCATTACCATTACATATTTCAACAACAATCACCACTTAAAATCAGCACCACCATAATGACCATCACCACCATTATGCAATATATATCACAACTACCGTCACCATGCAACAATCTAATTTTTCTACCTTGATTGCTTCTGATTGTGGCCTCAGACTCTGTTTCTTCCAGTCTAACTCAGTGATCTTCTCAAAGAATGCGTCATCCAAATGCAAGGCTCTGAAATTGTAGAGAGAGAGATGATTTTAAACTTAGCCAGCCATCTCAGCTGTGCCTCTTGTTAACCTTAATACTGTCAATGATAGTTGAATCAATGGAAATAGTGGTAGATACATGAAATATTTGCAGGGTTGAGTTCCTATGTGCAAACAGGCCCAGTTCCTACAGGCAAACAATCCCAGTTGGAGGTTTGTAATAATTCAGAAAACATTTTTCAGACTTGTCTTGTCCCAGCAGGTGTTGAAAAGCAGTCATTTTTTTATGATAGTGGGTGAGTAAAAAATGTCTGACAACACAGGATTGTATCAATCTAATATTGGTATATCATGTGCTGGACTTGATAAAATATCCTTATTGGAACATTGCCTTCAAGATCATCTATACTTGTCAGCACTTAGAAGAGGAAGTGCAAACAAAAGAGTTTAAAACATTGTCAGCTTGTCTGCAATGTGCTGTGTGATCATTATGTAAGCACAAGTGATAACATGCGTGCTTCTCAATGTTAACAAGATTGGAACAAGCCTGGAGGCAATATACTGAACATTAGACATGTTTTATTCTATGCATTTGAAAAAACATTAATTCATACTGCAAAATATCACGCACTGCTGCACATTTATGTTTAATGTCTAGCTAGAATAAATGTCTTAAAATATTAATAGGATTAAGTTTCGATCGAGTACGACATTATTTTACGACATAGCCTGTAAACCTCTATAGCTCAATAATGATATGATTAATAGCGATAAAGTTGCATGCATCAACAAGCTACATCAATAATCCTATGAAAATACACAAAAATATACCTCTGTTTTGGAGTTTTGTCGTTAATAATCCTATTCGTATACTCGTCTTCGAGTGTTAAAAAGCGCAATGTTGGTCCGTTAAAAGACTGATGTTCGACTTCTCCTACAGCCGTATCTAGGATTTCCATTCCTTTTCAAATATTATCACACGATAAAATATAGCTTCGTGAGCTAGTAAACCTTGCCTTTGAGCATAAAAATGGACATTAAAATAATGGAATATTTTTTTTGAAACTTGAGTCTTTAAATTGCAGGCTTCAAGAATTATACGTATGCGTTTGAAACTTTGAATAGAATTATATTATATACAAACATAGACATTTTGTCATGCAAATTAGGATAGTTTGACAGTTATAAAGTGCATAGGAGTTTCTATTGGCCAGAAAAATCTTGTGTATAATACCACACATTTTAAACAACTCATTGATACCTTTCGTTTTCTGTGTTTTCACCCGCGTACCAAGTAGTTTTGTCTTCTTCTCTAGTTTTGTTTGTTGAAGGTTCACTTGATGTCAATCTACGAATTCCTTTGCCTAATTGTGTTCTCCAAAACGGCTCGAAAGTTGGTTTAATAGCTTCATCGTTTAAATACTCCCGCCATTCCTTTACAACCTTTCTGAATGATCTCTTACTTGACATTTAGCTCTTTAAAACGAGATAAAAAGTCTCGAAATTGATGTGAATCCTAGCTTTCGGATACTTCGTATGTGTGGAAGTACTTCAACATATGACTCATGACTGTGGCCTGTGAGTAAACAATATCACAGGATTTCTCCTGTCAAGACCCGTCAACAGGTGAATTTCCGCCAGAAATTTACTATTGTTTTATTTATACAATCAAATAAAACCAACCAAGCCGTATTTCAGTTCTTAACAAGGCGATTTCACAATAGGATCATCAAATTTCGTTTTGTAAATATTAGTGTATTTATATTTGAAAATGAGCACCACTTCTGTCTGGCAGACTAGAGTTCCGTTTTAATAGGACATTTCTTTTCGAAAATAAAGACTTTTTATTATTCTTGAAATCAGAAGTGTTGTGTTCTTAGATTTATGAATTGAATAATTGCAACATGACTGTAACATTTTGAGTCACTATATTTGGTATTATTGTGATAATTGAAACATGTTTTGCGTATTTTTTGGTCAGATATTACATTTTTCTTCAACATATAAGACATCAAAGAAAAAGACGACAGGTAATATAAAAACCTCATAAACATGGAAGTAATTTGATATTGGTTTGTATATAGATGTGCTTGACAAATAAGGCGAGTTATTTTGATTTCTCGTTCCAGCAAATACCACAACGCTGTTTTTCCCTTTAGGAAATGCTTTCCTGCAACCGGAACTGCAAATTTTGTGCTTTCACTTCCATTTTCACTTCTACCTATCATTATCACGCGATGTAATTGGTTTTAATAAATACTCTTGTAGCGCCTTACTATGTTAATCCAATAGAAATTGTAAAAAAAAACACACACACAAATTTGCAATCTTATTTTATTTCTTTCAATGCCTTTATTTTCAATATAACTCAAGACCAGTTCTCTCCTCCAGCTGGTGCACCCCAATCAGCAGATGCATCTGCTGTTGTTGTACTGGCTGCCCAGTCACTAGAATCAGCTCCCCAGTCTGTTGAAGTTGGAGCTCCAAAACCAGCAGTTGTAGCTCCTCCTGCTGGAGTCTCAGCAGCCCACTGTTAAGAAATATGTTTCTGTTAGATGAAATCAAAAACATAGGAACAAGGGGGGGGGGGTCATCCCCCAGTGTCCCCCCCCCTCAACTTTCAAAATGATGAGAGTGCACTTTTTAAAAGGAAAGTGTCCCAATTGCTTCATTATGGATAAGCGGGAGAGCGATTATAAAATAAATTTTCTTGAGGGTGCCTTTTTTGTATAAAAATGTGAAGGCCTAGAAAGCCTAAGCTCCCTCAAACTTGAACTTGTTGCCTACAACTCTGGGTGAAATGCAGTAGAAAGCTAAAAATTACAGAAACAGTTGCTACTCACATCCTTGTTATCCGGTAGCGCAGCCCAGTCTGCCACCTCGGCAGGAGCGGTTTCCACTTGCCCACTGGGTGCTGCTGCCCAATCAGTCGAAGGAGCTGGTTGAGATGTAGCAGGAACAAATGGAGTCTCATCAACCGCAGCTGCAGTTTCCTCTTTCTCAGCCTAAGTAAATCATACATAAAAAATCAATTGTCTAGTGAAAGTATTTGTCTTGAATGTGGCTTATCGAATAAAACCACCAATAATCTGATAAGATTAGGTACCTCTGCTGGATCACGATAAAAGTACAAATCAACCATAACATCCCATGGTATGTCGCGGCTGATGGTTCCCCTCATTCGCAGGACTTCACGAGCCAACATCCACCACATTAGACCAATAGACAGAGCACCCTTGTTGTTGCATGGAATTGCTACATCAATATGTCTCAATGGAGAGTCAGTGTTGCAGAATGCAATGACTGGAATATTGACATATGATGCTTCGGTGACTGCCTGTAATAATTATTGAAAAATTATACATTGTGTTTAATTACACACCTACAGAAGTTGATGGAACTACTCAAATATATTTTTCATAGCAGTAATCTTTTGAGATAATATATTATATGGTAGGTAAACCAGGAAATTGAGTACTGTTCCTACCTGGTGATCAATTCTGGGATCGCTGACAATCAAGAGACGAGGTTCACGAAAAGCTGCTTGAATCTGATTGGTGAATGTACCAGGAGTGAACCTTCCGGCGACAGCAGTGGCACCAGTGTGCGAAGCGAATTTCAGAATACCACGCTACATGGTGGAGAGATGTATTCAATAAGTAATTACATCATCCTGGTCCTATTGACCCCTACAATTGATTGACAAAAATGGCAGTACTACACACCTGACTGTAAGGTCTGGCAGAGATAACACAGACATCCGCTGGGTTCTCAATAGCTACAATGATCCGTGCTGCCATCACCAATTTCTCCCAGGTCTTGCGAAGATTGAAAATATAAACACCTAAAAATATCCATTATCTTTCATCATAATGATGGTAACACATGCTTTTTCTAGATGACTTTTAATTGGAAAATATTGCTATAAATGTCTGTCATCAAACCATCCAATTTGGTCAGATCCAATTCCATTTTGACATATGGGATGAATCATCAGACAAAACTAAACTATTTGAAGAGACCAAATGAATGTCAATGTAAGAACAGCAGGTTGAAATACCATCTGGTTTTCTTTTGTAGATGTAGGAATTCATTTGGAAATCCACATTATTGGAGCCAAGATGAGTCCCAGAAAGCAAAAACTTAACAACATCTTCCTCTTTGAGCTGCAAAACGTCAGCACCAGGTCCTCCAGACATCGTAATGTTGCACAGAATAAGTTACGACGCACAACCTAGAATTACAGATACCAACAACATACCAGGTCAAGACCACCACCACAGGCTGGGTTTTTAATAATATAAGATAGATTGGTTTGAGAATACAGGATGATGAATCACACTTAATGATTTGCTTCTCAGCAAAAGTCAAAATATTACTAATTGGTTTACAGTTTAGGTCCAATTTTTTAACCAGAATACCCAGGACTACTCTGGGCACTCTGCGGCAAGTCTAAATCAGAAAGTCAGAAATGGTAGCCTTGAAACTCGCGTTACAATCAATGTTATGGGTAAATTTATCTATCAGCCTTTAGCTATAACTTTAGTCATGTTCTTAGGACAAAAATTAAAGCAAGAAACGGGTTAAAATATGGTAAATTATCGGGGAATATACATACTAAGTTTACAAGCCAAAATGGAGAATCGAAAAGAACCCGTCACGTTTCACGTGGCTTTTTGAACGAGCACGCGGGGAACCCAGATAAACGCGCAGGGCTCTAAAACGAAACACGTTGACGGAAACCGGAAAAACGCTTCGTTCATTCACGATCTTCTTTCCCCACGATCGATCCTAGGGGATATTAGGGGTTCTCCTTAGGTGAAATAGGGTATTCCTGGGGTATTTAGGGCGACAATGCGGCCTTGATCCCTAGATGGAAATCCAATATGGCCGAATGAAGAGGAGCGAGGTTTTCGAAAATTAGAAACTTTTGCGCTTTCCTCTCAAAAACTACGGCCTTCTTACGAATCTGCCGCAGAAAAGGCGAGAATGTTAAGAAGGCTTTTACGCAGACATGTTTTTACGTTCATGAACCGTAATTTAACTGTCAAAATGTCATTTAAAAGTCGCTTTAATGCAAGTGCGTATATTTTTGTACGTTTTCAACATGAACAAGCAAATTTGAGCGAAAATAGATCGGGCAATGCCGCAGAAAAACATGAAGAAGCTGGCAAGGAGCTCACTAAATCTATACCGAAGCAGGTGAATCGATTTCCATTGAAGCATTTGACAAAATCGGCTCAAATTTTTGAAAAATTAGCAGTTAGCTCTCCTGACGAACAAGGCTTCTGTGATGCAATAGAGACTTTCAAAAAACGCGATGTCAAACGAATTAAGGCTATGGATTTTATAAAAACAGCAATGACATATATGGAGCCATTTGGTGTTGCAAAAAATGTCGAGAGTTATAATCAACTGCTGGATCTCTTTCCTAAAGGACGATACCATTATAGGACTGTGTTTGATACATTGTGGACACGCTATCGTCCACAGATTGACTGCGCTGTACAAGTTTTAACAAAGTTGGAGGAAAATCGACTTCGGCCAAACGTGCATACTTATGACATAGTGGAAGCTGTGTTTGGTAATGATAGTATACCTTTGAACAAGTTGAGACGTATTGTATTCTGGTTTGACAAGTTTGACGAGATGTACCCAGACCCATTGCCAAAGGAACTGCCGAGTGATAGAGAGGATTTGTTCATGGTCGCAATCAATCGCATGGTTAATGAAAATATGGATGTTGAGGTCACATCTTTCAAGGTATGATGGTTGATCATTCTCTTTCCTTCATTGTCTCAGAGGTCACATTTCATGTTTCCTGAGCAAATAGCATTTGTCTTGATCTCCAGTGTTAGAATTGCTGATAGTAATAGATATATACTTGACCTATTCTTCATTTAGAACCAAGATGGGAAAAAGATGGAAATTATTGGTGCTCAGAACAAGTATCTCTCAAATTTTCTTTTGGAATATGACTTTGCAAAGCCAGTTTTTGTTGAGGGTCCTCAAATGACATGGTTACGGAAAACTAAGATCTTTTATTACGTTCTGAAAGCTGATATCAACCCAAGTGTAGTTGATGAAGGTAATTTGTAATAACAATAATTCATCGCAGAAACACTAAATGAAATATATGAAAACAAAATTTTGTGATATTTTAATACAGATCGTATTCTTGCGTTGTGTATACTTGGTGACAATGAAGGTGAAGATGAACTAAAAATATGGATAAAAGAATTACAGAAAGACTTTCCAAGACTTGCTGAACTTAATATTATATTTAATGTGAATATAAATAACAAACTTTAAGTTTGAAATTGTATTTTTTATATGTCAGACAATAATAACTTGATTATAGATGTTCAAATTTGAGTACAGATGAATAAGTCATAAATTTAGTTCAGAGAACAATTCAATTTATATTAGTTTTTCCATCAAAGCAGTATAGAATATAATCTCGTACAATTGGGACAAACTGCAAGGTTTCACTCCCAAGATATGTGGTCAGAAACAATTTTCATTTTCCTACAAGATATTGCAGCAGTTTATTTTCCTTGTGACCACACACTTGCAATGTTCTTTGCTGAATTTTTCTTCACAGTTCTGGCCATTGGTAAGGCAGGAAAATCTTCTTCTAAAGAAGGCTGAATCTTTGCAACTTCAACAATTTCACTTCCAGTGTTTAATGAAACATCATTTCCTTTTTCAACACCGTCGCCCAATTTATATGTCACTTTGGCATCATTATAGACAAGCAATAGTTCCCTTTTTTTATCTTCATCTGGAAGAATATCGATCAGTTCTCGAAAGACTTTGTGAATATGTTCCTTACCAAGCAACTGACAGCACTGCTGGTAATATTCTTCGGCAGAGGTTCTGCCGTGTCTATAACTACCTGAGACTTGTTGAAAACTTTCAAAACTTTCACTCCTATGGTTTAAAATTCTGCGTATATCCCTGATAAGCTTTTGACTTCGAGTTTCCTTCACTTGTGAACCATCTTGTTTCAGTGGGACCGACCAGCCCATGCCAGGGGGTGGACGTCCAGGAGCTGCAGGTTGAAATCCAGGGGGAGCAAGACCAGGTGGTACTTTAACACTTGAACTATGACCATTGATAAGAGAAGAAAGTGTTGGGAATTCACTATCGTACGTAGGTTTGGAAAATGGTTTATTATGAACATTGGTTTTGGATTTCTTGGTTGACTGGTTGACCAATGATTTCTCAAGATTTTGGATCTCTTTCTGAGGTTGTTTGCTTGTTGTAACAATGTTATAGGAGTTACCAATGTGTTCAGGATTCTGCTTGCTCTCAGAGTTCTCTTTTGATGTATTATCTTTCTTGGACTTTGGTTTAACAAGATCAAATCCAGGTGGGACACTTAGACCAGGTGGTGGCCTGAACAATGGCTTGCTTGGCTCATTTGAAAGGGTTGGAAATTCACTGTCATAAGCTGATCTTGGCTTGACGTTGTTCTTCACAGGCTCTGGTGTATTGCCAGTGGGCAGCACTGAAGCATCCTTTGGTTTCTCTGCATTTTCTTCCCTCTTCTCTCCTTCAGTCTTCTGTTGTTCAATCTCTGATTTCTGACTCTCTGATTTCTGACTCTTGCCATCTGTCTTCTTCTTGTCTTTCTTCTGATTTTCACCATCTTTCTTCTGTTTTTGTTTCTGCTCTTTCTGACTTTGGCTTTCCGTCTTTTGTTTCTCACTGTCCACTTCCAGACTTTTTCTCTCAGTCTTTTTCTTCTCTCTTCCTTCCTTCTGATTCTTGCTGTCTTTCTCTCCTTCCTTCTGATTCTTGCTGTTTTTCTCTCGTTCCTTCTGATTCTTGTTCTCTGTCTTCTGTTTTTGGCTCTCTATTTTATGATTCTTGCCCACATCAACTTTCAAACTTCCTTCACCACTTTTGGTATTCCTTTTTTGTGATGAGTTTTCTTCCATTTTCTTGCCTCTATCATTAAATTTACCATCTTCCAACTGGTCCAAACTCTGCTGCTTCTCTTTGCGACCGGCGCTACCAAACCTTTCATCTGATGATCCCTTCTTCCTGTTGGACCTTAAAGCTTCATCTCCTCTCACTATATCTGCACTCTTGCTAACTTTGTCAGTTATATCAACTTTATTATTCTTTCTTCCACCACCCCCCTCAAATATCCTTTTATTAACTTCACCAGGGGGTCGTTTATGATCACCTTCCAAGACATCTCTAGATGTCCTCACATTACCCCTCCTCGCTTCACCTTTATCACCCATATTCTTCATTCCCAAATTCATTCCTCTGTTTTCCCCCTTAACTGCTCGATCCTGAGGAAAATGTCGTTGGGTATCTTGATCACGTTCCTTGCTGCTGCCCTCCCTGTTATAGCTTCCTTGATCTCGAATTCCAATGTATCGAAAATCACTATAAAATATTACATAGAGAAAGAGGTTGGATATGATCAGAGATGATCCTTAGTCTAAATAGGACCTCTGAGAAGAACAGTTTAGAACTGATAAAGCTATCCAGTATAAATAAAGTTAGTTTAGTTTAGATTTTCTCCTGTAGTAACACTGGATCAATAAGAGATGATCCTTACAGGACCTCTAGGAAGAACAGTTTAGAACTGATAGAGCTATTCAGTATAAATAAAGTTGGTTTAGTTTAGCTTTCCTTCTCTAGCAACACTGAAAGATGATCTTTACAGGACCTCTAAGAAAAACCGTCTAGTGCAAATACACAAAATAGCTGTGATTTCCAACATACCCTGTCACTCCACTTGATCTGGTATATCTCTCTTGTCCCTGTTCTGGAAAGCTAAAATCACGACCAGATACAATGCTGTTTGGCTCCTCGCGTGGAGCAAATGTTATATTAATGTCCAACTGTCGCATCTGCCGAGCTTCTGCCTTGGATAATTTATCAGAATGATTCTGTGCTATGTGTGCCTGGAAGTCCACTTTCATTCTAAAAACAGATGTGAATTTTTCATGCAAACATTCACCTTCTTCACAGAGGAAGTGAGCTTGTTTAAAGTGTTTTCTAAGCTCATTGTAGTGTGGATAATAATCTTGTGATCCATCCTTCTCGCACAGATGACACCAGAAATGGTTCTTTCGTAAATGCACCAAGAGTTCATCGTTATCAAGGTACCGTTCATCACAAAACTGGCATAACGGGTGACCTCGATGCGACCTGTCGTCATCATCACCATGCTTCCGATGTCTTACCAACTGCTCTCTGGTATAGCACTTCCGTTCATGAGTAAATATCTTCAAATTTCTGAGGCAGATATCGCAGTAAATCATAGAATGGACTTTTCGTACATGATCTTTCACCTGGGGAAATGATCTATGGATCTCTTCACACTCTGGGCACTTGTGCTGGAGAAGTTCATCAACTTTCTCTTGACTCTCAGATGTTTCATGAAGGATTCCATGATTTCTTGAATGCTGCTGACGACGAGGTCTTGTCTTATCAGCCCATAACTTGTAGCCTTTTGAAACTATTACCTAAACACAAAATTGCAGAATAAACAATCTTAAACTTAACCAATTTCTTCACTTTAAAAAAACTGGAAATGTTCAGGAACATACAGCACCCTATGACGTAATACGACAAGGTGAATACAATCCTACATTGTATCTGGGAATATATAAAAATAGTAAAACAGTTGGTATGTATGTTTAAAAAATCTTACATACCTCTTTCAACTGGGCTCTACACACAGGACAGTCGTATTCTTTTCTCAAAAGACGTAATTTTACACAACATTTTAGGCAGATTGGATGATCACAGACCCCACAAGCGGTGTATTCAATGTCTTCACAACACAACACACAATGAGACTCGTCTGGTGAAAGAGTTAGAGCTGTAGCCATTACTTAACCAACGATCCTTCATATAGAGCAAATTTGTAGATATTACAATATATTTTCCCAAAGAAAAACGCTCTCAAAGTCACCCAACAGGGAGGAATTAAACTCATTTACAAATTCTTTCAATTTCAGTTTTTCAGTCATGCTTATGTTTCCACTATAAAAATTAAGACTTTCCTTAGCCAATATTTTAACTTCAGCCAGTTTAAAAATGTTCAAAAAATTTTAAAAATTACGTTCTTTAATTGTTTAAAAGTTATAATGAAGTTCTTTTAAAAACTTTAAACAAGTGTTTTTACTCTCCGAATGTTCTGCCATGAAGCAGTGAAGGTTGGGCAGCTATTTTTCATAGTAGTTGGAAATAAAAAATTGACGAATGAAAATGGCACACACTTACGGAAGTAGTCATATAGTGATTACGTCATTATTTGCATCATCATGAGCTCACTATTATTACGGAATGACGTAATGGAAAGGAAGGAAAAACAAAAGGCAAGTTTACACATTAGCATAATTGAACTAAACAGCACGACAAGGAATCAAATCTTTAAAATTTTTACATGATATAATAGTATCATAGTGGGAGAATATCAAATTATAAAGTCAATAGGCTTGAACTCAACAATTTCAACTACACTATATTATTGGAGAGAATAGTAATATTATTGATAGGGTCATGCCTGACTGTTTTCGAGTAAAATGCATTTCATGAAGTATACTGCACGAGAGTTACGTCTGTTCTCATGGTGAAAACAAAAGTAACTTACTCGTAAGGTAACTGACGATAATATATAACTCTACTTTTTCTGTCTGAACTCCCGGAGAGGTTGCATGAAAGCTGTCTAGCTTAAACAGTGGACAAGTGAGTTATCTTTCCACACATTGAAATTCCATGCCATAAATATTCTTTTGCAAGCATGAGTAAATGTCCCACTCAAGATAGTATTGCTTGCGTGTGTGGTGACTGTATAAATTTGATCGATACTTTCACTTATCGGCCATTTAACCTAAACAGATTCCCTTGGAGGGCAACGACAAACGAGTTCCCTTGGAGAGCAACATTGAAATAGCCAGTCTACAGTCACTGTCATTAACACTTCAGTCTAATTTGATTGTTCATCATTTTATAATTTAACCAGTCGCTTCTTCCCCTTCTTGGACTTGCATGTGATATTTGTACGTTTTTTCTGTCGTTTGTAACGATCCTTCAAACACAAAGAAGATATTCAAGATTGACAATTGGTATTTCTAGGTTTGCGATGTTCGTGATGGTCAGGTCCCAGAACAAACAGTCCCCAGCTCCCAGAACAAACTACGCCAACAAACTACACTATTCAGCTCTCGCGAAATGCAACAAATGGGGGATTCACCTTGTTGTACACACAACAGGACCTGGTCAATAGTCAATACATGACGTACTTACCTGATGAAAGATCAAACGTTCGACCTTTTATTTTCTTTTCATGTTGTAATGGTGAAAACCAGTTATAGAGAGACGATACAAGCGGAACTTGACGTAACAGACCCTGGAAGAGGATGCGAATAATGAAGATAGTTCTTATCAATACATTTCTTCACTGAAAAGCTCTATCAGTTCAAAATCTGATCCACTCACTTCTTCCATGAGGATATCGTTGGAGTCTTGGACTAAATCGTGTTCAGCTGCTTCGATTCCTTTTCGTATAACATCTGCCATCTTTTCCATAAACTATTCACATGCAAAGGCGAGATTAAAACTAACACTAAAGCTTAATTCTTATATAAGCGCATAATACATAAACAATTGAACACCATTCATACTAGAAAGATGAGATGAACTGCATTGTAATGCTATTCGACGAATCATCGTATTTTACCTTAGCGGACTCCTGAACTTCCTTCACACTCTTTTCTAAAAGCTCGACAATCTCTTGCACATTAACAGTTCTGTTGACCTGAGAAACGAGTAATTTAAAGGAGTATTGACGGCTCAAATATCACAGTATAAAGAGAACTCGTGCATCATCGATCTTACCAGTCCAATCTTTATACAAACACGACCATCAGCTGTCTCTCCTTGTGAGAAAAGATCTTTGTCAGAAAGCTTTGCTAAAACGTCTGTGTTTAGTTCGTCTAACTCCTGTTGTTTGACAGCAGGTAAATCCTTTAAATCTTTACTCTTCCAGTATTGCGGGATGAACCTGGAGATGAATTGAGGCACTGTTGGTGAACCGGCTCCGGGAATATTAGGGATATCGAAGGATAATACTTACTGTACCGCACCGACTCCGGGGAAATCAGGGATATCGACGAGTACGGCGTGTGGTTTGTCTGCCACAGCATTGAATAAACCAACTCTGTCCGCGAGCGTAGCATCAAATGCACTCTAGATGATGAAGAGAGACTTTGAGAGAAGAATGGGGAGGAGTTGGTGATGACATCATACAATATGACGTCATACACACACCATGACGTCGTCATCCACGCAAGCAAGCATACGTGTACTTACAATTTTTGTTTCAAGACATTTTATAAAGTGATCAACAGACTCGTTTGTTGTGGCTGAGGCTAAAAAAAGTGAAATTCATTATTTATTAAAAACAAGGCTGTCCATAGGTCAGAATACTGAGCAGTACAATATATATTAGTTCACAATGTACTGCATATTATATACACTAGTTTAGCAATATATATATTTAGGTGAATAGGTTAGAAAAGCCAAACTTACTGGCGGCAAAGACAAGAGGATTAAAGCGTAGACACCAACCAACACTCGGAACACGGATAAGATCAATACTGACGTGAACAGCATCTTTAGCCAGCGATGAAACTAACTGAAATAAAGCAGAAGAGAGGAATTATGAAGCATGACACCAAAAAATGAGATCGTCGTTGTTTCAACTACCATGATACATACACGTTAGGATAGGACAGTTTTAGCAACTTTCATTCCCATTCATTATCTATACAAACTACAAACAAAGTAGTGAATGTTTCTTACCATTTTGTTGAAAGAATCAATGAGAGCGTTTGATGCTTTTTCTTGTTCTGGTTTTCGCTTTGTTGAAACGTTTTTTTCACCTGATGATTCGTCATCACCTGCAATAGACCGTAAGTAAGTCAACCTTGTCTGTACTGCATAGTCCAGCTTAGACACTGATCTCTGAATGGGGTGGTCGGACGAGAAGGTATTAAGCGAAAAGCCCCCACACCCACCCTCTTCGCTGCTGTTGCTCCCTTCAGAACTCTCTGATTCAGAACTTTCACCGGAATAACGGAAGACGACAACCGGGGAAATACAACGACTTTGCTCCTAAAACATAAACAAATAAAACGTCAACTTCATATCCTTAGATTACGGTAGAAAGATATGGTTTAAAAGAAAAACATTCGCACCCTTAGAGTCAAGTCACTTACAATTCTCTTTATATTTGGCAATAGGTCAAGGAGATGACACATGTGTTGCGCCTAAATCAACAGAAGATATGGAATTACAAAAGCTATTATCTTTTTAGACAAACAAACCAGGAGAAAGTTGTATTAAACCCATACCAATTCACCAGCCTTAACAACAGAATTTCTCAGCTCATCTATTCCTAAGAGACAGAAAGAGAGGTGTAGAGTTTAAAAAACTGTTTGCTGTTAAACATTGATGGTGTATGGAAGGAGAACGAAGGGAACCTACCAATCTTCTTCATGCATATCCATAACGGGAGGATTAGCATTTCAACATCTTGTTCTGTGCAACCCAATCCAGATTGTGCTGCCTGGAATTAAAAATTGACCAGGATCTAACATACACCAGCACAGTACTCTGAATCAGTATTGCTAGACAATTTTACTTGCAAACAAAACGTAAGAATGTGATATTCTTAACAGCTTAAATTTAAATTATAGCATTGAATTATTTACCTGAACAGGATCCTTTATTCTATATAATGTCTTTTTTGGCAAAGAATCAAGGAAAATGTCATGTAATTTGTATAAAAATATTGTTAAATATGGTATTATTCTTGTGAAAGGATACACAACAGTGAGCTGTAGGCATTGCAAACCAACGATGCAACATGAGCGTCATGCTATCACTACTTATTGCAGCCTAGAAATATAGAATTATGATTAAAAATATTTACATGCTAAGTTGCAGTGGAAATGAATGAAAATAAAGATGAGACAATACTAACTGTCATTGATGATGGCACAGATGCTAACGATAATGTAGCCAATGTGTCACTAGAATTATATAAACAAAATTGTGTCAATAATATAGTTTAGATGCTCAATAATTATACACCACAATTTTTCACTGTCTTCTTGTATAAACAAATGGTCTGACAAACATACCCAATGACATGCAACCATAGACCATTCTGAGTGGAAAGTTCACGTAACCTCTGTAGATTGTCTGTGTGGCCCACAAGTGGAGTCCCTGGGAAGCAAGAATATAATTTTCAGGCCTTCGGAACTTGAATAAACTACACCTTATCAAGCGAGCAACAAAACGAGTTACCGAACTTCAAAGATTGCGTAGAGAGAGTCAACTTCAGAGACTTCATACCTGCATTTGCGACAACCAGTAACGGAGTTTTTCCGCATGATATATCATCACTCAGTAAACGTTCGAATGCAGCAATATCCTGTTAGAAGAACACATTCTTTGATTAGTTTTCTCCACCAACATCCAAATGAATGCTGCATGAATGATGTAAATGTATATCTGTATATGACCTACCATGGAATGCAATGATCCAAACATGGTGTTACATGGAACTACATTGAGAGAAGAATGCTATTTTAAATACCGTAAACCTTTCTTATAAATCATAATAATGTAAAATGCAGAAAGCTTGAGAAAAGTTGATTAAACTAGACAAATGTTTCTAGTATTTGCGTTGGAAAAATTAGGATGAAAAGTTATGATAAATTATTACCTTCACAAATACTAGACTGAGGAAGGCCAAGCTGAGAAAACAAAATGCAAGCATTAGTTCAAGGAAAAGCACGTACATATATATACAGATAAGATGATTCATTTATGCAGTTACCTCCATTCGTAGATATGCACCAAATGATGGATGAGAAGCAGCACTTATGTAGATCACAGGAGGTCTGTTGGAATGACAGCAATCATGCATGTGTTAAAATCAAATTTGAAAGTATATTGCAAATATTTCACTTGCATACTACCTTGTGTATAGAGCTGTAAAACCGTCTGTTGCATATTTTGGATATTTCATACGTAATGCAAGTCTACAAACTACGAAGAATACACATTATTAAACTGAAGCCATGGTCTTAATTCAACTTTACTTTATCAACAAAATACCTTTAACAATTCCAGTCCAGCAGTGATGATGGAAGTAAGCAAGGCTGTTATCAAAACTACAAGATAATTCAAATAATATTAACACGACCAGGAAGCTTTCCTTCCACTAGTTAGGTAATTGAATGAAATATACTTAAAAAGTTTTGAGATCCATTCAGTGACTTCTTCCACTAGATGTGCATAAAGTTGATCCAAACGAGTTTGTTCAAGAAGGGAAAGATACGAGGTAAAGGTTCTTGCCAAGATGGAGACATGGGTATTTCTTGTAGGGTGACAGTAATATCTGTTTCTAAAATCATTAAAATTTTCCAATCACACTTCAATTAGCACTTTTCAGGCACTGGGGCAACTGATAAAGCTATATACTTACTCATGCATTTTTGAGATGAGTAATGGAAGTTTTAATATCAATATTAGTGTTCCATACTTACTGTACACCCTTTTCAGTTATTTGGGAGCTAATTTCTTGCAAAACTTCCTGCAACTCTTTCTCACTACAAGAAAATGAATTATGTTCATGACACCAGCAATATTTAATTCTCTTTGTGCTTATTTCACAAGAGACCAACTCTCCAACTGAGCTTACCAGTCATCTACTGTTGCTGGCTGAAGATCATCTCTTTGGCTATAAAAAAGAACTGTAACTGATCACCTTTTACATAAACGAAATTGTAAATTCCCGGAATGATTAAATGGTATTCTCTGAAAGCTAAAACTAAGGTTATAAAATACTCAGTTTTTCAAACCTTTTTACGTTAAGAAGTGATGCGATAATTTCATGAATCACACTGAGTGTTTCCTTTAAAGAAGATCATATAAAAATATCATTGCATATTAGTTGACAAAGGAGGTTTAAATCAAGAACAATTGTTATCACGAACGAAAGGTCACAGTTCATATAAATAATTTTGCACGTTGATCAAAAGATCAAACCTTAAAACGAACGAAGCTGCAGGGAACTCTTTATCAATGAAGCAAAATAAATTCCATACACTGAATTCGCTTCAGTAAATTATATTAAACATGTTATTAGGCTTGCAACAATTACTAAAATAAAATTTAAAGGTCTAGGATTCTAAGTCACTATAGTTTAGGGTATAAAACAATTTTGTACAAATGTTTAGGAAGAATACATTTGTACAACAACCTTTTGCGGAGGTATTTCTTCAGCTTCTCCAGGGCTGGGTTCTTGAGGTTCTTCTAGTTCAACTTTATTTTCAATTTGTTCAGCCAATTCTTCGATCTTCACCTGGTCCGCCATTTTAACTTAGCCACGAAGTCACTTTTCAACGTCATCAGTTGCTTGAACTTTGAATAAACTGGAGCGCTGGAACGTGGGGAGGAGGGGGCATGCATAGTTAGGGCACTTTCCCTACCTTCTTCGCAGGCCGAAAAGGGCGCTTTCCATTAAGCGGCCAAAATGGTCAAACCGGTCATATTTTAAATTGAAATAGAGTATTTCGTTAAGGATATAGCGGTGAAACTGGATTACCCGTAAACTGGATATAGCGGTGAAACTCGATTAGAGCTGATTGGTTCTTGGCCATGTGGCAGTGGTCGTGGTGGTCAACCAATCATATAGTTTCACTGTTCAAACATTAATCTCTTTAAGCTATTAAGTTCAAATATTAATTCCTTAAGACATCAAGTTCAAATATTAATTTTGTTTGTGTAAGAATCATACATTCTGTTGTGATTGTGAGAGGCTAGCCGTTGGAAAGGTGGTAGTGGTGACAAAGGTGTAGTGGTTGTTGTGGCAACTGTGGCGACTGTGGCAGTTGTGGCGACTGTGGTAGTTGTGGCGACTGTGGCAGTTGTGTCAACTGTGGCAGTTGTGTCGACTGTGGCAGTTGTGTCGACTGTGGCAGTTGTGGCGACTGTGGCAGTTGTGTCAACTGTGGCAGTTGTGTCGACTGTGGCAGTTGTGGCGACTGTGGCAGTTGTGGCGACTGTGGCAGTTGTGGCGACTGTGGCAGTTGTGGCGACTGTGGCAGTTGTGGCGACTGTGGCAGTTGTGGCGACTGTGGCAGTTGTGGCGACTGTGGCAGTTGTGGCGACTGTGGCAGTTGTGTCGACTGTGGCAGTTGTGGCGACTGTGGCAGTTGTGGCGACTGTGGCAGTTGTGGCGACTGTGGCAGTTGTGGCGACTGTGGCAGTTGTGTCAACTGTGGCAGTTGTGTCGACTGTGGCAGTTGTGGCGACTGTGGCAGTTGTGGCGACTGTGGCAGTTGTGGCGACTGTTGCAGTTGTGGCGACTGTGGCAGTTGTGGCGACTGTGGCAGTTGTGGCGACTGTGGCAGTTGTGGCGACTGTTGCAGTTGTGGCGACTGTGGCAGTTGTGGCGACTGTGGCAGTTGTGGCGACTGTGGCAGTTGTGGCGACTGTGGCAGTTGTGTCAACTGTGGCAGTTGTGTCGACTGTGGCAGTTGTGGCGACTGTGGCAGTTGTGGCGACTGTGGCAGTTGTCTACGTCTATATCGTACACGCTAGATATTATATGGTTCTGTAGATTTTGTCTTTGCAATGACAGCTGGATATTACCAAAAAGATATTACATGGTTCTGATATTTCATGTGGCTCAGTTTTGATAGCTTGAACATAATTTAATAATATCACACATGCATATATAAGTATCATTCAAAATTTAATAATAATATCACACATGCATATATAAGTATCATTCAAAATTTAATAATAATATCACACATGCATATATAAGTATCATTCAAAATTTAATAATATCACACATGCGCAAGTATCATAATAGCCTGTGAGTTATAAACAACAGCACGCGCATATTTTGTGCCTCGATCTAGTTCAAAATTTAATAATATCACACATGCGTAAGTACATAACAGCCTGTGAGTTATAAGCGGATGTATAAAGAGACATCTTATTCGCTTCCGACATGTGATTGGTCGACAACCACGACCACTAAATATTTGTCTTAGCCAATCTCTTTAGACCTTGTGAACAGTGCGTAATAACAGGAAACACTCGAAAATACCAGAAATCTGTCCGTACAGAAATACAACGGGACCGTTCTGGCCGTCTTTTCCGTATAAAGGAAAGCGCCCTGAGTAAAAGAAAAAAAGAAGAAAGATCGAACTTTAATATTCCCCGAAAATACAACAGAATCAACGAAGGTAAAAAAAAACAACTTGTGAAATAAATACATACAATTTAGGCCCAAAGTGTACCGGCGTATCAAGCGGTTATACTAAACACAAGATTAACAAAACGTTTTAGTATAAAACTAAGCCGTTCAGTCATTTATATTGACTTTCCTTTCGAGAACGATGACTATTTTGACGTTAAAAACCAACAAGGATTGTTTCAAAACACTAAAATTTCTAAAAGAATATCAAAACACTAAAATTTCTCGCTAAACATACTTAAAAAACGTTTAAGCGTTTAAATCTTGACATTTCCAAGCGTGTGCCTTATTAGTCGTTTTCTATGCATATACTTGTTAAGGACCGCCCCCCGAGACCAGGAAAAGCTTAAATACGTTAAATTTATCTTCGCTCTCAGGGCTAGCCACTGTAGCTGATTCGTCTATGACGCTAGGCTTGTGGCGATGCATACTCTGTTTCTCACTGAGACGTAACGGTTAGGTGCACATACATCATGGTCTGGGGGCCGTAGTGCATCTCCCCCTTAGACGGCCGTTAAGATGTGAGTTATGGGGGGGAGTTCTTCCTATAGCAACCGCCTTGCACCTTTCGTAGTTGTAACTATGCTGAATATTGCAGCCGGTTGTATAACCAGGTTAGATTGTGGCATAGGCTGGATGATCTCTTTTGGGTGTTTTTCCCCAAATTTTTTTTGGCACGCTTTCCAAATTTTTGTTTTACATACAAAAAAAATACTGTTATTAAACATATATGGAACGGATATGGTTCGAAAAAAAATTCATATCGACTAAAAACCACCTTAATTAACCCCTGAATACTCTCCCCAGTCTCTGCATGGCTTAGTTTCTGAATTAAACAATAGTACAATACCAGAAATCATTCATAAACATCAAACATCTTCATCAACCTTACAGCAGTAAAACAGCGACAAAGACATTCAGACAGTCAACTCTGTGTTCTCGTTAGTGCCTTCAGCCCGAGAACTATCAATCAAAAGTCTGGATAAATCCCCTGGCTTTCCCTGCGAGTTTTCAAATTCATATTTCAAAATGTCTGACATTGAAAACAACTCAAGATTTTCTACTAATTGTGGACTTAGTTTATTCATTAATACTGATCCATGAGATAGTTTGAACGAAGACTCCACCATTGTTGAGTATACCAGTGCAGTATGGTAATCCAGGTTATATCCCAATGATAGACCATACTCTTGATGAATCAGCCTGAATTATTCTGTAGCTAAATTTTCATTCAACAACAAGAAACACGGGATATTTATGGCCGTTTTAAGAGCACATTCAATTGTTAATCCCAATTTATTGCATATAAAATCCAACTTTGATTTAATTTCAAATACATAACTTCAAGGTGTGGGACGGCACTTGTAGAGAAAGTGGACAAACCTACTGCGACCATTCTATTCCTCGCCGGCATGAATCGGACCACGCAGGTATTATACACTGAAGCCAGACTTAGCCAAACTTAACATCAGCACACGGGGGTGCTTTTCAACATCTCTCCGCTTAATGAAGGCTCGTCAAGACAATAATAACCAAGACCATTATACACACTTATACAAACATTGTGGACACTTGATCTCTTGCTCAGCACGCAAGCATCATAGAAACCAGTTCTTTGTTTAAAGGCTGCATCAAGTCGGTTCTTGCTCAAATATTCCACAAAACGACAACTTCAATTCTTGACACTAGCTGTTGGAAGATGGAATTGCACTTTGTCCGCCATCTTGAATTGGGACAACTGAGTCAGCACTTTTCCTTTGAAAGGGGAGGCTGGGAGGGGAGGTCAGGCCAGGGAGGGATCCAACCAAAACCAACACCGTCATATCATGGATAGTTAGTAAAAGAAATAAAGAAGAAAGATCGGACTTAGATATTCCCCGAAAATAGAACAGAATCAGCGAAGATAAACAATAAAAACTTGTGAAATAAATACATACAATTTAGGCCCAAAGTGTACCGGCGAATCAAGCGGCTATACTAAACACAAAATTAACAAGACATTTTAGCAAACTAAGCCGTTCAGTCATTTATATTGAGTTTCTTTTAGAGAATGACGATTATTTTGACGTTAAAAACCAACAAGGATTGTTTCAAAACACTAAAAGAATATCAAAACACTAAAATTTCTCGCTAAAAATACTTAAAAAACGTTCAGTCGTGTAAATCTTGTTATTTCCAAGCGTGTGCCTTATTAGTCGTTTTCTATGCATATACTTGTTAAGGACCGCCCCCCGAGACCAGGAAAAGCTTAAATACGTTAAATTTATCTTCGCTCTCAGGGCTAGCCACTGTAGCTGATTCGTCTATGACGCTAGGCTTGTGGCGATGCACACTCTGTTTCTCACTGAGACGTAACGGTTAGGTGCACATACATCATGGTCTGGGGGCCGTAGTGCATCTCCCCCTTAGACGGCCGTTAAGATGTGAGTTATGGGGGGGAGTTCTTCCTATAGCAACCGCCTTGCACCTTTCGTAGTTGTAACTATGCTGAATATTGCAGCCGGTTGTATAACCAGGTTAGATTGTGGCATAGGCTGGATGATCTCTTTTGGGTGTTTTTCCCCAAACTTTTTTTTTGGCACGCTTTCCAAATTTTTGTTTTACATACAGAAAAAATACTGTTATTAAACATATATGGAACGGATATGGTTCGAAAAAAAATTCATATCGACTAAAAACCACCTTAATTAACCCCTGAATACTCTCCCCAGTCTCTGCATGGCTTAGTTTCTGAATTAAACAATAGTACAATACCAGAAATCATTCATAAACATCAAACATCTTCATCAACCTTACAGCAGTAAAACAGCGACAAAGACATTCAGACAGTCAACTCTGTGTTCTCGTTAGTGCCTTCAGCCCGAGAACTATCAATCAAAAGTCTGGATAAATCCCCTGGCTTTCCCTGCGAGTTTTCAAATTCATATTTCAAAATGTCTGACATTGAAAACAACTCAAGATTTTCTACTAATTGTGGACTTAGTTTATTCATTAATACTGATCCATGAGATAGTTTGAACGAAGACTCCACCATTGTTGAGTATGCCAGTGCAGTATGGTAATCCAGGTTATATCCCAATGATAGACCATACTCTTGATGAATCAGCCTGAATTATTCTGTAGCTAAATTTTCATTCAACAACAAGAAACACGGGATATTTATGGCCGTTTTAAGAGCACATTCAATTGTTAATCCCAATTTATTGCATATAAAATCCAACTTTGATTTAATTTCAAATACATAACTTCAAGGTGTGGGACGGCACTTGTAGAGAAAGTGGACAAACCTACTGCGACCATTCTATTCCTCGCCGCAATGAATCGGACCACGCAGGTATTATACACTGAAGCCAGAGTTAGCCAAACTTAACATCAGCACACGGGGGTGCTTTTCAACATCTCTCCGCTTAATGAAGGCTCGTCAAGACAATAATAACCAAGACCATTATACACACTTATACAAACATTGTGGACACTTGATCTCTTGCTCAGCACGCAAGCATCATAGAAACCAGTTCTTTGTTTAAAGGCTGCATCAAGTCGGTTCTTGCTCAAATATTCCACAAAACGACAACTTCAATTCTTGACACTAGCTGTTGGAAGATGGAATTGCACTTTGTCCGCCATCTTGAATTGGGACAACTGAGTCAGCACTTTTCCTTTGAAAGGGGAGGCTGGGAGGGGAGGTCAGGCCAGGGAGGGATCCAACCAAAACCAACACCGTCATATCATGGATAGTTAGTAAAAGAAATAAAGAAGAAAGATCGGACTTAGATATTCCCCGAAAATAGAACAGAATCAGCGAAGATAAACAATAAAAACTTGTGAAATAAATACATACAATTTAGGCCCAAAGTGTACCGGCGAATCAAGCGGCTATACTAAACACAAAATTAACAAGACATTTTAGCAAACTAAGCCGTTCAGTCATTTATATTGAGTTTCTTTTAGAGAATGACGATTATTTTGACGTTAAAAACCAACAAGGATTGTTTCAAAACACTAAAAGAATATCAAAACACTAAAATTTCTCGCTAAAAATACTTAAAAAACGTTCAGTCGTGTAAATCTTGTTATTTCCAAGCGTGTGCCTTATTAGTCGTTTTCTATGCATATACTTGTTAAGGACCGCCCCCCGAGACCAGGAAAAGCTTAAATACGTTAAATTTATCTTCGCTCTCAGGGCTAGCCACTGTAGCTGATTCGTCTATGACGCTAGGCTTGTGGCGATGCATACTCTGTTTCTCACTGAGACGTAACGGTTAGGTGCACATACATCATGGTCTGGGGGCCGTAGTGCATCTCCCCCTTAGACGGCCGTTAAGATGTGAGTTATGGGGGGGAGTTCTTCCTATAGCAACCGCCTTGCACCTTTCGTAGTTGTAACTATGCTGAATATTGCAGCCGGTTGTATAACCAGGTTAGATTGTGGCATAGGCTGGATGATCTCTTTTGGGTGTTTTTCCCCAAATTTTTTTTTTGGCACGCTTTCTAAATTTTTGTTTTACATACAAAAAAACACTGTTATTAAACATATATGGAACGGATATGGTTCGAAAAAAAATTTATATCGACTAAAAACCACCTTGATTAACCCCTGAATACTCTCCCCAGTCTCTGCATGGCTGAGTCTCTGAATTAAACAAATAAAACAATACCAGAGATCATTCATAAACATCAAACATCTTCATCAACCTTACAGCAGTAAAACAGCGACAAAGACATTCAGACAGTCAACTCTGCATTCTCGTTAGTGCCTTCAGCCCGAGAACTGTCAATCAAAAGTCTGGATAAATCTCCTGGCCTGGATGATCCTTACTGGACCTCTAGGAAGAACAGTTTAGAACTGATAGAGCTATTCATGTGGTGTTATGCCTTTATTAGTTTAAGGAACACGATAAATAATTTACAATACGAAAGAGAAGGTTTGGCAATTCCCAGCTCGCTCTCATTTATTTACATAAATCGTGAGTTTCGTTAGTCCGGGAAATCTTAACATCAGCGGTTTCCTTTCGTACACCTTTTAAAAATGGCATTATTCCTAAAAACAAAAGTGATAAGGGTCTGTGTGAAATATCTTAAATTTACCCATTTTATATATCTATAATGTAACTCAAGACAGTCAAATCGAAAAAGTTAACCTGTTCCTCCAGTTCCTTGACTTGCCAACATCTTTATTCCACTGTGTTCGCCTTTCCTTGCTTGGTTGATGATGTATCTGACAAACAGAAGTTAGTGAAACAAATTTTGAGAAGGTTTTCTCTACAGACACGGCAGAACTGTTCGTATGCCCGTACCGAACAAAGTGTCTGATTCATCTTAAAGCAGTCATGGATGTATCAAATATATACCAGCCAACTACTACCAAATCTTAGATGAATATATTCAATATAACACAGAAACAGAACTGACCTGGTTACAATTTGAATGTGAAAACTTCGAAACTTCTGTAGACTTTCAACACAATCGTTGTAAAGTTTCTTCAGAACATCACATTTGCAATTCTGTACTAAATTTTTAAACAGAACAAAGACATTCATGTCAGTATTTCAATCGCTTTGAACACAAATAAAAACAGAGCAAAGGTGACTCTTCCTGAAGTCATAAAACTAACCATAGTCACGGACTGATGGGCCATTTCTTACGTAGAAAACAAACTCTCTGTGCCACCGAGGCATATAATCTAACATGGATTCCAAAAAGGATTTTTCTCCATCTAAATATAAACTTCCACAGTAAGCATTTGACAGTAAACATCTTCTGTGTTATCTATCATCTAGAGAGGATTTCCACCTTCAACTTTTGGATGAACAACTCCCAGAACGGCGTCAAATATCTGAAACGTAGTACTTTGAGCTGCACTTCCGCCTGAAAACTAAAAAGAAAAGAAATTCACTCATGACCGCGTCTGTTTCTGCTTTTTACATCACGAAATACATCAATACCTGCATCGGTTTTGAATCGACTCCTTCGTAAAACAATCCTTCAGGAAATGTTTCGTAGTTTTTCCAACTAAAAATAAACAAAATTCAGCGAAGAAACGTTTTCTACCTTCGAACATCAAGATGCATGAATTACAGTCTCATACGGTCATACCCAGCTAAAAATATCCGTATTTTCCCATAGAAGAATTCTGGCCGACAGTGTTCTAAATAAAGAAGAGAACTTCAAGTTAAAAAGAGTTCACTTTATTTATGTGGGTGATACAACATATCTCACCAAGCATTCTTGAGAGCGTTTCCTTCAACCGTTCAATCGTTTTTCGTAAAATCACCAAACACGTCTTCATTAATTCGATGTTGTCATCCGTAACAGCCTAGTATAGATTCATTTCATCAACTCGTTTTCTTTATAAACGTGAAGAACCACCCACTACCAGCCAAACTCACCTTTTGAGCAGCAACCACGCTCTACACAGAAGAAACGAGCAAGAATTAGTCCTTCCTAGGTCTACAAACTGTCCAAGGTTTCGTGCAAAGCCAGATCAATGCAGTAAGCGAGAATAAAACTTACTTTAATGCCAGGAACGGCGTCTAACTCTAACTGCCACGTAACACCATCAAACCAAAACTCATCTTTAAACCCCGTGAAAAGAAACTGTGTCTCGACGTTGTCAATATTCAGAGGTCTGTTTATGACATACAAATAAAGAAATGATACACGTACGAGTCAGGCGTTGATGAACGACCCGATAGTCATGCAATATAGTCGATCATTAAGGAATCTCAGCTTGTCACCATATTTAATAATTACTTTGTTTTATCCTTGATTTTCCAATTATTAAGAACCAGATCCCAGTGACAAATGACTGGACAGGTACCTAAACAATACGAAGTTTCTTTTTAGAAATAAATTTGTATTTGGAACTGTTTAGATTTCTTCATTTATGATCGTAAAACAAATTATGATCGTAACGATAACGTAGCTATATCATCGGTAGGATAAACTTTATGGGGAATATTATGAATTTTACTGACAGGATGAACAATGGGTGGTTTTTCTTGATTGCTAATCTAGGATCATCGTTCATATTGCGTTTACAACTCACCCGTAAACTTGGCAACAGCGACCCACGGGATAGCCAAACATTTCGGAATAACCTAACGTAAATTTTGATAATAAAACAAGTTGCCATTGCGTGTTGTTGTTAGTCTACATCATACGTTCGGTTGCGATTGCAAAATATTTTTACTCACCTTAACTGGATTGTGTTCACCATTTTGCCAGACATATCCATTACCAAGAGCTGAGAGAACCAGCGAAGCTCTGGCCCTTTCCTGGTGGCTGATAAGCCTGGTATGATCCAGTAATGGCATCTGATTATTTATAAATAATTGAATGCAATGTTTAGGATTTAGATTCGGAATATATCGAAAAATGGTATACTCGACCATGGTCGAATGTACCGAAAAATGCACTAAATACTGTGCAGAGGGAAACCAATATTAATATATATTGTATAATATAACTGGTGCTGAAGTTTAAACCATAATATGATTGCCATCTATAAAATCCCATTTAGTAAACTTACATTCTCCACAACTTCTCGGAGCTTTTTACATTGAATCAGATGAGTTATATTCTTGAAGATCTCATCCCAGGGAGAGAAGTATGGATTGGTAAATTCAAGCTACAATTGAAATGTATATGTTCACAGAGGCTTATTATATTGTTGATATGGTCAATGACAGAGATCACCCTATTGTTGGTGCATAATCATTGAAAGAATGTAGCTTTTCATCTCAAAAGAAATTGAATGAAAAGATCTGTTTCGAGACTGTGTGTCTTCTTCAAGGTGGTCAGATTTTCCCCACAGGAATGTTGACATACATATGAGCTGTACATAGTCAATACAATTAGTAGTTTGTTTATCATTTTCACACACTATTACCATTGGGTCTTCATCTGGTATAAATCCACGTGTATAGGATACTCTGTATTGTTTGAAAACAGATGTGATCCAGTCTCTTTCTGCTTCTATTAATCCACAGTCCACTAAATCCTCACAATTGCCAGCCATTGACCTATCATTCCTCCACTCAAATTTCTTAAATAATTCGTTGATAACAAACTCTATTTCGTTGCATGACGTTTTTTAATAACTTGTAACAATTTACACATCATAATATAATTTGACTATAAAGAAAATATGATAATAAAAGAAAGATAAACAAAGATAAAACAAATTAGACACGGTTAATCGCTTGTTGCTTGGTTGTATAATTAGATAATCATATTGGGGACGAATGACCCTCTGGCAGCCATGCCCCCGGATAAAACAGATAGGAACAGATAGCTTTTACCGCTTTTGCCAAAACAAATAACGGTGTATCAAGTGACATGACATGTATTAAAGGAATTAAGCTACGATGTTAACACTGCCTTTAATTTACTTTGATTGCTAAGCCTATAGAGTTGTGAGATATGCTTTTGACATTTGACTGCCTTTCATTACGATTTACAAAAGTATCGCATCGGTCGTCTTTTACGACTCGAAACCCCCAAATAACATTGCATAATGATAGATTTACATGAACGTAGTTAATTGCTAACTAGTCTTCAATTTTGGCAACTACATTGATGTAAAATATTTAGTGGTTTTGTTTTTTGTTACGTGGCACCTCGCGCGTGAAATTTATACCGGCTGATGACTGTCATATCTTACATGTAACGGGCTCTAGAAGTTCAATAAGAATCATTTTAACGATAATATCAATTGTCAAAACCATTTTGGTCGCAAGGAGAAGTTTTACCAAGAGTATTTTAACAGCAGAAAGGCAAACCAAGAGGCAGTGTTTTTCTTCTTCCAGCTGGCCTGAAATATTGAGCTTCGGCGTTTGCTTATTAAATATACAAGTATGGTAAATTGAGAGCTTGTGGAAATAACGAAATAGTATATTGAAATTCAACAATGGCAGATATGAAGAATGGAGAAACAAAAAGTGCGGATGTTGTTTCAAATGAACCTATCAGTGTAACATTTGCCGATGTAACATCAGCTCCGTATAGGATCAGAGATGGTGTTCCTCAAACTCCGTGCGAGGTAAGTGCATGTCTATATCATCAAAACATCTACCTGAATATTATTATATGAATACTTTTACAAACAAAAAATGTCATCTTGTTACTGTTTATTCAAAACTAGAATATATTTTGTAACTTTTAAGCATTATTCTAATAGTGACTTGCGGATTTCGTGGTTTAAATTTACGTTGAACTCTTCATCTTTCTACATGAATTTTTGACACGTTTAACTCGTGGATTCATTTTTTTGTCAATATTTATTTAACAGCACTCAAAGATGTCAGAACCACTTGGTATGGAAGTTTTCTTCAAAAAAGATTATCTCTTGCACACAGGAAGGTCAGTGATAAGGTCAAACATCGAGCAGTTATATAATTTTTGAGAGAAATATTATTAATAATGGTTAATCTTTTATGTTAAGTTTCAAGGAAAGAGGGGCAAGGAACACCTTGGTCATGTTATCAGATGTATGAGTATTAAATTTTGTTACTACTTGTGTGACGCATCTCTCTAATTTATGTGCTAATACCAATAACTCTTCAAATACAAAAACCTCTTTAAGACAACCTGGCCGCTCGTAGTTAGAAGCTTAATTTCTGGGTGCATATTCGTAGTTATACCTGACTGATTTCTTTTGTACACCATTGTTCCTACGGTATATAAACATGAATATATGGATATACACCCCCCCCCCCAAATTAAGCGGTCTACCTACAGTCCTGAAGACAACAGTAAAAAACAGGAAAGGTCATCTAATAAGTCACCTGATAATCCACGCACTTAATAATATATGTTATAATAAAGGGACTCTCTTATGCAGATGCCCCCTAAAATGGGCACTCCCCTATACAGGCACTCTTTAATTCTGGTGTTCTCTAATTCACACTCACTCTAATTCAGGCCTCTCTAATTCAGGCACTCCCTAATCCAGGCCTCTCTAATTCACACACTTCCTGAATCAGGCACTCTCTAATACAAACACCCCTCCCATAGACAACACCTCTATATAAGTGTCCCATCCAAATTCCAAACCATTCTCTATCTTAGAAACAAAAAGAGAAAGGTGTGATAGCAGCATCTGCAGGTAACCATGCACTAGCTCTATCATACCATGGTCAACAGCTTGAAATCCCTGTTACTGTGGTTATGCCTACAAATGCACCAATAAATAAGATTGCGTCCTGTCGGAAGTATGGAGCGAATGTTCATGTACAAGGATCAGATCTGATTGACGTAAGAGCACCGATCAATTATGTAGAGTTACATTACCTTAGTCATTATGAATTAGGTTCCATGAAATAATTTTTTTGTAAAATATCTCTCTTTAGTCTAAAGACATAGCATATAAAATGTGTCAAGCAAATGGTCTGGAATACATCAATGGGTTAGTAAGCTTATAATGAAGATCTATCCTCAAAACATTATTTCTTCTGTGCAAACTATCCAAACAAAATTAGTATAAGCAAAATTTATAGTAATCATTTGGGAACTTATAACATATAGCAATAAATAGTTCGTTTCTGCCTGCAAATTTGTCTTTGAATATTGACATTTAACCTAGGCACAATTCAAGTTCTTCATACCTAGGGATAATTCACCAGTTTGTTTTCAATATATTTACTAAAAATAATCAAGCTTACCCATGCCACAAGTTCCTCGGTCCAGTCCGGTTGATCTCCGGTAGAGATCGTAAGATGATCCTGCATTATACACAATGTCCATAATAGTACTGACATGATGCTTCGTGTACCACAGATATGACCACCCTTCCATTCTAGCTGGGGCTGGAACCATGGGCCTAGAAATAATGGAGCAAGTCAAGAGTGTCGACGCTGTCATAATTCCCGTCGGAGGGGGTGGACTCATCGCTGGGGTCGCCGTTGCTGTGAAGACGTTGAGCCCCAGCACCCTTGTCATTGTGAGTTCTCTCTCTGGGACGACGTCGTTGAAATGTCGGTAATTTAAAATGGTTGTTTTTGTTGTCAAGGGCGTGGAGTCAGAGCGATGTCCAAGCTTCACAGCAGCAATTAAAGCTGGGAAACCAGTCAAGATTGATGTAAACCAGTCGATGACCTTAGCTGATGGTAAACAGAGAAGAATATTGTAGATTAACTGGTCAACACTGTTAGCTTTCTTTAGCCATTTTCTCACAGCAAATAGATGTAAAAAAGTAACGAAAGTCTTGCGATAGACTTGTGTTGGAACATTGTCTATGGTTAGAAAACCTGCTCGCATTCGTTTTACCATTTCTGGACACCCATTGGCTGCCTTGTGGAAGTGAAACTCGCAAATCCAGAGATAATTTTTTTTTGTTCAAGGTCTTTGTGTGTCTAAAGTTGGCGCGAATGCATTCCACACGGCCAAACCTTTGATTGATAAAATGATTACAGTCAGGTAATATTTGAGAACAGCAACTATTCTCATTCATGGTTATGCGAGGCTAAGATGTGGCTTTGCTTCCCTAGCGAGGAGTACATAGCCCTTGCTGTGTTGAGATTGGTGGAAGAGGAGAAGGCAACGATTGAAGGCGCAGGTGCAACTGGTCTGGCAGCTTGTCTTGCTGGTTTGCTGCCAGAGTTAAAAGGCAAGAGGTAATCACCCGAAGTAGTGGCTTATTGTAGAATACTACCCATACTGGACCACCACGTTTGAGATGTCTTTCTCAGGCAGTTCAGACACAAACCACGACAGTTTATTGTAGAATACTACCTACACTGGACCACCACGTTTGAGATATCTTTCTCAGGTAGTTCAGACACAGACCACGACAGCTTATTGTAGAATACTACCCATACTGGACCACCACGTTTGAGATATCTTTCTCAGGTAGTTCAGACACAGACCACGACAGCTTATTGTAGAATACTATCTACACTGGACCACCACGTTTGAGATATCTTTCTCAGGTAGTTCAGACAAACCACGACAGCTTATTGTAGAATACAACCTACACTGAACCACCACGTTTGAGATATCTTTCTCAGGTAGTTCAGACACAAACCACGACAGCTTACTGTGAAAAAAAACAACTCTGTCTAACTTGTAGAGTGGTGATAGCCCTGTGTGGCGGGAATATTGATTCTTCAGTACTGGGAAGATGTTTGGAGCGTGGCCTGGCTGCAGACGGTAGACTGGTACGGTTTGTCGTAACTGTGAGTGATAGACCTGGTGGCATCGCGGAGTTGACGCAATTGTTGGCTAACATTGGTGCGAGGTAAGATTACGCACCTTTTGTTTCTTAAATGTGATCCGCTTCCATCTTTTTCACCCTTCTGTTACAATCTGCAAGAGAGTTAGTTTAGTTTAGGTTTCCTCCTGTAGTGACACTGGATCACTAAAAGATAATCCTTACTGGTCCTCTAGGAAGAACAGTTTAGAACTGATAGAGTTATCCAGTATAAATAAAGTTAGTTTAGTTTAGGTTTCCTCCTGTAGTAACACTGGATCAATAAGAGATGATCCTTACTAGACCTTTAGGAAGAACAGTTTAGAACTGATAGAGCTATCCAGTATAAATAAAGTTAGTTTAGTTTAGGATTTCCCTGTAGTAACACTGGATCAATAAGACATGATCCTTACTAGACCTTTAGGAAGAACAGTTTAGAACTGATAGAGCTATCCAGTATAAATAGAGTTAGTAATAGTTCGAGTTACGTTGTTAAATTCGAGGAAATACTAAAGCAACATTTCTTACTATTTCAAATTTATATCCAGCGTTAAAGACATATTCCATGAACGAGCGTGGTTAACCTCTAGTATATTCAGCGTACAGGTATTGAAATTTATTACCTCATCGTTCCTGAATCCCACTGCGTAATCAAACGTCTTTACATCCATCCTCTTTTCTATGTAGGTCAAAGTCGTGGCTGAAGTACGTGATCGTGACCATGGCAATGAACTTAAAGAGGCACTGTCATCGAAATACGGCAAGGCGTTCATATGGGGAGCTTTCTATGCCAACCAGGCTCTCAGCTAATTAGGATATAAACGATTTTATCGATGCTAGGATGTATTATTATTATTATTATTACTAGTATTTTGGGGGTTGTGAAATTTTTGACGTGAGCAATATTTAATAGACAGTTAGTGAAATATATTGAAATTTTTTAAGTATAAATACAAAACAATCCTTGATCACAAGCATGTGCAGGTGAAAATGCTTATAAAAAAGTGCTCTTAGGTAAAAAGTGTGCAATCGGTGTCTTTCATATGAATCAACCCTGCTATTAACTCTGCCTCACTCAACATAACAACAGCAGCTGAAGCAACACACTTATCTATCGCGGATAATGTAAGTGGTGTGTAATATTTACGTGGTGTATATACAATCGTGCAGCAGCGAGTTTCTCGACTTCTGAGAGTGCTGTAGTGTTCTGTGACATCCTCTCTTGCGGTTTATTCTACTAGAACTATTGTTGTGATGCTTATTTCATGGAAAACTGTTGGTTACGTTGTTGTTCCATGTCCTCAACTTTCAATGGTCCAACAATACCAATACCGCCTGCTTTTTGAGCCCTCCATGTTGAAAACATCTTCTGTATATCTGCGATCATTTCTTGTTCCATTTGATCCAAATTTTTAGCATCTGCGTTCGCTCCGATCATAGATCCTACAGAAACAAACACCAAGGCTTATGAATCGTTTATCAGAAGTATGAAAGACGATGAAAAGACAATGGATATGACTGGATAACACCACAGTATTGTCAAGCTGCATGCCTGCAAGTGACTGACATTCTACAGAATACATAGTTTACCTTTTTTCCAATGTCTCATGCATTTGCCCATAAGAAAATACTCCCAGATCAGACCAAGGATCGCCATTACAACGACAAATGCGATACAGGTGTACAGAGACGGCCAGAATACGTCTCCTGTTGGGTTAAAAACACTGTCGGAGCGTGCTGCGGCCTCGTTCTCGTCGGACTAAAAATAAATTTACGTTGAATTCTCTTTGAAAGAAATGTGAGCAACTGAAGCAGCCTTGCCTAACTTCACACTCTCTCTAGTCTCTACGTGTTCTCCGCAGAGGTTTATAAAACGTAAATGTTTTATATGCATTTTGCATATATGCAGCTCTGTTTTCATCAGGCCGCTGCAAGAGCCGATTATAGGGTCGAACTAAAATCCGACAAAGCAGACAACAAAAAAGGCAAATCTCTCGGCCTTTCTCCGCTACTTTTCACTTGTGTTTTCACAAGATGTTAACGTCATTTTACCTCGCTTTCAATTTCGTCAGCAATTATTTCAGCTATGTCCTTAGACACTTCATTGTAAGCATTCCTTAAACATTTTGTTAGGCTGTCATTCCTGACCAAAATGCCGTAAGATTTTTCATCCTCTTCGACGGTCTGCGAGATTCGGAAATCATTATCTTCTATGTAATTGCTAATCTTTTCCGTCGCTGAGAAATACGAATCCAGAATGATACCTTAATATGGAGAAAAAACTCTAAACCTTGAGTGGTGAAGATTCAAGAACAAGTATGATGTATCACCTGTGTGCATGATCTAACCATGCTTAACTCAGCAGTGAGTTCTGCTGTACAACATCACAGGGGTGGATCCAGCACTAGTGCACTAATTTGCATTACAAAACAAAATGACTATTTTGAGCAGTTTTCTTGTGTCATGCAAATGAGTGCACTAGTGCTGGATCCACCCATGCAACATCAGCTATAGTAGCTCACATTCCCCAACATGAATTTACTATCTTTTCATCATCTAGTTCTGCTCAACACAGCAATAAATTCCGCATACAACATCAGATTATTTTTAAGCAGGTCTCGAGAGTCACCGCTTTGTTTAATTGAGATAACATGAATCAAACCTCATACCTTCAACTTGCTCATCATCTAAAGCACGCCATAAATCCGCTGTGGAATTATATACTAAAAAAACGCAAAGCAACACAGATGAAGTGTCTGTGAAATTGATAAACAATAATGGAGTAACCGACGTCCTCGAACACGACGAAACTTCACTCACTTATAACTTTTGCCTTGTGATTAACAGCAGTGTAAGCTTCGAGTGATCCACGTATTGCACCGACCTAGGATTCAGTGATATGATAAATAAATCATATAATACCAAGGCTGTTCTTGCATATAATACCAAGGGTGATTCTTCGCAAAAAGGTATAATTCGGATGAACTGATATGAGTTGCAGTTGAGAAAACTGGAGCACTCTTCTCTGGTATTTTAGAGTGTTTCAAGAACTCTGCATTCAAGTATAACGTTATCTACATCTGCCTAGCGCGGGAATTATTAAAGAGATACTCTATTTCAATTTAAAATATGACCACTCCGCGTAATGGGAAGCGCCCATAGATGTGAAAGACACGAGTATTTTGCACGTAGTTCAGTGAGATCAAACTCACAACACTTTTCTCACATCTTCTACTGAGGTGAAAATAAAGTCACTCAAAGCTCGTGGTTTAATTTACTCACCTTCGCTCGATCAAGAGTCTTCTTTTCTTCAAGTGTGATTGTGGTTAACGCTGTTGTTAAGGTGGCTGTGAAGATGGAGCAAATACAAATACCAATCATGATCCAGAAGATTGAAAAAATCCGTCCCAAGATTGATCGTGGAACACGATCACCATATCTGTAAATAAACAAGTTACAATACCTCAGCAATACTATGAAAGATTCTTCATGCAGACGTAAAGTTGTAAAATGTATATTTGTCCATTCATATACCCACCCTACGGTCGTCATGGAAACAAAGGCCCACCAAAATCCTTCCCATGATCCTTTCACAAACGAACGGGGAAACTGTTCTTCATTCTGCCAGAGTTCCTGGAGAAGTAAAATATTAATTTATAGATGTTTTAGATGCATGCAGGTGTCCAGACGCCAACGATCTGCAGCTTGCATAATACGAGAACAATTTAAATCTATAATAAATTATCTTTTATTGTTTGTAGAGTAAATTGATTATTTTGGACAATTCAAGAGCCTGCAAAGAATAGGGCTGGTTCACAAATTAAGTCTCAAAAGACCTCGAAGAAACAGGATATTCCCAATACAAAACCTTTAACGCTAGCCAAGCCATTTTAAAAACCGACAATTAAACCTTCATAAGTTTCCAATGAGATATTACATATCCGCAAAAACACTTTTTGCTGAGCTGCAACGACTTAAAACAAATTTCTCTGGCTTTTGAAGAGGGAATTTGAACCGTTGCGTCATTTAGCACAGTTGAATGAAAGCATAGACGAAAAATACACTCATGATATTAATGTGAACGTGGATATTGTTATATTTCTAGAGATATACTTACCAAAAACCAAAGAACAACTCCAGAGACGACTGAGAGCAACAAGGCCATGATCATCACAGGCCAGGCGTTCCAAATTGCACCGATCAATTTTCTTGGTATCGCACCAGCGCTCTCCTTCTTGGTGATGTAAACTACTGCAGGATTTTGAACAAGACTTACAAATTCCATTTCCTGGATTTTCTCATCGTCTTTGCCGGAATACGGCAGAACCATATCGATATTATTGTCGATTTTTCCCGCCGTAATCGACTGTCGAGACACTTTGTTTGTTATGTTTAACTTCCAGCAAGTTTTGCAACAAGAACCGATATCGAGGAGATCCTCAAGTATATCTTGAAAGAAATTAAATTTTATTGGACATGAGAATATATACATGCATGATGTTATTGTCATGCTTTTTTCTAAAAGAGATTATCCCGATACCAGACTTCCATGAGGATAAGCTCAGAACTAATAGAGTTATTCTGTGTTATCATCTCTTATTGATCCAGTGTTACAACAGGAGGAAACCTAAACTAAACTAACTTTATTTATACTGGATAGCTCTATCAGTTCTAAACTGTTCTTCCTAGAGGCCCAGTAAGGATCATCTCTTATTGATCCAGTGTTACTACAGGAGGAAACCTAAACTAAACTAACTTTATTTATACTGGATAGCTCTATCAGTTCTAAACTGTTCTTCCTAGAGGCCCAGTAAGGATCATCTCTTATTGATCCAGTGTTACTACAGGAGGAAACCTAAACTAAACTAACTTTATTTATACTGGATAGCTCTATCAGTTCTAAACTGTTCTTCCTAGAGGTCCAGTAAGGATCATCTCTTATTGATCCAGTGTTACTACAGGAGGAAACCTAAACTAAACTAACTTCATTTATACTGGATAGCTCTATCAGTTCTAAACTGTTCTTCCTAGAGGTCCAGTAAGGATCATCTCTTATTGATCCAGTGTTACTACAGGAGGAAACCTAAACTAAACTAACTTTATTTATACTGGATAGCTCTATCAGTTCTAAACTGTTCTTCCTAGAGGTCCAGTAAGGATCATCTCTTATTGATCCAGTGTTACTACAGGAGGAAACCTAAACTAAACTAACTTTATTTATACTGGATAGCTCTATCAGTCCTAAACTGTTCTTCCTAGAGGTCCAGTAAGGATCATCTCTTATTGATCCAGGATTTTCGGCGTTGTGCACGATCAGAGACGCGGAACAAACTGAACACAAAACAGGATTGTAACCTGGTATAATTCCATCAAAATCTGTCCCGGTTTTGTACGCATAAGGCTTGAACTCTGCCCACAAGACATTCAGACATCCACCAGACGAGGGACATGTTGCACTTTGGCAGTTTGAACGCGTTGCATTACTTGAGGAACACTGATGCGAGCTTGGTATTCCAGCGACGAGGCCACCCAAGTAGTGCAGACAAAAGAATATTGAAGTAATTTGAAGATTCATTTTTCTTTTGCACAGTAGTGGCTATCCTGGCGCCCTAAAATGAGTTAGGAGAACAGACGGTTGACGATGCTATACCACAGAGAATGTATCAAATACGTGTATTTACGTCTCTGTTGCAGTAAATATGTATCCCCAGACACAACTTTGTGCTTTTGTAGCTAATACAGTAAAGCTATGGTTTTGAAGAGTGTTTTGCCACCTGACCTGAGTTGCCAAGTCAACTCGCTTGTGTTAGTTTTAATAATTGATGGGGAAACGTCCCGTTTCAGAGCCATGTTTATTTTCTTGTCACGAAAGCAGAAAAATATGTCAGGTGCATGTGAAGATCAAATCAGAACGAATGGTAACACACTCTTCATCAACCTTTTTAGAAAACTGTGTGTCTTATCGACTTTGGACAACCATAACCATCATATATCCAAACATTCATGAATGTCTGTTTAATAAAAGTGCACGTAGACTTTTTCACATCTGCACAAATAATTATTACCTTTTCAATGTTGACACTAATGTAGTTTATAGTTAGTCTAACATTAACACAATCACCTCAAGACCGTTTGTATGAAAATTTCGCCAAAATGTCCTTCGTTTCAACTCTCTATGAAAACTTAAAATGCACGAGAGTAGAATATCCTTGTAGATTGATAATTTTGTGAATATTTGAAAAGAGTTATAAAATAATTATATCCAATGTTTGACTTATTCGTTATACACAATTTCTTAAATGGAGTAAACGATAGAATGAAATAAACAAATAAAAGCACAAGTCCTCTATCACGGGGTCATTTCCTATCTTCATTTGTCATTGTGGAATTATTACACAGGATATAAATATAGCTATCCTTGTATAAATTACTAATAGCATGCAAATGAGCGAATAGTTATGAATTCTCTGATGGCCAAATGCCCTTATCCGTAACTTATCTTTTCTTTCACATCTACCAAAAGAACAAAATCGCACGGAAAATGGCTGAAAATCTTGGCCTTTTATATATATAAGTGTGATTTTTGTCACGGAAACAATGTTCTGTCCTATAGATTATTTTTGACTTAAGTGAATTGTTGTGTCGCTAAAATGCATCGATATATAAATATACATTATTTATCCTAAACGGATAAACGATCATCACAGATGTTCCAACTGGTGTTTGCCAACAAAGAGAAACATGGCAAAACATTGAAAAAAAACGATATTTCTCATGCAATATATGTTATACAGTTATAGTGTCATCTTAAACAAGGAAATCTCAAAAGGTTCAGACCAATCAAACAGTTACGCTCTGCTGCCTAAACTCTTCAAGGCAGAAGCTTCTTTTTTATCCGCCAATTGCTCTCTCCAGTTCGTGAAAACAACGTGAAGCTCAGAGATCAATTCCTTCTCGATGTCATCCAGTCTGCCCGCTTTCTCATGTTTACTGCCTGCAGGAAAACATTGACAGTTTATTGTCTTGAATAAAACCACAGAAGAAAAGTTGACATCGTAAAAAATTAGAACAAAAATCAGAGCTAATCTTTATAAAACTTTTAACATGCATAGACCTAAATCCCTCAAGAATCTCATCGATGAACAAAATATTAAGTTTTATCCTCGTACCTATTTTCTTTGCTTTGCAGCAAAAATCCCAAGAAACTCCAATCATGAAAGAACATATTGCGACAACGGTGCAGACTATCAATATGGTTTGAAATACAACTCCTTCGGGGTTAAAGATTCCAGATATTTGACTTGAATCTTCTGTTTTACTCTAAATGGAAAAATAAATGTTTTTATTGATCCAGTGTTACTACAGGAGGAAACCTAAACTAAACTAACTTTATTTATACTGGATAGCTCTATCAGTTCTAAACGGTTCATCCTAGAGATCCAGTAAGGATCATCTCTTATTGATCCAGTGTTACTACAGGAGGAAACCTAAACTAAACTAACTTTATTTATACTGGATAGCTCTATCAGTTCTAAACGGTTCATCCTAGAGATCCAGTAAGGATCATCTCTTATTGATCCAGTGTTACTACAGGAGGAAACCTAAACTAAACTAACTTTATTTATACTGGATAGCTCTATCAGTTCTAAACGGTTCATCCTAGAGATCCAGTAAGGATCATCTCTTATTGATCCAGTGTTACTACAGGAGGAAACCTAAACTAAACTAACTTTATTTATACTGGATAGCTCTATCAGTTCTAAACGGTTCTTCCTAGAGGTCCAGTAAGGATCATCTCTTATTGATCCAGTGTTACTACAGGAGGAAACCTAAACTAAACTAACTTTATTTATACTGGATAGCTCTATCAGTTCTAAACGGTTCATCCTAGAGATCCAGTAAGGATCATCTCTTATTGATCCAGTGTTACTACAGGAGGAAACCTAAACTAAACTAACTTTATTTATACTGGATAGCTCTATCAGTTCTAAACGGTTCTCCTAGAGGTCCAGTAAGGATCATCTCTTATTGATCCAGTGTTACTACAGGAGGAAACCTAAACTAAACTAACTTTATTTATACTGGATAGCTCTATCAGTTCTAGACTGTTCTTCCTAGAGGTCCAGTAATAATGGCGTCGTTTCGACATGAATTAAATCTTCAAACACTAACTGGATCTGGTATGCTTTCATTCACAATCGATTTATGAAGAATCTCAGCGTAATGATGGTGTAATTTTTCTCTCATACAGTCTGCGAGGTCTTTGGATTTCAAATTAACACCCAACGACCAGTCCTTTGGCTTGAACACGTTCACAATCATGAGATCATATGATTCAAACTCGTCTTCATGAACCAGAGCATAGTAGTAATCAAACAAGACCCCTTAACTTAATTTAACTAAATGAATACTATACAACATATTTAAGATTCGTGCGTGAAATTTGGCATGGTAAACTGATGACTTGAATTATGAATTTGTTGAAAAATCAAATGTATTTGTTATATGCAGAGCTTTTCGTCCGTTAACCCGCGCTGAACGCTGCATATACCAGATACAGCTTTCTATATCCACGCTTTACCGTCAACTTTGTCTTCACGTAGAGCATTCAGGACATCTTCAGATGAATTGTAATCTGCATGAGGAGGAAAACGAAACATTCAAAATGTTAAAAAGAACTTCAATCGTGCAACCATTGCATGAAATCATAGTCAATATTGAAGCTTACATATCACATCAGCTTGGTTCTGAATTGCAGTTATGGCTTCCATTGAGTTCAGTTGGACTCCAATCTAATGCAAGAAAAAGAGACAAGTGCATGCGGATGAGTTTTCTTTTATTTTATTGCTGAGAATATTGCAGTTGCTAGAGATTAGGGTATTCCTAGAGCTCCTCTCCCCCCTCATTTTCAATTTAGGTATGGGTAGTGACGTGTGGAGTGTGACTCTCTCCTTCAGAGTCCCGCCCGACTCACTGGCTAGGCAACCAACCATGCAACAATTCTTCAGGGAAGACTGATACGGCTTGGGTAAAACCTTTGTGTACCTTCGTTCGAGTGATGGCTTTTTGACTTGCAAACACGTTCATAGTCAGGGCTGATGTTAAGGTGGCTGTGAATATTGAGCAAATGCAAATACCAATCATGATCCAGCATATAGCGAAGGCTCGTCCCAGTAACGTTCGTGGTGCGCGGTCACCATACCTGAATAAAAGACAGAGGATCAGCGAAGGTTATCCTAGAGATTCACTGAATGATAACTAAGGAGGTTGAGGTTGACCTTAAGGTACACTGAAGGATAACTGGAGGTTATCCTGGAGGTTCTTACCCAACTGTTGTCATGGAAACAAATGCCCACCAAAATCCTTCCCATGACCCTCTTAGAAACCTTCTCGGAAATTGTTCATCATTCACCCAGGTTTCCTAAAAAATTACGACAGCTTATTGTAGAATACCACCTACACTAGACCACCACGTTTGAGATATCTTTCTCAGGTGGTTCAGACACAAACCACGACAGCTTATTGTAGAATACTACCTACACTAGACCACCACGTTTGAGATATCTTTCTCAGGTAGTTCAGACACAAACCACGACAGCTTATTGTAGAATACTACCTACACTGGACCACCACGTTTGAGATATCTTTCTCAGGTGGTTCAGACATAAACCATGACAGCTTATTTTAGAATACTACCTACACTGGACCACCACGTTTGAGATATCTTTCTCAGGTAGTTCAGACAATTGAATAGCAATACGTACCAAAACCCACATAGTCATTCCAGAGATCCAGGAGAATAACAATGCCGTTATTAAGACGGGCCAAGCATCGTAAATGGTCAACATCAATCTCTTCATCATCGTTTTCCATCCCTCCCTCTTTACCACGAAAGCACTAGACGGATCTTTAATCACAGACACATATTTATCGTTGAGATGTTTGTCATACGCGCTCATAATATAAGGAAAGGAAAGTGCAGCGTCTTTTGAATTTGCAGTTTCGTAAAAATCTGCCAAATCCACACAGGGTGTTTCCTGGATACTCCAGCATTTTCCACAGCAAAGGTTTAACAGCGTTTCCATGACTCCTAAACAAAAATTCATTGCTTCAAATTAGTTGAACCTTGTAAAGATACTCGAGGTAAGGAAAGAATACAAATGACTGAATTTCATGACGAACTCACCTATCAAAATTCCGCGTGGGTTTGTGTTGTTTTTGCCGTTGTCATAAGCGTAAGGGATCATCTCAGACCAATGGATTGTGACACAGGCCTTTTGGTGACATTGTTCAGTTGATTTCGCGTTTGAACAATTAAATTCGGCGGTCACATTTGTGATGTTTGTTTTGCAAGATTTGCATTCGTGAAAGACGCTGAAAAAGAGAATCAAAACAGCGAGCTTTAGGTTCGAAGAGTAAGCCATCTTTTGAACACAAGAACCAATGTTTGTATAGTGTAAGTTGGTATATATATTGCTATGCAACAACAGCTGGGTTTAAGAGCAGCTGTATGGATACTATTTTAACTATATACATGAGAGAGCGTTATTCAATCACACAGTCCGAGTTGTTAAATTAAAAGTTTTGCTTCAAATTATCTTGCAGCAGGGGTGAAAATTTGGTACGGGTTCTTCCTGTATTAAGCGTAAACAAATGAAATCTAAGAGCGCCGATGATTTTGAGGTTTTTTGTCCATCATACGGCCACAAAATCCTTCCATTGCATGGACAAAATTAACATATTAAAAATGGTTTTCCTGCAGCTGGTGAACCAAGGAATGCCTCGACCTTTTAGGAAGAATTTCCCTCGATTTATCGAATGAATATTCCTCAAAATAATAAATGCATAAACGCGGTACCTCGTAACAAGCTGCAGGGGATAAAATTAATTAATTTAATTATTATTTTCGCCTTGGCTTCCCCGTTTCATGTTCTCAGGATATAAATTAAAACCAAAACAATGTTTACTAGTTAGCCAATTAGAATTATGACTTTATATGGCGTTACAATTTTCTTTCAGCATGTTTAGATTGTGTTATTGAGTTATCGTTGGCTTGAATGATTACGATTAATAATTCTGAGACCAATAAATCGTCGACGTCAGACCTTACGTCGGACTTAATCCTTACTGGAAGAATGGTTTAGAACTGATAGAGCTATCCAGTATAAATAAAGTTAGTTTAGTTTAGGTTTCCTCCTGTAGTAACACTGGATCAATAAGAGATGATCCTTACTGGACCTCTAGGAAGAACAGTTTAGAACTGATAGAGCTATCCAGTATAAATAAAGTTAGTTTAGTTTAGGTTTCCTCCTGTAGTAACACTGGATCAATAAGAGATGATTCTTACTGGACCTCTAGGAAGAACAGCTTAGAACTGATAAAGTTATCCAGTATATAAAAAAAAGTTAGTTTAGTTTGTTTCCTAAAAATACAAGTGGACGAATATCTATATATAAATTTTATATTTTAATTTTCAGTTGTTTCTTTAGAAAGTAGTAAATTTCCTTCTTCTAAACTAACTATAGTTGAGTGTAGTTCCCAGTTCCTTCTCTTCAACTCCTCCACCGTCCTCTGGGCAATGCTACGATATTTGCTCAGCCGCTTTTTTGCTTGTAAAATTTCGCGCAGAAGTTTCGAATTCTCAACGGATAATTTCCGTAGTTTAGCATTATAATCCAACTCAACCGCCGTTCTTTCGCTTAAAAGCGCGTCTACTTGTCTTTTTGCATTTTCTTTCGCAGCAATTTCGCTATTTAGACGCCGTCTTAAATTAGTATTCTGTCTTTTTAAATAATTAAGATTTCTCTGTAAGCTATGTACTCTCATGTGACCTGATCCAGTGACGTATCTCTGACGTATTTTCACGTGACCAGTTTTGTGCGTTTCCATAAATTTGATAAAATTCTCTAAAGTGCGGGCCTGATTTTCAGGAAATTTTACGGAGAGATCTTTCCTAAATACGAAAAAAAACAAGATCAATAAAATTGAACAATAAGAGATGATCCTTACTGGACAATAAGAGATGATCCTTACTATAAATAAAGTTAGTTTAGTTTAGGTTTCCTCCTGTAGTAAGTAACTAAGGATCAATAAGAGATGATCCTGGATCTCTAAAGAAGACTCACAGGTCATTCTCGATTAATGAAATTTTACCTTCTTGCAGGAAAAAATATGAAACTAGGATACGAGTTCGATGTGTATTGCCAGGGAAGATCATTCAAATCTCCGTTCAATCTAGCAGGGAAAGAAAGAGAGATCGTCGTCCTTCGTCAAGTATAGTTTTTAAGAACAGCAAGAAACATCAACTCCGACGATAATGAGTGAACAAACCTGGCAATTCTGATGTGTTCAGAATGTTTATAATGTTGAACGAGAGAGACGATGATGTGGTTAACAGACTTGCAAAAGCCACACCAAGAAGTATAATACATTAAAAACACATCCTGGAAAAAAACAGACGTTCCGTAAGATTCTGCTTTCATTAAGGAATTGTAAAGGCCCTTCTCATAATTACAATTTTCTCTGCGGTTTTCCTCTGAGATTTTCCTTCTTGATAAATGTGAGTTATGTGACTGCTATATAAGCGCTTACAGAAGCGACTGGTAACTACCTTTTCATCATCTAGAACAATCTTAGAGAACGTCTTCGATACGACTTCGTAGAGACAACCGCTGGTCGTAAAACATGGCTGATTTGGGACTGGCGCAGACCGTAGCCGTCTCGATAGGATCCCGTTTGTAAAATTCATAAGAAAATTAACTACAAAAGAATTATTCACTGGATCAATAAGAGATGATCCTTACTGGACCTCTAGGAAGAACAGTTTAGAATTGATAGAGTTATCCAGTATAAATAAAGTTAGTTTGGTTTAGGTTTAAGAAACGTACCAACAGAAGCATTGTTTAACGTTGTTTCCTCTGGGAGAACATACTGTGCTTCGTTCTAAAAACAACGCTTAAATATCATTATCTTACTAACAACATTGGACAAACTGTGATGGTTGTGTTTGGTGGTTCAAAAATGAAATACAAAGTGGTAGCAACAGAGTGGGTCAGGTCTTACCTGACTATCAACGATAACCAAAGCAACTCGTGGCGCAGTGTGATACTTCACACCAAAGGCCTCCGCATAATTCCAATACTTCCGAGAATTCATGTAATAAAACTTGACAGTTATGTTGCTATAGCAACTGGCACCAGCAAATACCCTTATCTTCCCAGGATACTCACAGGTACCAAATTCAGGAGGGTACTGATCACTTTTATTAAAACCGGGGGGTGACTTACTCTCAAACGTTTGTGTAAATCTGTTATCAAGTTTGCCTTTATCTTCCTCACCAGGAGATTTGAAAATATTCATGAAGTTTCCAAGAAGATTTTTGAATACACCGAGGTCATTCTTAGAAGGATTAGATTTTATATCCTTGTTTAACATTTGAAATCTTTCTGCGAGGATTTTTAAATGTTCTTCCCTGCTCAATCCAGTTTCGCTGACCACACCTAACAATATAAATCTATTTAAAACTGATAGAGCTATCCATAAAAATAAAGTTAGTTTCGTTTAGGTTTCCTCCTGTAGTAACACTGGATCAATAAGAGATGATCCTTACTGGACCTCTAGGAAGAACAGTTTAGAAAGAACAGTTTAGAAAGAGAGGTTATTTTTTTATTTTAACTAATATTTAAACTCACCTGAGCTCTTTCCAAAGTTCACTAAATCCTGCAGTCTTGGAACTTTGTTATCGAAGCAACACACGCTCAGAGCATTCTTTTCCTGGTACGAATTTTTACGCAAACTCCTGCAACTGTTTCGTGGTAACGCGAAACTTCGCAACACGGAAAACGTTTCGTAACGGAAACGAGTTTCTCGCGCAAGAACGCACTTCGCAACACTCACGACAAACGTCGCAACTGTTCCGCATTCCACGAATGAAGCTGACAGGAAGTGATTGACAGGATATGACGTGAGCATTGTCATGACAACCGTCACGTGCTGAGGTCGGGGACTCATCGGAATGTGTCGGTTCGGGCTCGGAACAAGAGCAGTTGTGGTAACTCATAGCAACATGGTGATACTATATAAAATATGAACTCCGTAAAACGTGACTTGGTAACGGGATCTGGAAACAGATTCTTTATGATAATGTTGAGTCCTCACATACCATGTGTAAAATTCTTTCATTTGCATCCTTCCCATCCAATGGAATAAAAAGAATAACTGATGGCTGGTTCTTTATCATCTTGCCAAATGTCTTTGATTTGATAATGTCTGGATCTAACTCTTGAACGTACTGAAATAAAAATTTTACCAAAAACCTTGTGAATACTGTACCATACCATACCATACCATACCATACCATACCATACCATACCATACCATACTATACCAATTACCATACCATACCATACCATGCCATACCACACACGTCACCCCATCCCACCCCAAGAACGCCACACCACCTCACGAACACCACACCACACCACACCATCTGACAGCATGCCACGTCACACCCCACTCCACAACACCATACCTGAATTTTCCATTGTTCAGCCCACTGTTTCAGAGTAGTTGAATTGTACTTCAATCCTTGTGGGTAAACCTAAATGTCATAACTAACACTATAAAACAAGCATGGTGCAAAACTAATAGCAAGAAACATTTCAACTTTGACTTACAAGTGACTTACTTTATGAACTTTTAAAGGATTGATTAAGCCAATCTGCCCAATTCTCTTCAAGCCAAGCAACCCAGCTACAGACGACGAAGTTATCACACCAAACTGAAGACTAGAAGCTAAGAAATAAAATCTTCTTTACTTAGGCATTTAAAACAGGTTGATTGAAAACAGGAGCCCATAACCATGTTGCCACAAACCTGTGTGAATTGTGTGAAGTGCAGCACCAAAAAATTCATTGTAATTTTCATCTTTGTAATTTGTGCCATTAAAGAAAGCCAGCAGAGAAGACTGCAATATGATTGAAAGACATCAGATAACTTATTACAAATCATTACAAAAATAGACATTATGCATTGTGATCTCAGACAAGTCTGTGTGACATAAATTCTGTGCAAAAATAGCAGTGTTTATCTTGATAGTTCTGGCAGGGAATTCTAATGTATGTGGGCCTTGAAAAAGCATTTGACTCTCAAAAAATACTAACAGACATTTGCACAAAAACTATAATGATAGCATTTAAATAAACTTACTTTTCCCTTGCCCACAAATCCCTCCAAGATTACCTTGTTAGAGATATAGGTAAGTGGTCTAATTGATTGGTGGAGAAAACAAACCTGGAATAAAACAGAAGAATATTAACAAGAATAATAGAACACAAAGGCAATAAAGTTGACAGACAACAGCAAAAAAAACAAACAAGACATGAAATAGCATATGGTGTAGAAACTCACCAAATCTGTAAATTTTTGTCTTCCCTGATATTCTAAAGGTTCATATTTCATATGATAAAGGTATATTAATGGATAGGATTTTGGAAAATTATGCTGTCTGCATGAACCAGTCCAACAGTTTATTGCAAGGAAGGAGACCTGCAAATGATAGAAAGAGATTGAAAAGGATTGTTTGAAAATTGATTGAGCAACATAGCAACAACCTGAACTGATTTCGGCATCATATTACCTGCCCTCGAAACTTTTTGGATGCTCTGTGGAAATGATAGACCAACTTAGCGGACTTTGAACACCATTGAGCATAAAACATGACCAATGAGATACTGTTTTGTTGCAATAACAGATGCAGTGTGTTAACTGAGCCATCACTGATATCTGTGACAGGACTTTCAGCATGGAATAATGGGTATATGACATGGGAATGATGCAAACACAAACCTCTAGAGAAGTTTAAGAGATGCCATTAGTGGTTAGCATAATGTATACTAAACTTCTGCGGAGCAAGGCTATAATATGGAACTCTTGATTGAAATCTAACTTAGATTTTTTACACAAAGCAGCGTAGTAGATCAAAGATATATAAAAGAAGTTCTAGATTTAGTATGGTATGGTCATATGGTCAAATTTTCAAAAAAGTACACCATTCAGCCATTGACCAATCACAATCGCACAAATGTAACAAAGCTTGCACACCAAAAGTTTCATTCAAAATCTATGTACTTTTGTACCAAATTAAAATCAAACATGCAATACTAAACAAATCAACATCAATATACAGTAATATACATGAATGTTAAGCGCTAAATGCAAAATTATACGTTACCTTACCTCGATAACCACGTCGAGATTACTACGAAACTAATAATTAACCCTACAACCAAGGATAATTTAGGATATTTCATTAGAAACCAAACGATAAAACCTTTGGAAGACTTGGAGAATTTGTTCTTTACAAAACACATTCATTGAGATGCGAAATTTTACAAAAATAAAATATAAAGTATTGAACTACATAATTTTCTCACGAGAGTTGTAAAATTAGGCTGATTATAAATTCTACAAACTGCCCGATTCGCCCGAAGAATGTCTCGAAAACGACGAGAATTTCTCGATTTCCGTATTTATCTTCACCACGAGGTTAGATTTAGTTTGGATTAGTGGTTTGGATTAAGATCAGGGTTCGATTAACTTAGGAATGAGAGAGTTTCAAAGTTCTGTCTAGTTTTCCACCAGATACTCGCCTAAAATAATTCATGGCGGACTTTTCATGCTGTTTTGAAATCAATGGGGTGAATTTTAGAAGAGTTATGAGCTGCACCTTGTTACAAAAACTTTATTGATCCTTGATTATGATTAAGACGCCAAATTTCTGATTAAGTCTCCAGATTAAGACTCCAAATTTATGATTAAGACTCTAGATTTATGATTAAGACTCTAGATTTATGATCAAGACTCCAGATTTATGCAAAAACATCATATTTCTAAATAAGAAGTTCATAGGTTTTATTATTTGCTAAGGCAAGAAGTTCAAACAAACCCCATAAATTCTGATCAAAACATAACAAACAAAACAAATTAAGTAAAAAGATTTTAATAAATAGTAGTAACAAGCAGATATAGTTAGTCATGAAAGGCACAGTGTCTTAGGTTTACAAAGTTTGGGTCACTTGCTCTATCCCATATCTTTGCTGGTATAGCCTCTTACACATTGATGAGAATTGTGGTTATTGTGTGTCTTCTTTTTGCATTATCTCTTTTTAAAACCATATTTCTTTCTTTCATAGAATAAATCTGTCTTTGAGCTACCAAGATTTACAATTTTTGGGCAACCATCTCTCTGAAAGAGCAATAAAAAGCTTAGTAACTCATAGTGCGTTGGTTTATAAAGTTTGAACAAGTTCCTTACATCTTTCTCCTGCACTGTGCATTCCTTACAGTAATAGGCATCAGATACACCAGGTCCACCACAAGTGACACATCTTCCCTGATACGAACCATAGTTGCATTCATCACAGATCCGGACTAGAGTACATGGTCTCACATATGAATCACAAATCACACATTTGCCATCACCTGGGTGCGTAAATAAAAGAGTAATGTGTTGGTGCCTAAACTACTGGAGAAAGATATCTCAAACGTGGTGGTCTAGTGTAGGTAGTATTCTACAATAAGCTGTCGTGGTTTGTGTCTGAACTACCTGAGAAAGATATCTCAAACGTGGTGGTCTAGTGTAGGTAGTATTCTACAATAAGCTGTCGTGGTTTGTGTCTGAACTACCTGAGAAAGATATCTCAAACGTGGTGGTCCAGTGTAGGTAGTATTCTACAATAAGCTGTCGTGGTTTGTGTCTGAACTACCTGAGAAAGATATCTCAAACGTCGTGGTCTATTGTAGGTAGTATAACTACTAACTAGTATTCTACAATAATTCTACAATGTCGTGTGATTTGAGTACAATTTATAAAACTTACATTTTTCACAGAGCCGTCCAATTGCTAGTAAAAAGAAATACAAAACATTAAACTTTTACCTTCTAAGAGCAAAGCGATAAATCAACAAAGATCTTACCAACACCTGGTTGTTTTCTGCACATAATCAAATCTGGATGGTGCTTCGCCATTTTGTCTCACAACGTGATCGACGAACAGAAGACGAACATGGCCGGGCAAATGTACTCGGACATTACTATTGCGAGGTATTTTACCTCACCCGGGGAAAAGGCCATGGGGGAAGACGAGACGAAAAATACAGGCCACACAACTACGTTCATTAAAAAGTTTTCATTGTATTATAACGTTTGAAATTTTAATTTCTATTCTAGATTAAACATTCGAAATGTCCTCGTCACGTTGGGGCGAACTTCTGCTACTTTTGTCGTAGCCGTTGTGAACGCCTTGTCCATTAACTCTTCTGAATACTCTGAAGAATTAAAGTTCAGAATCAATATATCAATATATCTTGTCAGTAAGGATTATCATGTAAGGATCATCTCTTATTGATCCAGTGTTACTACAGGAGGAAACCTAAACTAAACTAACTTTATTTATACTGGATAGCTCTATCAGTTCTAAACTGTTCTTCCTAGAGGTCCAGTAAGGATCATCTCTTATTGATCCAGTGTTACTACAGGAGGAAACCTAAACTAAACTAACTTTTTATACTGGATAGCTCTATCAGTTCTAAACTGTTCTTCCTAGAGGTCCAGTAAGGATCATCTCTTATTGATCCAGTGTTACTACAGGAGGAAACCTAAACTAAACTAACTTTATTTACACTGGATAGCTCTATCAGTTCTAAACTGTTCTTCCTAGAGGTCCAGTAAGGATCATCTCTTATTGGTCCAATGTTACTACAGGAGGAAACCTAAACTAAACTAACTTTATTTATACTGGATAGCTCTATCAGTTCTAAACTGTTCTTCCTGGAGGTCCAGTAAGGATCATCTCTTATTGATCCAGTGTTACCACAGGAGGAATCCTAAACTAAGACAAGATCACCACATACAAGGAATACCAACCTGCTGACAGTGTTGCAATTTCGGGTAAAACCTTTGACGCGCTCATTAATATCCCAGGATCATCAGAACTGAGACACTCCAGATAAGCTTCGATTGTGAGTTTGGAATCCCTAGAGACAGAAATCCCAAAACAAATCATGGTTGTTGCTCACCGTATATTGATATGTTTTTAAGAAAACTCTACCTTGGATTGTGTTTCAAATGCCTTGCAATCAAACTGTGCGCTGTATCGCGACACGCCTCATTCTCGTGGTGCGTCAGACGCAGCAGGTCTTGCTAACGTGAGAAGACAAAGAGAGAGAGAGTTCAGTTATCGAGTTACACGAAAACTTTCCAAAAATTTTCTTACCAAGAAAAATTGTAAAATATCAACTCTTCTTTTTGATGTCTCGTCGAGATCGTTCAAAACTTTCAACACCTCTAAAGACACAAATATCTTTGGTTAACAAGGACACCATTTAAATTCCTCAGAGGGCACTTTATTTAACCCCTGTGATTGAGATTAGATTCCTATAATATGCAGTTGCCCGATTATGCAGTTGAACCTCAGTCACATGCGAGAAGAGTGCTTTTAGTTTGACTCGACCAAACACAGTGGTTTAAGTACATTCATTTCTGCAATATAAACTTGTCACTTTCAATACAACTAACTTCACTTATTTAAACCACATTCCAAATTACCCTTCACAGGTTGGCTAGGCCCAATCCTCTGTAAGAAAGGCTCGATCTGACTTGGTGTCCAGGGCGTTGCTGCCGGCGCCATCATGAGTGAGGGACTGGGAACCGTTGTTGACGAGCCCACAATACTGGTGGACGTTTCAGAATTTGTACGGTTCAAAGTCCTGGGCACAGATAAAACAGCCAAGAGCGATTTAAGAGATATAAGATCGGGATGTTTTAAACGTAAATCTCTGAAATAAAGAAAAGAATTCATTTAGCGTTGCTGTATAGAAAATATTGGAACCGATAGAACTGGTTTTGTTCAGGTTTCCTCCTGTAGTAACACTGGATCAATAAGAGATGATCCTTACTGGACCTCTAGGAAGAACAGTTTAGAACTGATAGAGCTATCCAGTATAAATTAAGTTAGTTTAGTTTAGGTTTCCTCCTGTAGTAACACTGGTTCAATAAGAGATGATCCTTACTGGACCTCCAGGAAGAACAGTTTAGAACTGATAGAGCTATCCAGTATAAATTAAGTTAGTTTAGTTTAGGTTTCCTCCTGTAGTAACACTGGATCAATAAGAGATGATCCTTACTGGACCTCTAGGAAGAAAAACTGCACAAATATCTTACTCGAGAAGTTCCACTTTTGTTTGAAGATACGTCAACGCTGCATTTGAATTTTGGACAAGATAATGTTGAAGGAATTCCACCAGCTTTGTGATCATGCACGAACGTTCCTTTGCTTTTATACAATTCGACTGCAAAACATTAAAAGGTTTTAAAACCTTCGGTATATTTTAATTAAAGACATCCTTCAGATGGCTTAGTTTGACTGCTACAGAAACATACCTGAACCAGATCAAGAAAACTGTCGATAGCGTCGTTAAGACCATCCTCAATCAACTAAAAATATATGACAGAATGCTCCTGACAAGTCCGTGAAAAAGATAAGTTTAAACTGGGCAAAACAAACCTTTATCGGGTCAAAGATGTGAGGTCGTAAGCTGTCCAACAATCCCAAGATATGGGTGAAAAAAAGGAAATGATTTTGATTGTAAAATTCTTTTGATGTTAAATGTGTTCTGCCACGCAGCAAAGACGAAATTAGTGGAAGAGATCTGAAAGGAAATTACAGACGAAATTCACTTGATTGCGAGATGAAATGTTTCATCTGCAAAGACTTTTGTGTGAACAGAAATATTTAATAAGAATGGCTTTAAAGGCAGATGTGAGAACTCGTGAGAACATCTTTCAATTCGTCTTTCATCAGCAGCCAGTATCTTCAGTATCTTCTTTTCAGACTTACCTTAAAATATGGCCAGGGTGACAGACAGCCATTTTTTTAAAAAGAAGAACAACTCCGTCAATGCGTTCTTCCCAGGCTTTCCCCGACTGACAATCATTCAATATGGAGATCATCCGATGAAATAAACCATCAAACTAGTAAAAAAAGAACTAGTCAGTCCAAATATTGATGCTTGGGGTGGTTGTCGGGTGGTTGTCGTGGTATCTCACCTTGCCATATTTTGCAGAAGCAATGTAGCTTAAATTAACAAGGGACTGCGAGTCTTTTACCCAGGATGAAAGTTCAGGTAGATATAGGTAAAGTTTGATTAGAAATTGCTGAAGAATCTGTTTAGACCACCTGAGATCAGAAAATCAAAATTACAATCGTTTAGTTCAAGTTTTCTTTGTTGGGAAGGCGCCTTTTTTAAAATTGTCTAAAATGTTAATGTCTCTACCTCGTGTCAACCTCCAATTGTTCAACAACAGGACGAATATTCTGCTTCTTTCCTTTTGAGCAACGCAACAGAAGAGAAACTCTGCTCTCCAGAAGTCCACCAAGTTCACCCTGATTGCCAACATCTAAAGAAATTCAAATCTTATTTCAACGCTTCCTGAGCTGGTTAGTCTATTTAAAAGGAGTTACTAAAGCAAGGATATGTGTATTAAGATAATAATTTTTTCGGTGAATAGACAAATCATACTGATGTACATGTGAACATCTTTGAAGTTCACCCAGCATTAGTGTTTTGTGTATTTCAGGCAGTTGTTATACCACATTTGATGCTAAGTTGTTTGAAGACGCTACCACGCTGCTCCCTGGTTATATTCACCTAGCATTAGTTTACCTCAGTCCTTATTCTGCCTCAAACCTACAACAATGGATAAGTGAATATTTACCATCAGTTTTTTCCATCATTCGTTCAGCCTCCATCAAGATGTACATAACAAGACAACCAAGCTGGTCGCTTGATAGACTCAATATCTCGTCTTCTGTGTCGTCAGCACTCGTTTCAATCCCCTGCGATGACTTCGTGTCTCGGCCCTGCCATAACTGGGGAATATTCAAACAACTTTGGATGAATTGCAGTGCAGGGGTTGGATCCACCCTGTGATAAAACGAAAGATTAAAATCTCAGTAAATCGTTGTCATTTTTTGACAAAATATTATAGCACAATGGTTTCAACTGGAAAAAAAGATAAAACTCACGTTGTTCTCTCCTTGTTCTGACTGAGCAGCCAATCAAGTGTATCCTGCAGATGTCCCCAACTACCACTATGTACCAGCAATACCAGCAACAGACCCTGATATCCATCACTATCCCCACCAAATCCACCAGTATTACAAAACAATAACTCTCTTCTTTGTTGTAATGGAGAAACGCTCACAATAGCTGGGTCTAAGACTTGTAACCAATCCAGAATCGCACCATTTCCAACACGTGATTTGCTTTCCATGTGACGTCGTAATAGACCAATCAGTTCCTGGACAAACTGACTCGCTTCGTAATGTATAGAAGATCGTGGATTACTAGGGATTAGCAGGTTGATCAGGGAACGAAGAAATTCGTCGACAAAATGTGATCGCGATGACAGTAGCCATGACAACACTATATAATGATATACACAAAATACGTAAACTGGATGGACTGAGAAATAAAAAAAAATAGTACAAGAACGATAGACGTACCTGGCATAAGTTCTCCAAGACGAATACTCTCATTTTTATCACTCTTGAGCACAGAAATAATATCTTTAATTTCTTTATCGCTGAGTGCATTTCCTGATTGAATTCTCTTCACACTTTCGCGAATAACATCTGTAGAAACTAAACGACGAAAAAAGATAAATTGATGGTGAAAGTCTTTGGAAGAATATCCTCTCCTGACTTGGGCATCTGAGAAAAGGCGCTTGGGACGAAGTCAAGATTTTCATGATCTTTGACAGCTGAATTGAATGATTTTTTGAATGTATGTCTCGGGAAAAAAGTTGATATTCATAAATGCCTACCCTCAGTAGTAGCAACTCTTCCATGTCTGGCTCGCGAGTTGGGTTTGTATTTTGCGACGAGTGAAGAAACAACACCGCCTTAAATCAATAATCAAGAACCATTAGAATATCAAATAAAACGTGGTTGATTTACAAACTGGTCATATCAGTCAATTTGACAACAAACTCGGTATATTACCGCTAGAATTTCGCCTGGAATGCAATTCCATGAGGTGTGGAAACGCTGAATGGTCTCCTTGTTTCTCCAGGATCGTCTAAGAGAAAAAGAGCAAGCTTGTTTTATATCTCCCACTAGCACTCTTTTCACTATGACTGAAGAGAAGTCAGAATTCTAGGAACCAGACCTACCTCTCTCGCGATCAAAATTTTCAGCAAAGGATGAGAATATCTTGGAGAGTTTGTAAACACTTTACCAAATAAAAAGCCATCTTGTGACTCAAGAATCTAGAATCAAAACAATAAATTCATAAAAACCAAACTTCCCAACCTAATTTCCTGTTCAACAGACATTCAACCACGTTCAAAATTTCAAAAGGAAACTCCAAAGTTTTTTGCATAAGTACAAATTACAAACCTTAATAAGAAGGTTGATAAGTCGCTCAGAAACGGTACGAGAGAAATTTAATCCTTTATGGATGTGCGAGACTTCTACACTGATGTCCTAAAGTAAAGGACGAACAAAAAAAGACTCCAGTTATTCTAAGGATAGACTAAAGTTGGATTTAATTAGAAGGAGATCTCACGTACTAAACCTCGTGTTAAATTGTTGTTACCTTTTGAAGAAGGAAGGCAGAGTGAGTTCTATTCTTTTGAGAGGTTTCCTTGTGTTTGCCAAAAGGGAATATCTGTTGAGAAAAAAAGAAAATACCGAAATTATAAACAGTTTGTTCTCTTTTGTTTAACTGGTTGACAAAGGAGAATACAAACACTAAAAAGAAGTTCTTCTATTTTCTCAATCGTGTCAAGTCGTTCTGGAGTTGGTTCGTCTTGTTCCATCGAAACCCGTGATGAACGCAGTGGAAGTAATAATTCTTCTTTGAATGGCTTGCCTGACAACGAGTTAAACTATAATTTTAACTTTATTTATACTGCATGGATAACTCTATCAGTTCTAAACTGTTCTTCCTAGAGGTGCAGTAAGGCTCATCTCTTATTGATCCAGTGTTACTACAGGAGGAAACCTAAACTAAACTAACTTTATTTATACTGGATAACTCTATCAGTTCTAAACTGTTCTTCCTAGAGGTCCAGTAAGAATCATCTCTTATTGACCCAGTGTTACTACAGGAGAAACCTAAACTAAACCAACTTTATTTATACTGGATAGTTTAACACAATTGCCACTTACTTTGTTCCATTTCGCCTTCATTTAGTAAAGAAGAAATCCGCTGTCCACCTGAAGCACCGCGTGACTGGTGCACGCCAATCCAGTGTATCATACAGCCTAAGATCAGACGGGATGATAGTAAGGTATGACTCAATAAGAGTGTATATAATTCAAACAGACACAGGGAAAAAAGCTTACTTTTGTCAACGATAAGTTCCTCCATAAGCTGTGGTTCTCTTTCAGCAAAATAATCAAGACGCTCTAAGATCCCACTAAAACAATCAACCAGCGTAAATTTTGAACAAACTGCTTGGTTATAATACTCAGCTTTGCAGAAAAGAGCAAGCTATTGCTTTATCATCGTACCTTGTTGCTTCCACTGGGACACCAAACGACTGAGCGAACGAAATCAACTCAGCTGGTTTAATGTTGGAAAAACCTGGAAGAACAAGACGAGCATAAATAACAGAAAACACACAAAACAGTGCATTTGATTACAGCATTCCGCTGGTGTTTTACCTAAATCTTTGACACGCTGTTCATTGGAACAAATCATTTTTAATCTCAACCACTCAGGAATCAAAACTACTTCTTCGCCGGTGTTTGCCAGGAATGCTTTCACGTTCCCTTCACGTGGACACCACGTGTCCAACAACTCATCAAAAATCGGACTTTCCTCTGAAAATAACAAAACAATATTCACAAACTACTGCAGATTTTGACAAGCAATATAGAGGGAGTATTTTGTACCATGTGGAGGTCCGTAGCTCAGTAAAACCATGGACGCATGAATGATGTAAAGACCCATTGTTGTTGCTTTCCCAGCATGGGTTGTGTTCTTTGACCACCGAACGAAAAGGGACTCCTGGACATCATCCTTAAAAGCGTTAATAGTTTGTTATTATTTTTATACTGGATAGCTTTATCAGTTCTAAACTGTTCTTCCTAGAGGTCCAGTAAGAATCATCTCTTATTGATCCAGTGTTACTACAGGAGGAAACCTAAACTAAACTAACTTCATCTATAATGGCGACTCACCCAAGACAGTTCACTGGAGTTTGTTTCCAGGGCTCTGGCGACCACGGACGCAAAAACAAAGAGAAGAGCCTGGTGTGTTTTTTCTCCTTTGGGGGAGTCATTCTGCAGGATTTTTTTAAAGACGTTTGTACGCTCCAGCACAAGTTGAGATAAATCCTAAGAGAATGAAAAAGATCCCGTCAGAGCTCGCTATATCACAGAGTTGAGAATAAATACCACGAGACACAGAGGAATACATACCAGAGACACATCTTGCGCATAACCTTGGGTACTGTACTCTGAGAGAAAGATTATGTACGCCTGAAGTCGCTCAAGATCCAATTCTTCTGCGCACGCCTAAAGAATAAAAACAAAGTATCCATTTTATGTGCATGAGGACAAGGTAAGATGAAAATATAATCATAAAATCTGATATTGATGTGAGTAAACTTTACTGCAAAACTTGAAAAACAAATGCAATAACCAGTGTGTTTCGTAGAACTGGAAGCATTTCTTTTACATGTGACTGAGGTGAAATCATAATCAGACGAGTTGATGTATTGGAAAAACAAACTACCTTGCGTAGAGCGAAGGTTAAGGACCCCAACACCGCATCAAAATACGGCAATGTTGGCACAGCTTCCAGAAGCCAAGAGTACGATTCGGTTGATGAGCAATTTTCTCTGTCATAGGTGAAGATCAAATGTAATGCCTAAAAGTGTTGAAGTGTTTTAGACTAGGGTTTCTCGCTGGGTTTTTTAGACAAGTCTTTCTCGTTGGGTCAAAGGAGTGGGAATAAAGAAACTGGAACAGATTAAACCGAAGCCAGGGTACGAAGTTATAGAACGTGACATCACCTTAACAGAAGCTTTGCGTTGTTTTGCTGGCCTTGAGTGGAGTCTGTATAGAAAAGACTCCAGTGTTTCAGAAGTGGATGCTGAAGATGCTTCCTCGCCAAACAACAAGATATGAAGACGACTCAACACTTGTTGCACAGTTTCCTGATAACATGAAAATAGATATTCAACAAACATTTCATTGGATGCAACACAGATTATAACAGCTGATGTAACATGGGAAATATATGAAGCAGACGGGAATCAAACCTTTTCTCGCTCATTTTTTGTTTCTGTTTCTTTATCATCAGGAGATTGGAGTAAAAACTCGCACAAACATTGAACGGGGAGAACATCGAGAGACTCTTGACTCGATAACACAAGATCTGCCAACCATGGTCTACTCTGAGCTGCACTCTGGAACAAAATATACACTAGTGAACACAAGAATTTGTTGATATCTGCGATGAAATTGTCCAGAGATTAGGGAGTTTACGGTCTACCTGTCGCTGAATGATCTCAAGAAGAAAATCTGGTGATCTGCAGCAACAGAATCGTTTCCCAACCCCGACTGTAGCGTTCAATGTTTTCAGTTGTTCAATTACATAATGAGGTGGCTTGCGTGCAGGACCCCTTTAAGAGAAAATTCAAGAGCATTGCTTTCATATGTAAGCTTTAAATAAGATAACTGGAGTCAAACCTCGGCCAGAGAGATAAAGGGCAAATGGATAAACAATTGTGGGGAAAGAAACGACAGTTATATGCACTTACTCCGGACCTAATGATATGAGCTGTCTCAAAAGCAAGCTGGATTCCTCGGTGATGCTCTTTCCAGACGTCGCAGCGGCGAGATGCGTCTCAAACAACAAAATATCGTCTTTCTCAGCGGCAACAATCTATTACATTGAAATGACATTCTTGAGCAACTGTACAAGACTTTTGATGAAGATTAGTTTCATGCAGTGATTCCATATTAAATATTGCAATGGGATATCGCACTAACCTGAGTCTCGAGGCTCTGTAATTCCTCCAACTGATCAGGATCTTCAACCATCGTGGGTGGTGGAAACACGAAATTACTGCAAGAAATGGAGATTTTTCGATGCAACTGACTGATGTAAGTTTCTATGATACTGGATGTAGAGTTTTACATACTTCGTCATGACCATTTCCATTAAACATCTCATCGTTGGATATCTCTTCCAAATCTCTTCGCCTACATAATATTAACACCAAGTTGTTAGTAATGTTGGTGCCGCAGAGCATTACGGTAATGATACGTGCAGAGTTTGAATCTCAGAGCTATCCAGTATAAATAAAGTTAGTTTAGTTTAGGTTTCCTCCTGTAGTAACACTGGATCAATAAGAGATGATCCTTACTGGACCTCTAGGAAGAACAGTTTAGAACTGATAGAGCTATCCAGTATAAATCAAGTTAGTTTAGTTTAGGTTTCCTCCTGTAGTAACACTGGATCAATAAGAGATGATCCTTGCTGGATCTCTACGAAGAACAGTTTAGAACTGATAGAATTATCCAGTATAAATCAAGTTAGTTTAGTTTAGGTTTCCTCCTGTAGTAACACTAGATCAATAAGAGATGATCCTTGCTGGAAGATCCTCTAGGAAGAACAGTTTAGAACTGATAGAGCTATCTAGTATAAATAGAGAGTACAGTGAATGCCCTTCTATATCAAACGTAGTATGTTTGAAGAAAAAACTGAATGTGATACCAATATTCGAAGGATTAAATGCAGCCACTAGAAGTATGATGATCCAACCACTCCAGTAAAGATTAGAAATAGCCAGCGACGGTGGTTCGTAGCCAGAAGGCAGCATGATATTTGAAGGGTAATGATAGACACACAAATCAAGAATGGCGTCGATAAATCTTAATCGATTCACCTCCATTGGATGAACACCTGCAATTATAACATTATTACGTCGTACTCCCAAAATATATTTCCAATCGAAAAAACTGCATCCAGTGCAGTGACCTGCCACATCACGAAATGACTACAGCAAAGTTATCCCTGACAATCAACGGTTAAACGTACCAGATTTTACAGAAGCCGCTCTCTGAACCAAGGTTTCGACAAATTTCAAAGCTTTCGGAGCATCAAGAGGCAGTTCAGGCGATAAGCCGATGACTGTTACTCTTGTTAATGTGTCATCCATGACTGGCACATCCGTGATGATGGAAAATAGAAAACTAAACACACAAACAGAACATTGGATACTGCATGAAAAATAAATGAAATAGCACGCAAAAATTCACTTTAACTGCAGGCTTGTAAAGTAAGGTGCTCCAAACCAAGATCTCTCATCACCTACACAAGCATCACCCAACACCCACGACAGAAGTACCTCTTACCACAACAGCATCACCCCACACCCTACTTACGCTCTTTCAGACTCCGAAGGCCAGGAGTCTTTAGATGAATACGATTCCGCCGGTTCCATGAACAGAACTTTACTAAGACTGAAAAGAAGTAAAAAATCAGGATTATGACCTAAATACTTTCTTCATTCATCCCTGGTTTGTCTCTGGTTCGTTGACGACGAGAATGACAAGGAAATGAACGATACCTTTGAGGATAGTTTGAAGATGAAACAGGAAACATGCGAGGAACGATCGTATGAAACCAGCTCGTGGCTTCCTCTTGAATTATGGCGATGTTCTTCTGAAATACGTGCAGGACTTTCAAATCTACAAAAGAAATCAAAGTAAAATAAAGTTAGTTTAGTTTAGGTTTCCTCCTGTAGTAACACTGGGTCAATAAGAGATGATCCTTACTGGATCTCTAGGAAGAACAGTTTAAAACTGATAGAGCTATCCAGTATAAATAAAGTTAGTTTAGTTTAGGTTTCCTCCTGTAGTAACACTGGATCAATAAGAGATGATGCTCTCTCAACAAGTTTGATAGCGGTGCCATCCATTACCTCTCGAATCGCCTCGTTTAATTGCAAGTATTGCATCTCTGATAGTTGGAGTAATACTGAGAAGAGTTGTGGCACAGATGACATCGGTGAGGGAAGAGAACATTCTTTCCTGAAAGATATTACTCTCATTTAGCAAACATAACACTCGATTTCTTTAGAGAAAGCATTTCCAGACATACTTTAACAGTCGTTGCAAGTTCTTGAAAGGCGACGTCATTTCGTTCAGCCATCAAACCACGACACAGGGCAACGAAGTTTAGATCATGACGTAATGCACGAACTATTTCACGTAGAAGTGCACGGATAGCACGCAAATAATCCTCTCTAAAAACAGGGTTTTAAATACACGTCAATAACTTTATTAATCCAGTGTTACTACAGGAGGAAACCTAAACTAAACTTTATTTATACTGGATAGCTCTATCAGTTCTAAACTGTTCTTCCTAGATGTCCAGTAAGAATCATCTCTTATGATCCAGTGTTACTACAGGAGGAAACCTAAACTAAACTAACTTTATTTATACTGGATAGCTCTATCAGTTCTAAACTGTTCTTCCTAGAGGTCCAGTAAGGATCATCTCTTATTGATCTAGTGTTACTACAGGAGGAAACGTTGTTTTACCTCTGTACGAGAAGATCTTGAAAGACAAGCGCAAGTTCTTTGGCAGCTTTATTGGGGGCAAACTGGAAGAGAAGGGCGAACAGGGACATGTTGTTTGGATTTCTGGTCTGGGAGAGTTCGTTATAGATGATATGTTTCATTAAAGTGCCCAAGTTGTCTTCATGTTGCTCCACCAACACTCTGCAAGAGATAAAGTAAAAAGAGATTTGAGGTTGCAGGATATCTTTTATCTTTCTATTCAGAACCCAAGCTGCAGTAATACCTGACACAAGTAATGTAATGTCCCGCTAACTGTTTTGTCTTTAGTCTCATTTTAATGATGTTACTAATCACTTCGTTATCTTCCATAGAATGGGAATTACAGTTGAGAGCGACTGACATCAGAAGTTCGTGAGCTGGGCGATTGAGCTGGAAAAGAAAAGGATGTCGTTTTCAAATTCTCTGGTTCATGTCAAGATCACTGCATTGTGACAAACCTTTGGATTTTGCAGCCAAGTTTCGAGTCTTTGTGATGCTAACAAGCGGACATCACTAACGCCACAAGCGGCAGACATAAGACGCAGTAAGTTACGAGTCGTGTTGTCTACCAACTGTCTGCGAGTGAGTTGATCTTTGATGAGTTCAACGACGTAACTTTGAACATTTTCCTGGGTAGATGGAAGATCATACCTACAAGTGAAGTATGTGTTATATTATTCTAGAATTCTTGGAAGAGGTTAGTTTGTTTTTCTGGACTCTGAAGCAATAAAAACTGAATCAATATGAGATGTATGCATGATCTTAATATGTTGTATGTGTCAAAGTTTTTAAAATCTACCTAGGGAAAACATCAGGAGAGATGGTTTCTTTGCATTCCACATCTTTTAAGAAGACATCTTCCTCTTCAGTTTTAATAAGCTTGGGAGATACTGTTGTTGCAGCTGTAAAAAATATTTAAATACAGAAAATAATATTTCTCTAAAGCCTTGCAAACATATTATGTTATTTTGTACCAAAACATGATGTGAATATCACAATTGGTCAAACTGCTAGTTTTAATAAAAATATTTCTAAAAATCGAATGAAATTCAAGACAGCTCAGAACCTTCCACAGTCTGCTCCTTGGTTACTTCAGATCCAGGCTGCCCAACACTGCGAGGTGGGATTTTCGTATCAAAAGCTGTCAAAAGGTTCTCGACAAAAAACCGACATTTTTCATTTTCAATCCAAGTACGATCACCGAGAGAGTCTTCAACATAGACCTGGCAAAATAAGAAAAATGGATCTTTATCACTTTATTATATTTCATAATGTAGTTATTGTTCACAAAAGCCGCCTTCTGGTACTTGTGATGCCCCACAATTCAGACTGTGGTAGGTATTATCACTACTATGTAGGTAGTGATATATTCCTAAGACTGTGTGTGTCACTTGACATGTGATTGATATTTGCTCTGAACCCAGAAGTTATATCTTACTTTTATAAAACTTTCTGGCCAATCTTGTTCATCTTGAAATGCACACAACAAAATATTACATGCAATTATCGGCACTGCTGGACTTGGTCTTGCACCTTTCAGATTCACAGATGAATCTCTTTTGAGAAAGCTTGTAAGAAACTAAAACATATTGAGACAAGATTATCCTTACTGGAACTCTAGGAAGAAATATGAAATAATTTAAACATCTGTTTCATTACCTCCATCACACGATGCGATCTAAACAAATGTGGTCGTCTTTTAACTAAACAAAACAAGCTCAAACACATGGCAGGATCAGGTTTGCTACGATTGCTTCGTAAAACTTTTAAAGCTCCTGTGAGGTAACCATCAATTTTCGTTCTATCACCAGCATCTTCTGCCTTCATAACTTTCTCTTCCAGTTCATCAGCACTTACTGTTAATATCATGGATGTGACAATTTACAACAATAATTTGATACAATACAAGCACTAAGAATGGTTTTAGAATGGTTTTAGAATGCTTTTTGTATGCTTTTAAAATGCTTTTAAAATGGTTTTAGAATGCTTTTTGAATGGGCATTTGGGGCAATTCATGTTAGGAACGGGTTGCCACTTGGGTCTTAGGAACTATTTTTTTTATTATTGAGACATTTTACTTAATATACTAGTTTAAAGATTTAACAACACAAGCAACATTTACCATCTATAGGAGCAATGCTTGGTACTGGTGCGCTCGTAGATGACTTCAAGCTACCCTCAATATCAATCGATACGCTGGGTGAATGTGGTGATGATGTTTTGGCTTTCTTTCCCAGCCGCAGTGGCTGAAGAGGACTGTGGCAGTCTCGTTTACGATCTGGTAAGCTTGATGACAATTTCTTTGACCCCGGTCCCGCCAAAGACTTGAGGGGCGGAAGGGGTTTGAGTTCAGGTACATCTTGGGATTTTGAGGGACCTTTGGAGCCTAAAAAGCAGGAGCGAACATGGCTTGTACCATTGCTTGCCAGGAAAATTAATTGTAATGGCATATGTTGAAAAATGCAGTTAAAAGTGAGTTCAAATAGATTTCAAGGCTTTGGTAATACTGAGGTAACAGCTTTGGAAAAACTTCTAGGTCCAATTCCTGTAGGAGGGACCTCAGTCCTGGATTTTTCAAGACATTCCTGGTCGTTCTTTCCTTAATTGAATGAAAATCTCATCTCAAACTGAAAAATACTTCAACTTTTGCCTTACCTAAAGCAATAAATTCTCCTTGAGGGGGATGCCCTAAAAAACACAATAATAATAATTTGATTTATTTTAATGAAATACATTCGATGAGATGACTAAAGAGTAAAGACATCTACTCCTGGAGTCCTGGACTGGGTCACTGGGACATTATTCCAGGAAGCCATGAAAGTTTTGAAGGTAATTTGTAAAATTAAACAGCTTAAAAATATACTTCTTACCTCTTCCTTTCGAAGGCCGCTTCCCTTTATCTCCACGGATCATTTACGAGTAGAAATTCTGAAGAAAATCCGACTTTTTTGGGGAAGATTCTTATTTACCTTGAAATATATTTCCAATACGCTAGAAAATAACGAGTTTCAACACGTTATCCGCTGATCAGCAGCATCTGCTGCACGATGAAAAATAGGTACGCAAAGGGTACGTGGATAGTTTTTGTCAGAAAACTGACGCCCTTGCGTGAAAATGCTCTTAAAATATCCGGTGGAATACTGTAGAATCCACGAATTCGAATTCATTAGTCTAGGATTCATATCCAGTAACTTAATCCACGATTATTAAAATCAGGAAAAACTAGGAATGCCGCTATCAGTTAAATCATGTTAAACTTTCTTCCCATTTGCGCTATTTTCATTCTTTTGCCAATTATATAACCTTAAAGCGACGTAAGAGCTGCGTAAATACTTGAAAGATAACTCTTACGTAATAAAATTGGGAAAACGTGAAAAGCGAACGTGCTTATAGTAATTCCGTCTGGTTATATAATAAAAAAGTTTCAAATCTAAGCATTGATCATCTGACGTCTGGGAATATAAATTGTATTATCCAGACGTCCCTTCAACGGAAGCTCTTCCAGATGACATTGCTCGTCTGAGGAGGGAAGAAACTAAATGTAAACGAAGCCACGTGGTTGATATTTTACTAAAATATTACTGTCAAAATAGAAACAGGAACTCGTAACTATCTCTCGTCATTCCAATCAAGAAATGTCCTGGGAATCAACCCGTTACCTGGACTATTATTCAACGATATTCGCCCTACAAGCCGGGTTTTTATTTAATATAAGTCTGTAAGAAACCGGCCATTATTAAAGTAGAAAGAATGAACATCACAAAGCAGGGATTTGCTCAGTGAATATGAAACTAAAAGGAAACGATCCGATATTTCATCATCTTTCTAAAACAATAACGTGAGATGAGTGTTCAAAATTGTCTGCATGGGCGAAAAATAATGACAATCTTATTCTGACAGTTGGCAGACAAATGTACACAAGTAATATTGTAATGTTGGGGCGAGTCTGATAAATATTGATCTTGGTAGAAACAGACCACGCACGCGTTGCCTTGAACAGCTTTTGCATGACAGGTGCACGAAAGCTACTTTCTCGTCGTACCTTCGAAAAGATCCTTATTTTGGCTGAGTCTAAGGTTTTAATGAATTCGGGTTTATCTGATGCAGGACTTCAGGTATTAGTATAACGATTGGATGAAGATATTTCTGTTTCCACGTGTTCACGCAAGGAAATCGAAACCAGAAAATTAAAATACATTCGACAAAGCTTCTGCCTGTTTCCGTAATAGTTTTGTATTACCTCAGTCAAACATACGAGGTGTTAATCTTGAGCCTTTTTTGTAGTAACACTGGATCAATTAGAGCCTATCCTTACTAGGAAGAACAGTTTAGAACTAATAGAACTATCCAGTGTAAATAAAGTTAGTTTGGTTCAGGTTTCCTCCTGTAGTAACACTGGATCAATAAGAGATGATTCTCACTGGATCTCTTGGAAGTATAGTTTAGAACTGATAGAGCTATCCAGTATAAATAAAGTTAGTTTAGTTTACGTTTCTTCCTGTAGTAACACTGGATCAATAAGAGATAATCCTTAATAACAAGACTTCTAAATTAAATATGACTTTCAGTTCAGGCTTTCAAATACGTCTTCAAAAACCAATTTCGTCACATAGCTTGCCTTCGGTGACATTAATCTTACACGTGGATATTAAAGTATTCTAGAGGCTAACTGTGTATTAAGAGGGGATAAAAACAGCTCAGAAAACAAAATAAACCTGGCATTGAGTAAAGTTGTTCGCCCCATCATCACAAAAACTATAACAGATGATAAACAGAAATTTAAATTTCGGTATTAATTGTCACCTGTTCACACAAAAGGATAATCGACGTTAATTATCGTGTCTAATATATTCAGAGTTTTCGTGTGACAATGTCAGCTCAGTCGAGGTCTTGAACTTGCCTATCCTGTGCAGATGATTCGCGCGCGCTGGTTAAATGGTTCTTAACCTTGAAAATTGTTTATGAAAAATACATACGCTTGAGTGTTGTTGGATGTGTTTTGACATAAAAAATCCTCACAAATTTAATGCTTAGATAAAAATGGTTCACATTTGTGAGGCGCGTGATTAAAGCATTCGAATAAAAATGGATTTGATTTCAAAGATTTTTCGATATTTTACTTCAATTTGATAAATTTTAAAATCTGTTTCACATAAATAATCCGTGTTAACACATAGAATTATGTAACGTTCATTTATCCATGAAGAACGCGATTAACTGCCATAAAAAAATCTCTATCAGTTTGCCAAATGGTAAACATCTCCTTAACCACCCCCGCTGCTGCGCAGAACCCCTGCGCATAGAGCGAAAAAAGCACACGATCAAGATCGAGATGAGCATGTGTAAACATTAATTTCTTTGCGGGGGAGGGGAGGGGATGGGAGGAGAAGGAGGCAGCTTCTAAGTAATATTAAAACTATCAGAATTTCGACCATTTGCCTCGCGAAAGAGTGTAATCGTGGTAGTTATTTCTCCGTATGAATTGCCCTTTCCGTAGATCACCAAGATTTTGAATAAGTTTTTTGCCATGCGCCTATCATCACACCGCATGTGGTCTCTCATGTGGTTAGGCCGATGTCATGAGGACTTAAGAGATTCTGTATGAAACATTTAAGTTCAAGAGATAACGCCTTCTCATGCATAAGAGTTAGGCTGGACGGGTAAGGCCAAACTTTTTCACACCATGCACGGCTAATCCTTATTTAACTGAGCCATGACTGAAGCATTTAGTGAAGAATTGTTTCTTTCCTTCTCAAAGAGTCATTGATGTTCAAAGTAAAAAAATTCCCAGAGTTCACTCTCTGTTATAAGTGTTATTACACTTCACGATTGCCTTGACTTAATAATTGTGAGAATATCTTGAAATGAACTACGTTGTTTCCAAACGTACGTGCCAAGGTTCCCAAGAAACACTTGTGGTAATATGAAAAAAAATCAAACTGAAACAAACGAGATCTTGATTAAATTTCACTTCATTGAATGAACACAAACACGTACTGCAAGGCTATGGAAAAGATTAATGTCAAGATATTGAGAAAATCTTGATATAGTTGGGCATTTAAAACCCCAGTCAACTTAAACGATGGACATCTGCAGTTAGGCGCTGTGCATAATTATTATCTTATCACTTGTCTTTCTAGCATTTATTCAAATACACTTTATTCAATTCTCGATTTTCAAAGATATCCTTGAGTTGGTATAGTACGTGTTTTCCTCAAAATGCTGATTCGTTATTTCCGGAATGTAAAAAAATTTTACCATGGTTAGGACACGTCTCGTCTCAGTTTGAATTGACTGGACTATCAGTGAAATGCGAGTGAAAGAAACTCTGGGAAACGTAGGTTTGCTACATGAGTGTATCACATTGCAGAATATTTATTATAACAGCTCCTATTTTAGTTAAAATCCCGTCAGTTTCGTTTGCATTGCAACCATAAGACAACTTAGTTCAGTGGAAAATCTTGACGTTCAATGCTGAGCAATTACGCTGGCTGAAGCTCGCTCAGGTCACGTCTGCAACTCCTATCTGTAAAGCAAATAGCATCTTCTACAACAGCAGCTTGGACGTCTTTTGTCTTTTTTCTATTGAAAAGCAGCGCTTGTTTGCAGCAGTTGATGCTTATCTCGTAAAGGAACCTAAAACTTCTGCATGACAACCTAATATGGAAGGAAGTCGTACAGGTCTTCAGGAGACTTCCGCGTGGTGACTTAATACGAAATGTCAACACAGGAACACTTATTAGGGAAGCAGATGTCCCATCACTCGTTCAGCCTCACTTCTATACAAGAACAATACATCAAAACAAATGCCAGTGTGTGTTTATACTACCGGATAAAGAATTATACCCCACATTTTAAAGACCTGTTCCTGAATTATTCAAATATATATCCTTTGTACAATCATGAGGCCGATAATCCCCCTAAACGGGAGAGCTGTTTCGTGCTTTCCCAGAATGAAGTCGATCATATGAAAAAATAATCATTCAAACCATATATGAATAAATTTTCTATTGAAAAAAATTAAAACTTATATTTACAATTTTGTTTTTTTTCGATTCAATTCGCATAATTAGGTTGATACAAAGCTTAAAAATTAAGCTCAATTTTATATATATATATTTATATGTATATACAACAATTTGTAAAACACTATTCTTTCAAAATTCAACGGTCAAAGGCTACAACCGTTAAGCCACAAATGTGTTTAAAAGCTGATATCAGCCGATATTGAGATAAAACATCTGCTAACCTGAATAAATAATGTCTTTAGCTTAATGCACGCTCGCCACGCGACTTCGCATTTTTTCTTTAAAAAAGACAATAAAATTTATTAAGTTAGCACAACTAAACCTATTTTATGATCTTCCAAAAGTGAAAACGTCTCGTGAATCGTCATCTTGCATGCACTTTCTATCATCACTCAATTTGGAAGTGCTAAAATGTCATATTAAAAATGCATTAGTTGTCCTTTCCGTGTGGTTTAAACCACGAATAGTTAGCAAGTTCAGAATGCTCTATTCAGAATCTTCAGCGGGAACATCAGATTGAAAGAAGTTTTTGCTGGCAACGGCGACGCATCGACTGCCGACCGTTATGAACTCAAAAACATTTCTATCTTCTACTGAAATCCTCCTCCGAACACGGCGCTATTTGCTTTATTCCACATCTCATCAAACATTGATTGCTGTGCTGATTCAAACAGAAATTTCTCTATATCTGTTGCTGACTTCTTTAAAAAAGTTCCTCGGCGTCGAGCCGATGGACAGGTTTCGTTCTTGCATAATTCTTCAGCCGTTTGAATCAATTGTTCGACATCTTTTGCCGCTTGATCTCGACAGACGTCGCTTAGACTGATGTAAACTCCTGAACTTTTCAATTCCTTTTGCGAGCTCATGGTATAATTTGAAATGCTTTTTCTTCGATTGAATGTTCCAGTGAAGCAGAAATTATCCCTCTTAGTCAGTGCTATAGACGTTGAGATTAGCGGGCAGTATATAATGCACATGTGCCACAGGATCGCACAGGATCCTTTATATAGATCGCGAATACACAAGCGTCATCGGCTAAAATGCTAATTTCCGACATCCAAACGAGTCGGCGAGCGCTCGTTACCCACGCTGATTGGCTAAACAGCTCGTGACGTCATCCTCGTGAATTAACGGTAATAACGGTCACTAGCAACAGGCGCTTAGCAAATATATGACATAAATTCTCAGCTGCCCCGTAGTTATTTCTATATAGAGAACTTTCTATATATCATTGATAATTCACGCGTGTGGGGAGCGATGCAATAAACGCATAGTGGAATATAGAACGCCCACCGTCGTCGTGAGGTGAAAATGCCCTTGATTTGTTAATACAAGTTCTGAAGTCTACCATATGCTGAAAATTTAATGATTTTTTCCCGAACTACGTGTAGCACTTTCTGGACTAAAACCCATCAAAACAATGAGCAGAATTTCTGATTATGGTACCACAGAGAATTGCTTGCTTTCAATAATCATTAACAAAGTCGTATATATTCGCTGCTTATGCCTAATTCTTCGCGTCGAGAGGCAGTCCATTGGGAACATCCCCGAATATATTTTCTTTATCAATTTCTACTGCAATTCAAAACAAAATTATCATTTAGGATATCAAATTTTACTCCATGTATATCACTGGGATATTTAGAGCAATAAAGATGTTTTGTCTACTTTTTTTGGGGGTAATAAAAAACCCAAGATCATAAAACTGCATCAATAGTCATACTGCATAGGAGCGATAAAAATATAACTATACAATGCACTAAAATATCTCCGGATGTTATATAATCTTCAGTATTCTATTGTTTTGAAAATAACAGAGGATTATCAAGGACATGTTTTTTGGCACGTGTCATTGAAGTCTGTAATAGCGAGGTATTAGTATACTACTCTGTATATGAAACGGAATCTGAGTTAGATATGATTGAAGATGAAAATGCGGGGTTACATAACACCAGATATATTAATGCAAAGCCGAAGAGCACAATGAAACAGCATATATTAAACTTGGATGCATGTATTCTCATGCAAAGTTATAAACACTTCATCTTATGCCCACTGAACATAAACACTAATATTCGGTTAAGTGCTCTCTCGAAATCGTCCTACCAGTTCAATTGAAAATGAACCTCGTGATGTGCATAATGAGTTTTTTTTAGTGAAGTACATGTGCTATTATATATACATATATATGTAAAACAACCACATTCATGTAGGACACGAAACGAAAAAAACAACAACAGACGCTTAAAATGTACCGGCCTGCCAACCCTTGTGGAAAATGTTTCCCGCAGCGATCGTGCACAGAAAATGCCAAAAAATTGTCGTATGTTATGAAAAACAAGCTTCTTTGTGTTCAGTTCCCACTCAAACTTGTCTTTCCCAATATTTTCAGGCTTATTGTATACAATATAACAATAGCTCTAGTACAATTCTACCTCCGCTGATGAAAAGTAGTTTACTGTTTCATCATCATAAAACGCCCACTCTCTCATTCCACGATGGGATAGAAATTACTTCCCATGTTACAATAAACGGATTATTTTCCGCACCGGTTGAGGATAAAGTAGGATTCTGTGACGTTATACTGTTTAAAGAAGTCTGGTTTTACCTATGGCTCATCGTCTGCCTTTTTAAAAAGCGCCATATTTACGTCAATTGCTTTATTCGTTCAAACTAAAAATGATTTGAGACTAACAAATTTACGCAGTAGCGATATAAATAGACTTTCCGGCCGATAAGAAGCACATGCTTCATTCCACCAAGGAAAGATCTAATGAGAGTGACGTTGACTTAATTATAGGTCAACAGCACTAGAGTTATGTCCATGCCAGAGAATAGAAACACTAAAGAGCTGCAGTTGACACATTGTGAAGAAGGCCATCTCTTATTGATCCAGTGTTACTACAGCAGGAGGATCATCTCTTATTGATCAAGTGTTACTACAGGCGGAAACCTAAACTAAACTAACTTTATTTATACTGGATAGCTCTATCAGTTCTAAAGTATTCCTCCTAGAGGTCCAGTAAGGATCATCTCTTATTGATCCAGTGTTACTACAGGAGGAAACCTAAACTAAACTAACTTTATTTATACATGGATAGCTCTATCAGCTCTGAACTGTTTTTCATGAAGGTAAGGTTAATATGCGGGAATGCCATTGAGCTGTATGTAACTGCACAAGGCACTATTACTGATGATCAAACTATTTAACCAGTGGACATTCGCTAAGATATAATAAATACATAGAGCATTTCGTCATATAGAATACTCGAGATATAATTTGTGCTAATTTAAGTATTGTTTATTACTTCATTTATACAAAAAAATCTTAGCAGGTGCAAGTTCAATAAGAGATGATCTCATGCAAAACTGAATCTCAGTATATAGTACCAAACGATGTCGAGGAAACACCATTGTTTTCACAATTCTTAATTAATATAATTCCATTATATATAGGGAATTGTAAACATGCATGTACAAAATGAATCCGTTCATGATGCATCATACATGCAGATGTTTTCATTTGCTGCATGCTTTATGACCTCATGTTCGTATATCTGGAGATCTTTTTCATTTACATGTGCATAAAGGGCAACTGCATAATTCATTTCAACGCCGAGACATAATGCGATAGTGAGGAAAGTCATAATTGAATGCTTTTGTCTACAATTAGGCAAGCAACCTTCACGCAAAGTAGACTCGCTATGTAAGGTGAACTTCTAGAAATAGTTGCATATAACGCAGGTGGACACGGTGATTTTTCGCTAGAACAGCAGAGAGACAATATACCTACGCGTTTTCCACTGCACTGATTAGGAAGAGCCATCTGTTTAAACAGGCCCTTTTCCGGGCAAAACATACAAAGATAACTGTCACGTTTCATGCACGAGTGTTTGGTTTTAGATTTTACTGATGATTTTCAATTTTTGCCTGACAGTGTTTACAAACGGTGACTTGAGATAAACTTTGAATGCATATCTGGACGAACTATATTAAGCTATCTATCAGTGTCTATCAGTTTTATAAACTGTTCTAAACAATCCTAGACTAAAAGCCCTGACAACTTTATCATTTCAAATTACAACTTTTTCTCTTGTGCATGGCCCATCCAAGTAAGGTTCATCTCTTATTGATCCAGTGTTACTACAGGAGGAAACCTAAACTAAACTAACTTTATTTATACTGGATAGCTCTATCAGTTCTAAACTGTTCTTCCTAGAGGTCCAGTCAGGATCATCTCTTATTGATCCAGTGTTAGTGTGTTACTACAGGAGGAAACCTAAACTAGACTAAGATAAATACATTAATACTGGATTACCTTATCATCTGAATGCGCTATTTTGGTTTTAGCGTATACTACCTTATGTAATCCATTGAAATTCTCAAAATCCTAATGCAAATGATTATATTTATACGAAACTATGATTGTCTATTTTCAAGTGTTAAAGAGAAGCATTTTAGTAGTGTCTGCGGATTATGCATTTCAACCACGATTTTTAAGAGAACATTCTTAAGATTCTTCACTGGGTTTCTTCGCATATTGTAAGCGGCAAAGATTCAGTCATTTCAAATACGGAACTTGTGGGTGAATAAAACGTTTTTGCTTCTAGATTTTTGATAAATTGACCAAGAATACCGCAATGGCGATATGCAAATGTGAGGAACCGACGAGAGAACGCCAACAGCTGACTCCAAGCTGCCGATGAAACGTTGATATTCTAGAAGGACTATTTATGGAATATGGATACAATATAAATAAATTTATAATTAAAATATTTAGCATGAGATTCTGGAGGTAATGGCCTGATAAAAAATCGATACGGAAAGATCGTGTTTTAAAACGAGGCCTTCAGAGAAATGATATATTTTAGATTTTCTTGTCTTTTGCGGTCGCTAATCCGAAGTGTTTGATGGCTAAAACCAAACTGAGATTACTTATTAATCTCTACTTACAGTACTATCACGAAAATACACTTCTGTCACGTACTGCCTCGTTATTCGGTATACAACCTTTATTAATTAAATACTCATCAATAAACTTAGCATTAAAGTAAAAAACACAGAAATCTTTGGTCTATTTATTCTCTTTGAGTCTAGTAATAACATGAGATTGGTCAAGGCGAGTAATGACTGTAGTAATGATACACTTGGAGCTCTAATTGTTCTCTTACATCCCTTCGTATCCTACTAGCAGTAATATATCGGGTACTAATGTTTCTGACATCCCTTCGTATCCTACTAGCAATAATACTTGGCACTAATGTTCTCTGACATCCCTTCGTATCCTACTAGCAATAATATACTTGGTACTAATGTTCTCTTACATCCCCTTGTATCCTAGTTGCAACTAATACACTGGCCAATCCAATGTTCTCTTACATCCTTTTATATCCTAGTAGTAATAATACACTGGCCACTCCAATGTTCTCTTGGTTCCCTTCTTATCCTTGCTGTTTTTCTTGCTTTCTTTAAGATTTCCGGGTTTTAATATATTATCAATGTCGATAACACTAGGCTTGTTCCCATGCCCACTCGCCTTCTGCTTGACCACAGCACTCAAGACTTCCCGTCGTACCCCGGGGTTGTGGTTCTTATTCACAGCGAGATCATTCCAGAACTGACAAGCCGACGGAGGGTCGCCCAATGCGTCAAATATTTTGCTACTTTTTACCAACTTTGTTGTAAGTGTTTTCATGTTTGTTTGAGCAAGAGTCCTAGGACAAGCTGGTCGCTTGTCTCGAATGGAATCTAAGTTGTAGTAATATTCTGAAAGATTTCGTCCATATTCCGCCACATCTTTCTTCAAACCCAACGTCTCCTGAAGAAAAGCAAAGTAATTACTTCATGAAACAGATACACCATGTATGAAGATATAAAACACAAACTTACATCAAGTAACACGCTATAAGCCCAATCTGCCCACATGACCATATATGGTGTCATTAGTTGGATCTCAAGAGGCTTCCCGTCAATCTCTGCAATCAGAGTTATCCCTCTATAGCCGCTGGCTGAAAATCTACCAGCTCGTGGACACACACCAAAACATTTAACAATGGCAACGCCAAAACGAGAGCTTTTGATGAACCGAGACTTCGCCTCTACTAACTGCAGAAAATGGGAAGCATATCATTTAAAATAGTAAATAAATTATTAAAATATAACATACAAATCAGAACTTACAGGAGGAAACCTGAACTAAATTAACTTTATTTATACTGGATAGCTCTATCAGTTCTAAACTGTTCTTCCTAGAGGTCCAGTAAGGATCATCTCTTATTGATCCAGTGTTACTACTGGAGGAAACCTTAACTAAATTAACTTTATTTATACTGGATAGTTCTATCAGTTCTAAACTGTTCTTCCTAGCCAGGTCCAGTAAGGATCATCTCTTATTGATCCAGTGTTACTACAGGAAGAAACCTAAACTAAACTAATTATATTTCTAGTATTAATTGAGTTTAATAATGATTCACAAACGAACCTGATGAACGGTGGGGAATGTGACTCTCCATGTTATTACGTCATATATATCCTTGACGGTCAAGTTCCCATTCTCATCCAGCTGATCACTGATTCTTTCCAGTGGCTTCAATCGACTTTCAATCAAGCTTTCTCTACCAAACATCCATATCAACTCGTGTTTGGCGGATTTATACGATTTCTCGAATTTCTTAACAAAAAGTGATAGCGCTTGAAATCCTTTGTCGTTGTACTTTTGATGCCACGACCATTCATGATCGATACTTTGAAATTTCCAAGATGGCGCCTCGATGCTCTTCAGTAATAGTTTTCTCAACGTAGGACTTTCTTCTTTCTTGCAATTTGATAGCACAGCAAGAAAAACGAGCGCGGAAAAGATTTTTATTCGCAGTTCAAGCATTATTTACTAGACAACTTTGACACGGAGAAGAGAATGCAACCTGTTGTAATCATACAGGTATCTCGGTTAAACAGTTAATACCTGTTAGCAATCAGCGAGCTTCAACTGATTTTTCTTTTCTTTTCAAGACCTTCCCATTTTCCCACGAACTTCAAGCATGCATCGCAGTGGCAACTACTTCAGTATCACAGAAAACCGCGGACTTTTTTAAAATTAAACTATTTCATTACATGCAACTGTATGGTCATATTCTGCCTGCATTAGGGCAATTCCTGCAGAGATGCTTTTAAAAAAATGAAATCACCCTTATGATAGAAAACTAATTTATTCCACGTATCATACAAGCAATCTGGGATAAACATAAATATCTTATTAGTCCAGATAAATATTCCGGCTAGGCAACAGAACACAATTATTTTAAAATTGTCTAAACGTAAAACAAATCTACGGCAAAGCAAAGATGATATTTGTAATCCTAATAAGTATTTCAAACAAGCAACATTCTTGAGGCTTAGTTCGTGATGCTCACGGCAAAGATCACAGCTCCGGACAATTTTGATAAACTATTTATGATCAAATCATAAATCTAAGGTATAATGTTGAACAAAACAAACAATTTGTGGGAGGCGTTTACATAGCCAAAATGAAAATGAAATCTCAAACCAAGCTTAGGTATTATAATGGAATATTGGAATTGATTTACAAGGAAATGGTTTACTGTCAAACGAGGAAGAAAATTAGCAATGTAATTAAATTGTTCAGTACACTTAGGTGCAGCGAAGTTAGGAACTCGCGCAATGAAGGAATTTCATACTTTTAGCATACTGCTAAACGAGATTCAGTTTAGGGTTTTACATCTATTTCAAAGTTGCTTGAACCGTGAATAATTAACGCCTTTAAAAGGCTTTTCGGAACTGACTCGAAGGATGGGCTGGGAGCAGTTTGTCTCGGAAATGCAATTTCAATATAATAGCCTACGATTTTCGGTGAATTTGTTCAAAACAAGTACAGTATTAAGGCTCACTAGCTCTACAAACAAAAACATTTAATTATAATGTACATGTTTTAATCCATATCTTCGACCATGTTATTAACGTCCTCGATTTCCGCCAAAACATCAGCTGTTTTATCTTTCCAGTGTTTTATATCGTGTCCAAGAGTATCAATAACTCGCTGCAATCTCGCTGTGTCTCTTTCCCCGGATTCCGCACGACAAATTGCTTCCTTTTTCTGATCGGAGAGGAACACCATCTTCTCTTCGTTCGTCGTTTCTCGCTGAGTCTGATCAGATTCCCGCGCTTCTAAATCACGAATTTTATTCGTCGTGTTCCTGATCGTATCCATCAGTTCCTCGATACGAAGGGAACTCTGCTCGAAGCGCAGCTCCGCCTTTTCTAAGTCACTCAAAAGCACAACCTCTTTACGCTGGGCTTCCTGATATTGCGTGTCGTAGCCATCCACCTCGAGCTTACCTCGACTGATCTGGTCTGCCAGCGAGGCCAATCTCTCATCGCCTTCAACCTCTTGATTTTCCAAATTTTTCACGGCTATTTCATGCTCGGCAGTTTTTGATTCCAAGCCATTCAACAGCTCTTTCTTATGCGCTAACCGTTCGTTTGTTTTCTTCACCTCTTCGCGTAGAATCTGAAGGCGCCTTTTAAACGATTCCTTTTCCATTTCGGCTGCTTCTTGTCGAGTTTTCGCTTCATTCAAAGCGACTTTGGCGTTCGCTTCTTGTTGTTCGCAATCTTCGATATCCTGTTTCAGTTTATTGATTCTTGCTTTTACTTTCTCCATTTTGTACAGTGGCGTACTTTCAAAGATATCTTGTTCTTGTCGAAGTTTAAAAGCGTGTACAAAACGAATATCGAGTGCCACACAAGATTTTGTTTCGACACAAGCTGTCTTGCTTTGGGTTAGGTCAAACAAAGCGCGAAGGCAAGGCAGCTTCACCTGACGACCGAATTATGTAAAAGATCAGAATAAATTATATTTGCCATTGTGCCACCGCATTAAACGCTGTCAAAAGCTTCACTCAGACATGCATAATTTAAGCCCCATGCAAACGATTGTGAAATATTTACATAATGCTTTAGTATTATCGTTGGCATTTTACAAACTCAATGGTTTAGTGCAGTTCTTACGAGGCAACTAATCTCTGAACGGCAAAACTTTGCGACGAACGGGTTGGGCCAGGTTTTACTATACAATTTATTTAGCTTTATCGATCCAAGAGCGCACCTGATCGGTTCTTCAAAATGCCCACAAATTACGTCCAGAAGAAAACGTTTTTATTCAGCTCTGTTTCCGGATCACATATGAAAACACTATCAAGTAAAGACAGGTGTAGGAACCAGGAAATAATGCATCGCCTTGCATTGCATTGACTGAATGCTATAAAGCCTGGTGAATGGTAATTTTTGTAACCAACTCTTGCAAAAATGTAAAAAGACAATTCCCAACTTTAAAATACTAAGGTTTCTTCTAGGTTATACCGAAGAACGGCGGTAAATTGCAATTGAATAAAACATTAAAATAAAACTCTGCAGGTGGTGGACAAGTAGGATAACGGTACCCAGTCTTTCCCAGTGGTCGTTCCTCCCCACAGAATTGGTATAAAAACCGATACATTTTTTAAGCTTCTACGTTAGCGATTGTACGGAATGCACCCTTAATAATTTAACCTTAGCTTCTCATACTAAGTGAATAAAAGAAAACTGAAAGTACTTACCATTAAATTGATCGTTTTTCTTTATTTTTACTTTCTACCAGAGAGCAAAGGTCATTTGACTCATTTCCTCAAGGAAAAGATTAGGATATCTTCCACTTAGTATCTAAAATACTTTCAACACAATTCTTTTCTGGGTTTTTGTATACTATAATATACGATGATTTATCATCAATACCTCTTCAACTACCCAATTTCAATCGCCAGTTGTCTTGAGTATTTATTTAATACTCGGTAAAAAATTTACTCTTTGTAGAATTCTGTCAAACTTTGTTTAAGATATAGAAGCGAAATTTACAGTAAGTTGCGAATTTGGAACTGAAAGATCAATCAATTTTAGGCAGATTTTTAACTGTTCATCGCAGTCATCGACACTTTTGCATAAGTAACAAAATCGCATGGCTTTTTGAATAAAAATTTATAAATCTAATGAATAATTATGGTTTTTATTTTTATATAAAAAGCAGCTTAGATAAATTTTTATTCAAGTAATGGAAGCACAGTTTGTTTACGAGCGATGCGTGCGCAAGTGAATGCCCACGTTTCCTTCGAACCAAACTTTTTTTGACCAGGAAAATGTTCTTTTTGGGTCGAATATATACCTTCCAAGCAAGCTCGGTGTTGCGTGTTCAATGCACAAGCATACTATTGTTGCGTGGGGCTCGCAAGCGGCGAGAGTCGAGCCCTCAAAATGAAGGGACAGAAAAATACTTGCGTGAACAGTTTCAAGTGCCAAAGAAATCAGCCAAACTTTTATCACAAGTGTGTACAGTTGGGGATATCGAGGAGAGAGTGGAGTACTTTAAATCTATAGGACTGACCCAAGAGAATATTGAATTGGTTTTCAGGAAGTTTCCAAGACCTATTATGACGTCTGATGTGTCAGAAATGAATAAAAGGGTCGTGTTTTTATCTGGTTATACAACAAAATTTAGGGATCCAAATGTCCTGGTCACCCACCTTATCCCTCAGTATCCACCACTGTTGTTTCACTCAGTCGAGGCTATGGAGAAACGTATTCAGTTGCTGAAGACATGTAACCTTAATGAGGAAGAGATTGCTAAAGTTCTCAGGTAATGAGATGTGACTACATCACAGGCATTTGTCATGGCTGACGTGATGTACCAAGATCCTAACTCTATCCTATGTTAGCCTCATTTAACACTGATCACAAAGAACGCCTGTGTGGTAATCAAATTGAAGTAATAAACAGATTTAGCTAGAAGACAACAATATCAAAGTTGACATGAGATTGGGAATTAAGTGGTAGGGTGCATCCAAATATGAGTGCATTGCACCAGTTTTATACCATTTCCTCAATAACTTGCAGTACTCTTCCACCAATAAGTAAAATAATCTTGCATTAGAGTAAAATACTAAAGTAGAGCGCATCTGGGTACATTGCAAGCCAATGGGTAATATTCCTGTTTTCAAGCTAAATCTTACTACCAAATTGGTCCAAATGTACTAGCAATTTTGTTACCTATGCTGGACGTAACCATTTGCTTTCTTTACTTAGATACAACCCCATGACCATCTTAACAAAACTGGAGGATAGTTTTGAAGATCTTGTTAAATATTTAAAGGACAGTGGGCTACCAGATCAAACTATTCACAAGTTCTTTACCAAACAGCCAAGATCAATAACATTCCGTTGGGAAGCAATTGAAAAAAGAGTAAGATTTTTCATGGACGAATTGGACTACACAAGAGAACGAATTATTGAGGTGTTTACAAATAATCCGATGGTGCTAACAGCCAGCGTTGAGCGTATGCGAGAGCGTAGTAATTTCATTAAGGATGAGATGGGATTGACTAATCATTCGTTACATAGGTCACCACTTGTACTGCGATACTCACTGGAAAGACTTCAGTGGCGATATTATTATTTATGTCAGATAGGGTATCAATTCACCGATGATACATATTTGTTGAATGTTTTATATGTCACAGATGAACTGTTTGCAAAGTATGTTGCGAAACGTCCAGTAAATGAGATTTTAGAATTTAAGGATCGTTTTTATGAAAATCTCAATTCAATAAGTGACAATTCAGATACTGTTAACACTACGATTCCTTGTTAATAAACGTTTATGCAGATTAAACTATACATGGTGCATTGTGAAATATCAATGTGGTCCTAAATTGTGTTCCTTTAGAAAACTAGTTAGCTTGCAAGTGTAAAAAATTCTACGACACAGTTTTAGTCGATACTATGACAGTACACTATCTATTGCATTGAAATATTTTAAAATAAAACGAAAAATTCAGTGCATTTAAACCTTTTCAAACCAATGGATCATCATTTTATATTTAAAGGTATATTCTTGTTTGTTTTTTACATCAGGGTTGATTTTCATTTCTTTCTCAATCATGCCTAAAATCAACTCTTTTTCATCCATTTTTGCAGATGATACAACACTTACACTTTTATACCTCTCCAGGAGACCTTGCAAATTAAATTCCTGAGCATATGTGAAATCCGTAAGATTAAATCCCTCATTCGTGAACCCAGCATGATCTCGTAAAGGAATTACCACCTTTTCTTCATAGGAATAAACTTGATTCGCTGCCTTAAATCTTGGATCAAGAGCTTTCTCAATATTTCTTATCCATGATACAGATCGGTCAGGCATGTACCATATAAGCCCAAGCACTGCTTTGGGTTTTAAGATTCTATGAATTTCTTCAATGGCTTTCTGATTTGAATAAAACCAGTGAAAACTCATTGCAGCCAGAATAGCATCTGCAGAATTGGTAGCAAATCCTGAAATAATTCAAAGTTTAGATTAAGTTTGGACAAATTAAACAGAAGTCTTTTCACTCTGGTAATAAAACTGTCTGGAAATAAAACACAGAAAGCATATGGCTACATTTGGTAACTAAGACCCTGACAACTATCAACAACTTTTCTACTTAAAAGGCTTGGGGTCATGGTTGACATTCCCCATTGACTCTTAATCATCTGGAGTTGGACATGATAAAAGCAAGGACAAGTTACAGTTACTTGATGATATAACAATATAACCAAAGACATCCTTCAATAAAAGATAGATATAATCAGATTTAATTTTATTCTTTATAATCTTATATTTATATGAAGATAATGATATTTATAATGATATAACTATTAAGAATCCTTTTTGTGATAATACATCAATTTAAAGTTTCTGAAACCAATGCATTTTTATAACAAAATGATAAATATAACTTTGGTTATCTTTTGCATCTGAATTGTTTTTAATTTCATTTTCAATTGCCAGCAGAATCCTCTTTTTTTCATCATCCGATGAAGCAGCCACTACACTATTCCCTTCATATCGTTGAATAATTCCATGAAAATCCAATTCCATGCAGTATTTGAAACTTGTCTCATCTATGCCCTCATCTCCAAACCCACCATGGCTATGAATTGGCGCAAACATGGCCTCGCTGGCTGGCCGAGGGATTTTAACCTTCTCAAATTTTGGGTCCAGCCACTCCTCAATTGTTTTAATCCAGGATACGGAACGATCTGGCAAATTCCAAATAATTCCTAGCCTTGCTGCAGGTTTGAGAATACGGTGAATCTCATTAAGGGCTTTTTGATCCGTACCAAACCAATGAAAACACTGAGCAGCTAGAACAGCATCAGCGCTATTGCTAGTCATACCTGTTAATGCAAAGAGGTATCTAATTCACTAACCTATTTCGCTGTTAAACAGCCCAATTTAACCCTGTCCAAAGCCAGATGATTTTACTAAGGTAATACTCCAGTTGGTGTTTTTCAAGCAAACTTGTTATGCTGTTCACAGATGTTCTTTCAGCCTAGTTGATGCATTTGCCAACCAAGAAACTTTCATTAAGTTCTTACATTCTTACATAAGCATTTTTACTGTATTTTTATCTTAAAAGTTAAAAAGGCCTTCCTTAAAATCAAGACATCTACACTCACCACTTAAATCGCTTGCAGGACATTGCATTATTTCCACATTCGGCACCATTTTTGCGAAAGTTTCACACATTTCTTTCAGTGGTTCTGTGGCAATGATTTTATAATTATCCACTTTACGACTTTCTAATACCTTGAGGGCAGCTCTTGTAAATTTCCCAGTGCCTGCTCCTAGCTCAACGATAGTGAATGGTTCTGGGCCTGAATGTGGCTTTAAAGCACCGGTCTTTTCTAAAAGAAACTCCACAGAATCGGGGTTGTAGTTTGGACGAGTTTTTTCGTAGATATTTGAAATCTCAGGGTTTGCCCATCCTCTGGCGGCCTCGTTCACAGAATCCATTCTTGAAAGTCGAAAATTACGGATTTTAAAGCCACGAAAATTCAGATTTTTTACCAAAGTAGTCAAGGAAACGTTGTACTTAAATGATAAAGAGAGTTTTGAAAGCCAATATACCATAACAAATACAATTAAAACACAATTTAAACAAATACAAATTGTATTTTGAGTTATTTTATAAATTCAAACGACCATTGCAAAATATCGTACTTTTTGACGGCAACCGTTCATTAACCGCAAAAAATGTCGAATGAGATCTGAAACAATCGATTTGAAAATACATTGACAATAAATTTGAAAGTGCAAATTGATTACATAAATTATTTTATCTTTACATTTTATCATTGTATGTTACGTGAGACGATCTGCAATTTCTTTTATAATATGACGTTGTTCAAAGATGAAAACCTGGCACTCCCACAACATATTAACCAAAACTTGGTCCCCTTTCTCGTCCAGAGGGACATCTGAGTACATCTGAGGATTCATGCGACGATAGAAGACATCAATCATCTCGCACCAGGCTGCTGCGCGATCAACCACCGCTCCAGTTGAAGAGGTTGCCTGTAAAATACAAGATATTTTGTGAGGTCAGTTTTATCACATGTTCCTCTCCCTTTGCAAGGAAGATACTGGTGTTACCGAATAAAACGACCATGTTACCTGTTCTACTAAGATTTCAACCAATGCCTGGGCTCCGAACGCAATCTTTGCTACGTCACCTACCGACGTCGGCCGTAAGACATCGATATTTGTTACGGGAACTTCCGGTGGCTTGCCGGTTCCAACCGAGAACACCAGGCCGAACTTCTTGCATGTGTCATGAGCTGGTGCCTTGGGTTGGGCGTTCTTATAGTAGGAATGCATGAAAGACATTACATCTAATGTTGGGTTGTTCGCAATCAGACCTCCGTCCAGCATTCTGCCCATAGCACGAAAATATGTCGGAGCTGCACCAGTTCCCCGTGCAGCGCGCCATACCAGTTGGTCTGAAATGAGAAGAGATATACCATAACCTCTCTAATACAGACATCTCTCTAATACAGACATCTCTCTAATACAGACACCTCTCTAATACAGACATCTCTCTAATACAGACACCTCTCTAATACAGACATCTCTCTAATACAGACATCTCTCCAATACAGACACCTCTCTAATACAGACATCTCTCCAATACAGACACCTCTCTAATACAGACATCTCTCTAATACAGGCGTCTCTCTAATACAGACACCTCTCTAACATAAAAGCCAACCTTTTGGTTTCGATATGGGTGGGAACTGAGAATTCTTGTCCGGTTTCTTCTCGTCCTCAGGAACGGAAAAATTACGGAAAAGATGAAGAGCTGGTGGAATTCGATCAGACACTGCACACGTCGCTAATACTCTAAAGTTATAACAGTGAATTCTGAAACTTTGTAGGAGCAGATCATGAAATTTAAAATATAAAAGGGCTTTAGCTTTACAGAACAGAGGCATTCGCTTGGTATGAACGTTGGTGCTCACCTTGGGTAACCAATGCTTGTCATTTTTGTATCGCTGCCAAATTCGTGTTGTAAGAATTTTTCGAAAGGTTCTGAGGGATACGGGCGAGCACCGACGAAAACCTCGTCTTTAAGTCTGAAGTAAAGTTGTTGTAAATATGGCGTGGATTTTCCTACAAGAAAACGTAAACAAATTGTGTAGAATAATAGGATAGGTAATTAGGATGCTATTTTGCTAGTTTACTTGCTAAGGAGTTGGCTTGCTTGTTATGGTTTCCACCAACAAGCATTCACACATACCATGTAAGAGGCCTAGGGCAAGTATTCCTCCTGTACTTGTTCCACCAATCCAATCAAAAAGCTTCACAATTGGTTGTTTAGCAACACGTTCAAGATTTAGAAGAACTTGAATGAGAATAAGACCACGGATACCACCACCATCTGCGGATAGACATGAACTATGTATGGGTCAATGGGGATTGTGTAGGAGCAGATGTGAGCTCAGTCAGTACACTGCTCTCCGCCTGAGAGGTCCGTCTGTACATCACAAATTGTTAAATTCTCGAAAACTGAACACAACCAGTACTCCTCTGGACTGTGAACAGTCCCTTTATTATCTTTCAATGATTCTGAGCATTGCACTCACACCTTCAACCTTACCTAAGCAAAGTACGCTATCATCCTTCCTTTTCTTTTTCATAATCGACTGACCATCACTTTCATTTCCTCCACCACCGGATTTAGTGTATTTCACATTAGCATGAGCCCCAGCTGCCATGATTTTTGCTATTTCATCAAGTTTAATAGCAGTTTTTTCAGCTTGTTTCTTTAATAACTCATTCCCTGGTTCATTGCCTAATGTTTCAACCAAAATCCTTGTTTTAGTTTCCATAATTGGTTTAACAGAAACAGAAATACTGACAGCTAATAGTTGTACGCAAATGATTCACGTACCTAAACTCTATCTTACCTGGTGGAAATTTAGACGGTAAAAATGGGACATTACATTGGTAGTTACAACTCCTTGGATTACATGGGGCTGCTCCAACAAGACAAAGAGCATGGACAATCTGATTTCTGAAGCGACTTTTGGAAACAGTTGCAATATGACGTGATGTTTCTTTCTTAGAGTTGACAGCATTTATATCAGCACCAAACACAATCAAGGCCTTCACAATATTCACATCTCCTACCTAGACCAACGAAAAAATACTTTACGAATTGAAGAATTTGGTTTCCGGTATATATGTCAAAGTTCAAAGAAGCAGTTGTCCTGTGTCGAAACAGACTAATCAATTCAATCAATGTCCATACCTTGACAGCCATGTGAAGAGGTGTTTCATCCTGCATCCCCAAAGCATTGACATCAGCACCATGTGATAACAAGCACACAACACATTGAAGACGTTTCCTATGCACCATGATATGCAGTGGGGTTTCCCCCTCACTATTACCCGCCTCAATATCAGCACCTGCCGCCAATAAAATCTCCACTGCCTGAAAGAAAAAAGGAAGAATTAACTAGTTGTTGCAAATGACGTATGCAATACTGTGGCTAGTCTGTCTATACGTGCAAGTTGTTTTAAATGATGCATGAACATTTCAAATTAAGTAAGACAAGGAAGATACAGAACCACACTGAAAAACACCGCACAGTGAAGTGGGTATGGTGCTGTTCGTATGCTGGTTAAATATAAAGATGATATTAAAAATAATATTTTCGAAACAGATTCTTGACTAGATCTAATCAATGTACCTGTCTTGTTTTGGCCCAATGTAATGGTGTCCCTCCATATTTCATATCCTTGAGATTTTTACTCTCATTCTGGAATTCCAAGATTTTCTTGACACAATCATTACTGTCATACTTGACAGCAGAATGGATAGTATAGGCGTGGTTACTTGGGGTATTAACGTCAGCACCATGTTCCAGGAGAAGCTGGTAATTGCGAACAAAAGAACGATTAGACAATTTGTACAAATGTTTGTAGGTTCAACATCTTAAATATTGAATTGTAAAGTGTGTAAATGTCAATGATGTTATTCACTAAAGTAAAACTATTTTGCATACCTGAACCCCTTTGGCATTGTTCACCATGCAAGCGACATGTAATGGAGTTTCATTTGAGCTGTTTACTTTATTCACAACTTCGGTTCCTGCATGGTAATATTGCAATATTCATGAGTATACCATATTCTGCCAAGCTGTATAATTTACAAACTTATTTGCAATGTATAGATTACCAAGCTCTGCTGCACGCAGAAGTATCCTATCCAGTAATTCTGGCTGTCCAACAGCGTAATGGACTGCAGTGTTTCCTTTCTCGTCTCCTTTTGTGAGTGACTTCTCCCCAGCTTTTGACACAAAATTCTCAATCTTTCCTTTGAAACCAAACTAAATCAGATCATAAATTAGAAAGGCAAATAATTCAGAATGAAAACAATCAAAGTTTGAACAATGCAAAGCTATATAAATCATGCAAATTCAGACTTGAAATGAAATGAAATAATACCTTTGTTGCCTGCAGAAGAGAGGTCTCAGTATTTCCAGCATCAGCGGCATCAACAGCTTTTGCACTTGCGGCAATCTTCTCATGTTTTAGACATTCTGTAAGGCCAGTTGTTCTGGCAACCACAGCAAGCTCCATGTCTGGATGTTCCTCGAGGCAGTTCAACAATGATTGCAACACCTGAGTTTTGTAACATCTTGACGAGGATTGGTAGAATGGCGTGAGACGCTCGCACAGTTGCCTGGAATTGTTTCAAAAGAGTTTCACCACTCGAACAGGATATTTTACAAATGATGTGGGAATTCAAATTTCCTGTAAACATTATCAATTAGGCTTGCAGCAATACCTCCACAGAAATAAGTGAGTTTATGCTAATTAAATGTTCAATATCGGACTACTTCAAGACTTGCTGTGGCAAATGACTATATATAGGTGGTTAGAAAATTGCAGGATATTCTGAAAATGCCCCGCCTCTAGGCAATTTTGAAACACAATGCATCTCATGTTTCAATTTAGAAGACTAATTAGTTGCATTTTCAATTCCTAGAAAGTTTATTAAATATTATTAATATACAGTACAAATACAAGTACAATGAATCCATCCCATCCACTTAATAATTTACCAGCAAAATCATAAACAAAGCGTTCACAATCAAAATTTACGCATCTTAAACTTATTCTAATCATACCTAAACATATCCTTTGCCTTTCTTTCATCTTCGATCCGAAACACACTCAAGCACACAGTCCTCTCCTCCGGATTATATAAAACTGCTTCGTACAAATCCAACTGTGGGACTCGATAAAGCCGGAATGTTTCCTGGCCATTGTCATTCTTCTCTAAAACAGTGGCTCCGTTGTAAAAAATCGATGTTTTTTCCTCAACTTTCAGAGCAGAAGAGCTGACCCCCATACCGATAGCGGAACTGAGATTTAATTTCTTAATTTTCTTAAACATTGGTATGCTTTGTTTTCGACGGAAATGCGAAATATTCTGTTTCTGTTTGCATGAGAGGCCCAAATATCGAATACTAATGAATAATTGAAATGAAATTCGATGCCAAAACATTAGTTTGTTTACAATAATCAAATATGGCTTCCCACAGGACCAAATCCATACTTCATGTAGGTCAGCCTTAGAATGAAGAATGAGGCACCTCTATCGAGGCAACAAGATTCTTTTACTTAGGATAATTGTTTTATTTCTTCGTAAAAACTCGAAGAAAAGAAAGCTTCCTGAATTTCATGTCGTGCACGACCAGTAGTGGTCAACGGCAGAAAAATATTCGCCTTTCATTTAAATAAGCTATCCACCTATTTCCAGGAAGATTGACTCTCTTCCAGAGCATGTCATTACCACAAATGTCTTCTTTTAGAAAACAGATTACTTTATATTACAACTTTCCAGAGAACGACGTCAGAAAATCCAACAGAAAAGAGTTTTTCTCCGGAAGGAGAGAATTGTACAGTAGAGATGGCATTACAATGTCCATCAAAATCTTGAAAGCTTCCCTCATGATAATCAAGAACTTTTACTAAACGTTCTGAAAAAACAATGGTGTTAGTAATTTGAGTTTGAATCAATCGATTTCTGCAGAATGGAGGAACGTACCTTTAGTTCCAATGGCTATCAAATGACCTTTAGGTGAGATTTCAAGACACGAAGCCCACTGTGTTAACGATATAGTTCGGAATACCTAGAAAAATGAGACAGGCTTACATAAACTTATATTTATCTTCAAATCCTATATTGTATTATTACTGTAACTAACTTTATTTATACTGGATAGCTCTATCAGTTCTAAACTGTTCTTCCTAGAGGTCCAGTAAGGATCATCTCTTATTGATCCAGTGTTACTACAGAAAGAAACCTAAACTAAACTAACTTTATTTATACTGGATAGCTCCATCAATTGTAAGCTGTTCTTCCTAGAGGTCACTACAGCATTTATTATAAACTCACCTTCCTCTGTGATAAACTGTAGAACTGTATTTGTTTTCTCAGTCCATAGCCTGTATACACTATCACATCAGGTTCACTGGGAGAAAACCTCGCTAAGCTTGGTGGAAGATGAGAATACGAAGACTAGACAATAAAAGGATCATATTACGGGAGTTTAATCAATAATATGTCTCATGATTACGGTGAACTTGTAGTTGAAGCGAGAGTTGATAAATGGGGAGAGAATATTGTGAATAGTCCTCACGAGATAGTCAGCGTTGGACTCACCACGGCATCTTTCTTCAAAGCTGTGCCATCTGGTGCAAAGTTTGGCGCGGGAAAGGTTAACCAATCAACGAGCTCGCAGAAATCTTTCGACCAATCAGTGCTCCATACGCTCACTCTACGATCAGCGCTTGCAATGAGCCACAGTCTTGGTGAGCTGAACGACGGATGATGATCCTGGCAGGACAAAAGGTCTATTTGTTAAAACTGGATAGATGTATACCTAATGATTTACATCAATGCCTCGTACGTGTTGTTCATGATGCGAACCTGTTCAGGTGCAATATCCATGTCTGTAATCGGTGCTCCTTTATGATCTTGAATCAAGCGGACCGTGAGACCAGTTGCAGGACTACTGATCGCCACAACACCATCTGAGCCACCACTCATGAAAACACGACCTGAAAAACAACAAACATGTTAGATCAACACAATCGTAATCATCAATACACCTCCATCATCATCACTACACCACCTCACTACACCTCGCCCTCATCATCCCTAGACCACCCTCATCATCCTCATCATCCCTTTACCACCCTCATCATCCCTACACCACCACATTAATCACTCACCATAAGCAGAGAATGTAACAGCAGTCACTGCCCCTCCATGAGGATGAATCTTCATAATCATCTCAACTCTCCCCAGATCAAACAACCTGAGCGTACCATCATCGTAACCAGCCACACAGTGAGACGGCCTCAATGGTTTCTCAACTGGTTTCTCATGAGGATGAACTGTGGCTAAGACCTGACCATCACTAGTTAGACTCTTTGTTGGTTCTGGCTGTGGCGTTGGACAAAAAGCCACGCAATTACATTTCTAGAATGAAGAAACAAAAGAAAAAGAAATTCTCAACAAAAGAAGTCATAAAAAATATTTTTACTTATATCGATACGTTCGTTAGTTTTATACCAGCTCAGCCCCGCCTAAACTCTGTCTCGATGATGAAGATGTACTCCATGATTGATACTCTATCACGCTGCATAGCTTGCTTTGATCGTACCTGATCCATGACTTGAAACTGCAGAGTTTGCTCGAGTTCATCAGCCGTCCAAACTCTCAAACTACCATCGTCTGAACAAGTAGCAAAGTATTTATCGTCCGGACCACTCACCACCAGAGAATTGATCTAAAATATTTCAAGAATAACAGGAAATTCAAAAGAGATACCACCAAACAGTGAATTGTCTAACAAAACTTGGGCTTGTTGGAAGTTTTTCAGGTAGACGAAGGCAGGAAATATGATTTATAAACCTGGACGTTTCTATCAACGCACTCATTGCGCATACCTTCTTCCTATGGCTGCTGACCAGACGAATACTCGTTCTCTCCATCCAGTTTATATACCACAGTGTTCCTCCAGCAGTCCCAACAATACCCTGTGATGGTTCAAGGTAGATTCACATTAGCAAACAAAATTGGGTTACAAACTTTACAACATGCAGAGGAAGAACCATAATTTTTTTTACCATTTCTAACGAGGCATCGAACGATGCTGAAACTACACCAGCATCCAGAGACATCTCATCTTCAATCACCAAACCATTCTGACTCAATCTGAATGAGAAATACTATATTATTATATTTACATCCCAACTAGATTCCGTGGGTTAGAAACTGATGGAACAATCCAGTTCAACTGATCTATTCATTAACCACTTACACATTGTTTTCACCCGGTAATCTCATCTCACCGACACCGACTACCGACCACAAACGAAGATGTCCCGAAGAGCTACCGGTAATTAACGAGCCACGATGACAAACTATTATGTCTGCACGAAAAAGGTAAAAATTAGGTAGAACGTATCTATCTAGCCGATATGATATTTTGAAGGAACACAAATATCTTATTCACCTATTTCTGCGTCATCAGCTTCCCAATGAATAAAACATTTGTTTTGTCTGGTGTCCCATGCTGATAAAATTCCTGAAAAAATATCAAAGATAATTCAAGACCAAACATGTTAGCCTTTTCCCAAAAATATCAGTGGATCTTCTGTAGAACTGATTTGTTTCTTACCAGCGCTATTACCAACATAAAGAATGCTATCACCAGCATAACGGACACTTGTGAAATGAACCATAGAATCGACCTGGAAAAAATTATGGAAATTATAGAAAGAAAGCCATCTTTTCTTAAAATTTCAACGCAAATTCACCGATTCGTGATAGAAACACCATTACACCAACCTCCTTACAAGCATAGAGTAAATCTTCTGGAACTTTCGCTTCACAAACCTAAGACAAAAAAGTTGAGGATACATTATTCTGCTATATATACTGACAAATTCGGCGGAATGATGCTAAAGCAATATGATACCTCCACGATTTATTGGAATGAAATATTTTAATGCATGTCACTTACGTTCAAATTAAACGAACCACGGGTCTCGTCTAGCAACCAAAACAAGACGTTACCATCTTGTCCGACAGACACAAACTCATTCATGGTATAAGGGTCCCATGAAAGGTCGTGGATAGGAGTGTTGGTGTAGGATGATGTGAGTACATTATAGTCCTTGGTACCCCATATTACCACTGAACATTCCCTGTAATCCCCAACTGAGATAAGGAATCGGTCATCGCGAGAGTAAGCTAGACATACAACTTCGTAGGCATGGTACGTCAGGACCTATGAATCGACGTTATTGGAAATTATGGAAATATTTAGAAGTTAGTTTAGTTTAGGTATCCTCCTGTAGTAACACTGGTTCAATAAGAGATGATCCTTACTGGACCTCTAGGAAGAACAGTTTAGAACTGATACAGCTATCCAGTATAAATAAAGTTAGTTTAGTTTAGGTTTCCTCCTGTAGTAACACTGGATCAATAAGAGATGATCCTTACTGGACCTCTAGGAAGAACAGTTTAGAACTGATAAAGCTATCCAGTATAAATAAAGTTAGTTTAGTTTAGTTTTACTCCTGTAGTAACACTGGATCAATAAGAGATGATCCTTACTGGACCTCTAGGAAGAACAGTTTAGAACTGATACAGCTATCCAGTATAAATAAAGTTAGTTTAGTTTAGGTTTCCTCCTGTAGTAACACTGGATCAATAAGAGATGATCCTTACTGGACCTCTAGGAAGAACAGTTTAGAACTGATAAAGCTATCCAGTATAAATAAAGTTAGTTTAGTTTAGTTTTACTCCTGTAGTAACACTGGATCAATAAGAGATGATCCTTACTGGACCTCTAGGAAGAACAGTTTGAAACTGATAGAGCCAAACACTATTCGTTTTGTTTTAGATTAGTTGTACCTTTTTACAAGTGCCTGAATGTATATCCCAAATACAGATACGAGAGGCAACCATGTCAGACGATCCTGAAGCAGAGGCCAGAACTTGAACGTCATGTTGTAATGCGAGCGTTGAGATTTCCTCAACATGGCGGAGCAAGTGTCTTTGCTGACCATCGTGAAGATCCTCAACTATGACGATACATCCACTGGTGTACACAAATAACCCTGGGAGAGAAAATATATGAGATGAATAAGTAAAAATCTTGTATACAGGATAGCTCTATCCTATCAGTTTTTCTTCCGTTCTATTGTACGCTGCATATGAAGAGTACAATGATCTAAAAAAGAATGAGTGATCCTTGCAAACCTGTTTCGGGATGCCAGCAGAGATTACCACGCCCGTCTCCATTGTAATCCAAGATAGCCTCCAGGGAGAGGCCAGCCTGACTTGGTGGAGCAGTATACTTCCTCTCAGGCAGAGCGGATGAACTTTTGCGTCTTTTATAGTGTTTTGAAACAGCAGGACTTGGATGAGTCATGGTTGACTGTTTTGAATGACCTGTTGGTCTTACCACGTCTTCTTCCTAGACAAACAAACTCAAATGATTTCGTGTTTCTCTGATCGAGTGACAACTTTTCTGAAGTCGGCTTCAGAAGACATATCTCATGTCATAAACATACAAACCCTTTGTTTTTTCTCCGGAGTATTTTGTGGTACGGTCGTTGCATTGGTGACCAAAGGATTAAAACTATCCACTAGGTTGACCTGTTTCACTGGAGAGGTTACCAGAGCCTTGCTCGGTTTGCTAGGCGATGGACTAGGACGAGGCTGTGGAGGTAACTCGGTCGCAATCACCGGTGGCCTGGGACTATATTCCGAATCGTCGATAACTGCTTGATGTGACGTCATATCACCAGAAACTCGAACACTTTTGTCTGAAAATATATCAGAAGTGGAAATTTTATCATATGATGGCAAGAAGAAGAACAGATTCTCTGTTTCACCTGGTTCATCCCTGAGATATTTCTTCGGCTCTTCTCTTCCGCTAAATTAAATAAATAGAACACAATTTTAACTCAATCAACTATCTCAATTATATTTTATACCAGCAAAAACAATGTACTGGTGAAAATCATTGATATTTCACCGACATTTCACACGATAATCCATAGCGTGACCTATGCAAAAAAGGATAAAATAAACACAATTTCATCTACCAAGACTACAATCCTACCCAGGTTCCTTTGTAACACGGCCATCTCCAAGGAAATCCCATATGAAGATAGCCTCTCCGATGCTGACTAGACCGAGAAGGTCTGGAGTGAAACAAACCTTCACAATCGCTTCTGAATGGCCAATGAAAACCTATAATTACAGCTGATGAAATCTTAACTTGTTGGATCAACACATATCATATCTAGATGATGAAAAAACCTGCAGGGATTACCCCTAAACCATTGCCTGCTCTCGTAGTATTATTCAGTGATCTAGATAATTCATCCTCACCTGAAAATTCAAGTCCATTCTCATGTGGTAATCCCAGATCTTGACCACCTTATCGCCAGCTGTTGCAAGGAAATGTCCGGTCGAGAATGGATCGAGACTTGTGCATTTAGAGCGATGAATATTTGTGACCTACATGCAAAGATTTGGATTAATATCGACTCTCCGGCGATATAAATTGTTTAGTCGACAAAACTCTAGGTCTTTCTACCAGATTGGCTCACCTCACTTAGCAACTGTCCTGTGTATGCATCAAGTTTCAACAGTCTACAACTTGCAGTGACTACCAAAAGTTGTCTTAACGAAGCCGGGGCATAACACAATCTGACTGCTGTGTCCACGTTTGTCTTGCCATTGTCTGTGTCCATTGTCGTGATATCAATACGAAGAACCTTTAATCGGAGAGAAGAACTTATAAAGGATCATCTCTTATTGATCCAGTGTTACTACAGGAGGAAACCTAAACTAAACTAACTTTATTTATACTGGATAACTCTATCAGTTCTAAACTGTTCTTCCTAGAGGTCCAGTAAGGATCATCTCTTATTGATCCAGTGTTACTACAGGAGGAAACCTAAACTAAACTAACTTTATTTATACTGGATAACTCTATCAGTTCTAAACTGTTCTTCCTAGAGGTCCAGTAAGGATCATCTCTTATTGATCCAGTGTTACTACAGGAGGAAACCTAAACTAAACTAACTTTATTTATACTGGATAACCTTTTCAGTTCTAAACTGTTCTTCCTAGAGATCCTCAGAGAGAGAGAAAGAGGATCCTTCGCTCACCTCGTTCAAAGTCCTGCTATCCATGACAGTAATCAGGTACTCTGACGGACCAATCACTGCCAGGCGTTGACTATCCTGACTGACTGCTAGAACATCGGGGGAAAAATGTTCCCCTCGTACCACCGTGTTCACTAACATCCGTTGTACACTAAAGTCCTCTGTTGACCCCTCATACAGCGCTAGGACCCCATGCGATCCACCAGTGTACATATGTTCACCGTTTGGTGAGAAAGCTAGACCAGTTATAGACCCTTTATGTTCCTTGTGTTCTGACAACATACTAGCTGTGGCTGCGGGTGTGAGAGAAAGAGGCGTTAAGATGGGGTAGCTAGGATGGGTGATGGGTATGGGGAGGGACAAGGGATGAAATGAGGGATGGGACGGGTAAGAGTTGGGGTGAGGTAAGGAAAGAAGAAGGAAAAGTGAGGGGGAAGGCAGGAAAGAGAGGTGCGAGGGTAATACAAAAGGACATCGGTGGAAGGTGGTGGGGTAAAGGCAAGGGAGAGGGTGCCTCTTCCCTTCTCTAGTCTCATCCAAATAGAGTAAAAATTAGGATTAAGGGACGTCAGTAGGTTCGAATATGGACTGTTACCGATATTGAACACGCGAACTGCGCCATTACGGAAGCCACAAGCAAATATTTGTTTATGAGGATGATAGGCGACTGTGCATGGTTTCTCGTTGGCTGCTCTGAAGTCAAACAGCTGGCAGAGGTTGTCCAAGTCCCAGACACGGATGGTTTCGTCATCAGATATGGTTACCAGGCAACGTCGTGTCGGGTCAAATGAACAGTCCAAAATTTGTTCCGTGTGTGATCTCATCAAAGTCTTGTAAGAACGGCTGGAGATGTCCAATATTCCAATATTACCCTGGAAAATATGGGTTTTATGAGTCGTTATATCCTGGTTGTCACCTGAAATCTAAGGTAGTATTGATGCTTTAATTTTGTGATTTATACCGTTAGCGTTGAAGCAAGAACAGAGAGCCCATCTGAGTTGATATCCAAAGCTGATACAGGACCATCATGTTCTAGAATTTGACGAGAAATGCAATATAACTACAGAATTGGAAAAATGAAGGGTCTTTACATTGATCCAGATTTACTACAACAAGGAATCCAAGGTGAAAATCAAACGCAGCATTATAACAATTTACATCTCGTTCAATAATTACCTGCCTCCAGGATCACACCTGAGAAATCCAGGGGCCACAATCTCAGGAAACCATCGGCAGATCCAGTGACACAGAAAGCCTCGTTCACTGATATACAATTAATACCAATCCCAGATTCACTGGTCGTCAATTTGACGAGATCTTGTCGATTTCCCGTCGGCAGAAGCCGATGAATCTTGTGGATAACAATTAGCTCACAGTTGATCTCAAATACGGTGCCTTGTTTGCAGGAAACAAAACTGAATAACAGAGTTTAGAACAGAAAGCATGAAGTTTTCCATTTCTAAGACACAAACCACGACAGCTTATTGTAGAATACTTCCTACACTGGACCACCAGGTTTGAGATATCTTTCTCAGGTAGTTCAGACACAAACCACGACAGCTTATTGTAGAATACTACCTACACTGAACCACCACGTTTGAGATATCTTTCTCAGGCAGTTCAGACACAAACCACGGTGACACAATCCACACATCACTTACATCATTTTGTGTTTTTTACTATTGTGATCGACAGTTTCATGACCAAAACAAACGTCGGTAAACTCCAGAGAGTGATCACTGCCAAGATCAACAGGGCACGACCGCAATGATCCGTGCCTCACTCTCCAAAACCTGATATTATCCTCACCACACGACACCATCCTATACAAAGCAGAAATAGGATAAGAATCACCCCAAATTCTTTCTGGAAATTGAATCGTGACAAAAGACAAGCACTTCTCAACATATTCTGGTTTCCTTCCTTGTGGTCTTGCACCAACACAGGAATTGTTAAAATCTAACCTTGTATCATCAGATGGAGAGATCTTGATTCGAGCAATATCGATGTCTGTGTGTGCTTTGGTAATGACGGATACCTCACCAGATTTGCCGCAGCGTGAAGTGTCCCAAACCACGACCATCTACGGTGTCAAACAAATATTAAATCACTGCAGTTAAAGTACTGACTTTGAGCAAGTTTTCTGGCTTGTTTCTGCAAGATACTTACATGTTTTCCATGGTTGTCCTTACCACAACCACACAGAACGCCGCCGCTGTTGGAGAAACTGCAAGAGAGAAACCAAATGTAATTCGAGCAAAAGAATGGAGTCATAACCAGAGATGAAGACAAGGTAATGTTGTTTCCACCTGAGACAATGAAGACTTCGAACTTGAGAGTTGAATATCGCGATGCAATCTCCTGAATGATATCTCCAAATGCGAATGACTGTGGACTGTCCTAGTTGACCCGATGCGAGAATTGAAGTGTTGCCATTGAAGGTGATAGCTGAGACCTGTGTTGGAGAATAATCCTGCAGTTAGAATGAAGCAAATGACGTGCCTTTTAAAGCCTTGTAAAGTAAACCCGCTTTGGTACGAAGCGAGACCTTATCAGTATGACCAATAAAGAAGCGTTGATGGCCAGTGGATATTTCCATGGATACGATGATTGCGTGGCTTGGATAGACCACGCATGCGCCATTCCTTGTCCACAGCACCTCCTTGTACGTTGCGCCACCGTAACCAACGATACGTTTTAGTTTTAAGATTGGATCCGGTTTTAGACTCTATAAGACAAAGGAAGACATCTTTCTGTAGTTTGTAGAAGTACATAATGCCTGGGTTATATTTAGTCGTGATTGTTGTGAACATGTGAAGCTGGCTGATGAGGTAGAAACAAATACACTGTATTGCAATTCAGTGCAGAACTTGCCTTGAATCCGGAACGAGTTGTTTGAGGTCTGGCTTGTTTTTCCGGCTCTTCCGTGTTGGAAAACATTATTTTCTAAAATTAAATACAGAAATGCAAAACTACGATCCTTTTTGAAGAGAAAACGAAGGAAACTGACTTTCTTATGTTTGCTCTCTCGTTGTTTTCTGTCGTTCTCAACGGAAGAGTCTTTGCCAGGTGAAGAAACTTTCTTCGATGATTTGTAAGCGTAAACTTGAGTGTCAAGATGATCTTTCGTTTGAACTCCAACTGGGACTTCTAAACCTGCCACAGGAACATGAGTTGCAACCACTTGTCTCCTCTGAATCACAACAAAAGTTCATGGTTGTAATTAGACACATATCATATCTATTTTCAAACCATATTCGGAAAATCATTGGTGTTATTGGTGTATTAATTACCTTTCTCACACTTTTCTTTGGGCTAAGTTTGTCAACCAGAGCAACTCTTGAGGAGATTGCTTGATGTTGCTAAATAAAATACGTTTTGAATAAAAAATTGAGAATTTTCAGAATCAGATTACAAAGGTACGTGTACATGCAGTATCTGTGACAAAATCTCCATGCATACAAAAAAGCAATTAGATATCAATTAAAAAAACCAGGGGCTGATTAAATATATGAAGTGAGTTACTTTGCAGTTATTCTCCTGATGATCTCTTGGTTGATGGTCGCTTTGATCAGATGCTGGGACTAAAACATTCATATCTTCATTACCCATAGAAAAACATTGATGTCCTTCATTACCCATTGAAATAAGTCCATACCTAAAGTCTTGTCCTCCATACCATTTCCATGAATTATACCTATGCTCTTTACAGACGGCTTACTCTTTCCAGGAAATTTGATGACATCATACAGATCACTCCAGTTTGCCCCCTTGGGCACATGAAACGCCATGTCTCTGGGGACTGGGACATAACCAGTTGAAATGAGTCCAAGCCTTCGAGCCTCGCTGATGGAGAGTCCTGGTTCATAGTCTGTGTCACTGGTGAAGAGACCTTTGACGAACATATTTGCACACAGACGTATGTTCTTCAGGTAAGAGTACTTCTTATTCAGGTAAAATGAGACAATGTATTTTAGATCAAGCATAAGGAATGTGTAGCGTGTGGAAACAGAGACATGACCAAGGTTGTCTGCAAGAATGAGAGAGCGACAATGTTGCTTTCACTTTACAACACAAATCTTCCACAAATCTTACCTTGACTTGTGGAAGTCGCCAAGATTGCCTCATCAAGGGATCCAGGTGGGGGCCTCGGCACAAACGGAAATTGCAACCAGGTCGATGTGGATTTGAACTCTTTGAAAAGATTTGAGAACGAGATTCTTATCGCCAAACCATCCTCAGTAGCGACATCAATATGCGTCACAAAATATTTCCCTGATATCGGTTTAAACAGGACGTAAAGATGTCTTCCAGTTAGGCTTAGCGACTGTGTTGATGTACGTGGAAACTGAATGTAGTTCCCAGCAGGAATTGAACCAGTGATACGATAAACTGTGCATTTTAACTGCTTGTCCTGTGAAGAAAATGGTTCAATCTTTAGATTGAAAAGAATAACTTGGATGGAAATTGATGGTAAATTCGATGGAAAGGAAATACATTCTAGATCTGAAATCCTACCATAATGGCAGTAACATCCCCTTCTTTTGCACATTTCTTCCACTCTGAGATGTTATAATGTTTAAAAAGATTTACGTAGGGATGCTGCCATACTATAGTAATGAAATATAACTGTAGTAAGTTGGAGCGTTGTGTACTAGTGTTATAACTCGTACAATGAAGCCTGATGTTGTTATATTAGCACTGAAACAACTACTTACATTTGGACATCCTGCACTCCGGCTTCCTTACTCACCAACACGACAAAAACGTTTAAATCATGAAAATGAGAAACATCGTCCATTCCTTGCTTGCCGCCATATTTTAAAACGAAAATTTTGACCGGGACGACCTTACTGCACATGCGCAGATGACGGTTTCCAAACACAGCTAACCCAAGCAACAATATTTTACAATCAAAACAAAGATGGCTTCGCGTCCTCGGCAACCAGTCGCGAAGGGAGGTTTATGGGCTCCTACAAGACAGCCTGTTAGCAAAGAAACCCAGGATTTACTAAAAGGTATATCATAGGTTACCTTCTCGTTTAGTTCATGGCTTTTTGGCCGTGGTTTGATCATATTTCTTCGCAATTTTCACGCGTAGTTATGATGAAGGAATCGAAGTTGACGAACTTCCAACAAAGACAACTCAGTGGTCGATTGAAAGGTTAGAATATTTGATTAGCCTGTTTGAATTTCCCTCTCGATGTCGGAGCAAAAGTAATGAAAAAAACTTACTATATTATAGTCGTTTGTTATGTCAGTGTTTCCATCTCACCGCGTTTGAACTTCCTGAATTTTTTCTAATTATACTAGATGGAGAGTCGTTCCCAACAGATGTGAATCCAACAAGTAGTACGAGGAAAGGGAATAAATCACCGCCCAAATCAACTGGGAAAGAAGTCAGGCAGTTATCAGGCACTGGGAAACGCACCCAGGCTGAGATACAGCAAAGATTGGCAAATGAAGAAGAACAGCCTTATAGACCACCCCCTGGAAGTATGTGAATGTTGGTGACTTGCTTTACGCTATATTTCTATATCTAGTTGGCTTCTGGTTATCTTAGTTTAGTTTAGGTTTCCTCCTGTAGTAACACTGGATCAATAAGAGATGATCCCTACTGGACCTCTAGGAAGAACAGTTTAGAACTGATAGAGCTATCCAGTATAAATAAAGTTAGTTTAGTTTAGGTTTCCTCCTGTAGTAACACTGGATCAATAAGAGATGATCCTTACTGGACCTCTAGGAAGAGCAGTTTAGAACTGATAAAGTTAGATTAAATACTGAAATAAAGTACATCCTATGCTGTATAGAATGTATAACAGAGAAGGATAAAAGAATTCTTCAGAACACGATGGCTTACGGTGAAGAAGGAGCGGCCATGATTGAGGAGACTCCCAGACCAAGAAAACCTCAGAGGGAAGCGAAACCAGAACCCGAAGTCGATCGTTTTGATGAAGGTACGTTGCAAACTCCCAGGTTTTGAACAGCCACAACAGACAAACACTCGGTCAACATCGTTATTTTTCATTACAGTCGTTCAGCTGATCGAAGAAAGAAAGGAATTTCTGGATGACATGGAAAGGCTTGGTCAAGGAAAGAAATATCGAAGTATTATCGCCGCTGAAATCTCACAGGTATCCATAAATTGCTGTGCCTGTGGAGTTTACAGATACTGCAAATGATACCACTCAATACGAGTGATTTGATTGACAATTGCGGGATTTCATTGATTGAAACGATAGTTAAACGTCGGTTTTTTGTGTTCTAGGGAATACGAGAACTGGAAATGATCGATAAGAAACGAACAAAAGAACTAAATCTCGCTCTGGAGAAGGAAACAGATACATCAGAGAATAGCTGATGCAATCATTTTATCTGCATGGTTGGCGCTGCACTGACGGTGAATGGACTATGAAAAGTTTGGCCCAGGAGGATTCATTCTTGGGGACGCTTTGAAAGTTTAATACCTGAAGACTTTATACTCGTAATTTATTTTGAAATATATTATTTGTTCGAATTATATTAGTAGCTATATCTATGTTTTAAAAGGATCCACTTTTGTACACTATCGGTTAATATAATATTATTCTCCGCTCTGATATTCCTGTTTAACTTATCTTTACAATTGTATTAAAAGTAATTGAAGTATCCACGATCAAAACAGAGCCCAAGTGCAATAAACAAACACAGTAATCCTAAGAAACCAAAGACGGAGTAACCAAACACACTTCCTGCAAAATATTCCATCATTCCTTTGTGAGGCTAAAAGGAAAAAAATGAAACATAACTCTCGTATGCATTTACAACACAACACGAACTCTCTAAGTCAGCTCCAAACTCTTACAAGCGAGTCATACCTCAGAGACTTGGGTATAGTTCATTATCACATTGTGGATAACGTCTCGATTATCTTCGGAATAACGTCGCAGACAATCGATCACTTCCGGCGCCCAGTCTTTTCCCAACAATACCCCATACACGCGGTCTCTGGGAATTATTCGTGTTATATCAAGATTTTTTTGACCTATCAGCTTCGAGTAATACGAAGCAACGTAAAAATCGATGAAACCAAGTCGAACTCTGTTCTCGTTGTTTGAGACTGCATCAATGACTGCACGTTCGTTTTTTTCAACTAAAAAGAAAATAGCTTCCGTTTTAATCTGCGTCACAATCGTTTGTCTTTACAGCAAGGACCTCTCGAATAAAAAAAGAACTGATAGAGCTACCCAGGAGAATCGAAATTAGTCGATTCGAGGTTCCTGTGGGAACACAATTGATGATCCAACTCTACTTTAAACTCTAGTAGAAACAGTTTAAAACTGAACTTACCTTGGAGTTGTGTGTTGTGTAAAATCGCGAACTTTTCTTCTTCTGTTTGGTTTGCAGCGGATACCTGAAGTATAAAGTTCAAGTCCAGACATCATTTACTTAAGTCTCTCTTGTAGTAACCCTGGATCACTGTGGGTGGACCACCACAACAGGTACAGAAGAATAAGTCAAAACTAAAAATCATCCGGTGAAGAGATGATTGTGGTGAAGCTAGCTCAGTCTTGATTTCCAATTTACCATGACTTCCTTACCTTAATACCATAAAAATGTTGTGTTCCCTCAAGTCGTGTAGTCGTCAGGGATGTGGTAACCACGCCCATGTACATCGCAAGAATGACCAAGCCAGCGCTGATCCAGAGAATCGTGAACAGACGACCCAGGACAGTCTTAGGAGCTATATCACCATACCTGAAAACACCAATAGTATTTTCAACGCTCTTATAGAATAAAATAAATAAAAGAGCGACACATATGATTCTCACCCTACTGTTGTCATAGTAACAGCAGCCCACCAGAAACCATTGAGAACTCCCTTTGGGCAAAACGGATCAAACATCTGAGGATTTGAACGACATTCCTGAACGAATATGAACAGTTTAAAACTGATAGAGCTATCAAGAATAAATCAAGTTAGTTTAGTTTAGGTTTCCTCCTGTAGTAACACTGGATCAATAAGAGATGATCCTTACTGGATCTCTAGGAAGAACAGTTTAGAACTGATAGAGCTATCCAGTATAAATAAAGTTAGTTTAGTTTAGGTTTCCTCCTGTAGTAACACTGGATCAATAAGAGATGATCCTTACTGGACCTCTAGGAAAAAACTAATAGAGCTATCCACTATATAAATGACGTTTGTTTAGTTCAGTCTTAACACACAATGACTTGGTTAACTAACCAAAAGCCAAATAACAAAACCACTCAGGCAAGCTGAAAGGACGACGAATATTAAGATTGGCCATGCCAAAAGAATAGCGTTTAGTAGACCTGTGCCAGTCAGGGTCTTCTTAATGAGGACAGCAACACCAGGAGAGTCTATCAACTTTACAAACGACATCCCTAAAAGCGACTCCTTTTCTTTACGTAGTTTCACAGGCATTAACAAGCTCTTTCCAGAAAGCTTTTCTGAAAACTCTACTCTCGATAAGGGAGACAGCTCCTGTAGTGTTCGTCCATGTTTCAAAATGTTAAATTCATCTGCAGATATAATGGGTTTGCAACTGTCGACGACTTGTTGCCAAATTTCAGGTAAAATTCCGCCTAAATCGCCAACGCTGTTTGCAGTCGATCCTGACGAGAAAATAAGCGGTTCTTTCAGCCACCACACGAAAGCTGGAGTCGCTTCAACATTTGAATCCGCAGCGAGTGAAAAATCTGTTAAAACAATCACAATAAGAAGTGCAGCGGCTTTCATCTGTCAAAGATGGGGAAAGCTTCCAGTTGCACTTAATATTTGATTTTTACTGAAGAATTGTTGTAAATTTTGCTACTGGGTCGACGAAAATGTCAGGAAATAAACAAATTCAAGCTTTTTTCCTTCTGCAATGCCTCGCCAAGTTGCAGTAAAAACATAAAATGCGTATACGGACTAATATATTCATATATTCATTATTCGTCGTATATCTCATCAAAGGCAACCTGTATAAATATTAATTTTAATTAAAAAAATTCGCGTTTTGGGTGTTTTGCCCAGTCGACAGAGATTAAGAAAGACGTCAACAGTCCGAATTGTTTCAAGAAGCTAGAAATTCTAGCAGACCCGACAGTGAATGATAACAATGACGTGCAAAGGAAACCGCTACAAATTTGCGGTTGTAAATTTGGCAAAATGCTTGGTTTTTTTAACGTATTTTCTTTCCATTTACAGGTGATAGCATAAATTGAAAACCTGTAGGCGTTGTGAGGCACTTAGCTGATATGAAAAACGAGATAAGTAGAGGAAAATTAAGAAACAAATATACCTTGTACGCGGGCATTTTAATGGATTATGCTCCCATGCATCGCCACTTCAAAAGCTCAACGAAATCGTCTTGAACGAAACGTAAAGTAGTATATATTCGTTACGAGGGTATTCTAAGATGATACAAAATTAAAAAACTCTTTATAAACCGTTTCCATGCCTTAAAATCCATCAACCTATAGCTTTAAATTGATATCACGTTCGTATGATGTGTATATAAGAGGAATATTTGATGAATAAATTTAAGATAAGGTTAAAAGATAAGTCATGCATCGAGGGGCGTAGATCTTTTTCAAATTTTCAAATATAAACAAGACACGCTTTGGGAGGGATTTGCCGAACCGCTTCAATGAAAAATTCTAGTATAGAACTGATGGATGCATTCACAGTACATACATAGATAACTTAGTTTAGGTTTCCTCATGAAGTATAACACAATCAGGGATGATCCAAACTGGCCAAGCTTAAGTGATAGAGCCATCCTATATGTAAATAAAGTTTTACGTTTAGTCTAAGCGTCTTCCTGTAGTGGGGGGATGAGGGATGATCCTTACTGGACCTCTGGGAAAGTAATTGAAAGCTGACGGAGCTATCCAGTATATAGGTATAGCGTGTACATCAATCTTACTTAGCGATGTTTCATGAACAATACTTGTATTTTATTTTCAAATTAAAAAATTACATGGCAGCGCTGTGCAAGAGACAATAGGACATTCGTGGCATATCGCTTTCCAAATTCATTTCACAGCGAAACCCAGCAAGTGACAACTGACAACATGCTGTTTCTAGTTCACCACACACATATACAAATCTATAGAGCTCGCTTCATCCCATTAAGGGAAAAATGATTTTCGTTTTTAAATTGCATACAAACATATTTCAGCGAAGATAACAGAGATAATAGTGAATAATTTAAGCGATGATATACGCAGTCGTAATTGCAACTAGTATTTTTTAGGGAAACGTGCAGATAATTTGAGAACTGAAAAACTAAAAGACACGTTGTTAATGAGTACCTGTGTTTTTTAGCAAAAGTGTTTTATGTTAATTAAGTCTGTAGAATATAATCAAACACGCTGAAAAACGAGCTATTTTCAACATATGCATATTCATGAATAGACATATGACTGTTTTTTGAATAGATAAAACGTATAAAGCAAGTAATAATGCCCTTTTAAGACAATCATTGACAATCCTGACGACACAGACAAGTCAGAGAGAAACCACTGGGCATATGAAATTATATATATAAAGAAGATTTATGCGGCGTTAATTCTCAAAGTCCACATGCGTTGGCAGTAGTAAGCTTGTGTACATATAGAACATAGCCTATTTTGAATAAGAAAGATATTTTCAGGACGTGATAAATGACCGCAGGAGTAGTGTCGGTTACTGGAACCAGAATTCATCAGGACTGTTGACGTTACACTAATATTGCAAAGCTATCGAAAGAGCTGGTAGATTCCGAAATCGTTTGCCGATATACATATAAAAGAGAGACCATATATTTATATATATAGTAGTGCATCAAGAATTGAACATTGTGAATTCTCACCACGGATAGAGATACAACAATATAAAGGTGTTTTTGAGCAAAGACTGGCAACTGAGGTGGCATATAGCCAAATCAGGGTGTTCATATTTTCCGCAAGGTCATAAGTGCTGTTTTTCTGCATGGGAGAAAATTTTTTTAACGAATTTACGAGGCGCATATACTCTTGTAACTTAAGTTCAAGATAACAACCACAAGAGAAGGAGATCGCCAGTCATAATGCATTAAAACCGTCGCTATACTTTCGACTCGCAAATTATTATTATCAAACCAGTGAAATAGAAAGTTGGTTACCTTTGGAACGAAGCGTCAATAGAAGAATCCTTGAAAGATAGGCCTAACAAGAATCTACCAGACTTGTGTGTTGCTGTATTTCTCAGGATAATACTGAAATAAAAAAAGGTAAAGTTAAAGTAACCGTAGATCCCAAGCATAAGGCAATATGAAAGCTTCGTCGTACACACGACATTTTGCAAGACGATAGAAAAACAAATAATTGTTATATATGTCGGAATCATTTGGAAGACGATTAGAAGTCGTAAAAGAGTTTTTTTAAAATATATTATGCAACGAATTTTGCATATCGTACAGTGCGATAATCGTACAAACTTTAATGAAAGTAAGCCGTATATTGCAACCTCTAAAATACTAATTTAATATGTGTTAAACTTAAACCTGTAATTATATTGCACAGTGTAAATTCGGTCCCTATATATCAAGAATTTCATGCATATATACTTGGATTCAAAATGTGATTTTCTCCAAATTTGTATATGTCCATTACGCTACAATTTACGCCGGCTGAAATAATCGCTAATTGAATTTGAATCATAGTTTTGCATGTAAATTACGTTTTTGTTAATTTCAAAAGCTAAATACATTCGTGGGTATGGAGTAATAATTTTATATTAATGACCTGATCCTGTCGCGTTGCTTTTAATTACATACGATGCACCGAAACAAGCAAATTGTTTGGATAAAACCGCGACAAAGGAATATGCTTGCAGGAAATTAAGTCTGTTGACTTTAGATTCTGGAGACAAGCTCTCAGAGATATATCCCCGTTTATTCAACCCAGAAAATCAATGTGAAATATACTACTACAGCGAATGACGAAATAAACACCAACTGTTTTGAAAAAAAAGCATCGTAGGTCGAAGCGTCAAGACGCCGGTTTTTTTTATCTATCGTACGCAGTTGTTTTGCCGGCAATAAAATACACAATGTATTTTTATCGTCGTGGTATCTCACCGTTTTCAAATTCATATTCCTCATAATCTCTTTGATAGAAACTTAAAGAGGAGCTTTTGGTCAATATCAATTCTGGTATTTTGACTACACACGCGAACATGCGGTATTTTTGAGTAAATTATTGGTAAATCTTTAATGCTTAAAATGATGTATTATAAGAAATCAATTGGGTGAAAAATATCATACGCGAGTTTCATCATTATTCGATGGCATTTTTTTAACATAAGCCAGCGCTCAACAGAGAGATCGATTCGCTTCCACAATGAAAGTTGAATAACTGACAAGCTTTAAAACTACCTTTTAGATGCAAAATCGCGGTGGAAATAGTTTCAACGACTATCATGCGTAATGTTGGTAAAAGCATCCAATTTCCTCGCAACTTTGGCGCTTCTCTTAACCAGCCTGCCCGCGCGTGGTAAACACCTGGATGAAACCTGCAATGAAGGTGGACAACTCACCATAATGTATTGGCAACACTGTCCGTATATCATGAGCTTACCATCTGGCCAAGTCTCAGGAATATTTCCAAACCTCCTCGGCAGTATTGTGAAGCAATGTTGCCATAGTGATGTGCACATGGTGTACCAGCAAACAAAAGGATCTTCGGACTTCTATGCTGCAATTAAAAGAGTAAGGATGACAAAAGAGAGCGTTGAAGAACAAAGGTAGAAAACACATCTTTCAACACCTCATCGCTTCGCCATTACATTGCAGTAAGATTCCTCCTGTAGTAACACTGTAGAACAGTTTAGAACTGATAGAACTATCCAGTATAAATAAAGTTAGTTTAGTTTAGGTTTCCTCCTGTAGTAACACTGGATCAATAAGAGATGATCCTTACTGGACCTCTAGAAAGAACAGTTCAGAACTGATAGAGCTAGTCAGGATAAATAAATAATCCGCCATTGTCTCCTGCTCTAATACGACGTTAATAACCAGCTTATAATTTCACTCTGCCTAGCTCTCAACCTCAGTTCGACATAGCACTGCCCCTTCATACATCGAAATATGGAAAATCCTTGTTTGAGACATTACCATTCATCGCTGTGGCCGAATCACTGGGAATAGCCGTGTTGAAACACAGCAATGTCTCTAGTGCGAAACTAATGATGTCCTTGGTTCAAGCTTGGCCTGTGTTGCTGTTTATCATACTAGCAGCATGTATCGCTGGTGTAATGATGTGGTTTGTGGTAAGTACAATTAAATCAAGCAAAATCTATTAATAATCACTTTCAGCTAAGATTGGTACGGTTATTAAAAGCTTTAAAAAAAACAAGATATCTGACTAGAAATATCCAAGCACAAAAAAGACTAAAATTCTCTGCGATATTTTTCTGATTCTTTGCTTTCATCCAGTAAGATTTAAAAAAGGTTTTTGTCACTACTTTTAGGAAAGACATTCCAATTCGAAACAGTTCTCAGCCTCGTTTTTTAGCGGAGCATTTGATGGATTTTGGTGGGCGTTTATCAGCATGACATCTGTGGGGTGAGTAATTATATATCATCTTGTTTTAAATCATATTATATTCTTTCGGAAAACTAAACACTCTATAAAAGCTTCTAATTGAAATTTTTCCCACGAAAACATTCTTTTCGCACGATAAAAGTTCTTTTCCCACGAAAAAGGTTCTATTCACATGAGAAACGTTCTAATTGTCTTTTTTTCCCATGCTTGCTACATTTTGACAAAAAGAACGTTTCTGCTACATTTCAGAATGTTCTAATTCGAATCAATGTTGCTTTGTTGTATTCTAAAGAACAAAGTCGCTACCGTACAAGAGGAAATCTGAACTGAGCTAAAAAATAAACTTGTTTCTATAGATACGGAGATAAATATCCCAAATCAGTAATCGGGAAACTGCTGGGAGCATGTTGGATCGTAACTGGAATGCTATTTGTGACAATGTTTCTTGGAATCCTGACCTCAACACTCATGACTTTGCTCATGGAAGGAACGTTTGATATCCAGCACAAAAAGGCAAGTTACAATTGTTTTTCTTGTGGTGCAGACAAGCCAATCTTACCCGATAGATAACGCTCCTTTTTAGTTATGCGGAAAATATTAGTTAAAACAACTTACATGCTTCTCATCCGTTCGTAGATCACCGTTGTTGATCGAAGCGAAGCACATTGGTTGGGAATCGAACATCACGCAACGATCAAGGGTGAGTTGCTTTTTCCTATATAGGATTGATATATAGAGCTATCCAGCAGGAGTTTAGTTTGGATCTGGACCTCTAGGAAGAACATTTTAGAACTGATAGAGCTATCCAGTATAAATAAAGTTAGTTTAGTTTAGTTTTCCTCCTGTAGTAACACTGGTTCAATAAGAGATGATCCTTACTGGACCTCTAGGAAGAACAGTTTAGAACTGATAGAGCTATCCAGTATAAATAAAGTTAGTTTAGTTTAGTTTTAATTTCCTCCTGTAGTAACACTGAATCAATAAGAGATGATCTTTACTGGACCTCTAGGAAGAACAGTTTAGAACTGATAGAGCTATCCAGTATAAATAAAGTTAGTTTAGTTTAGGTTTCCTCCTGTAGTAACACTGGATCAATAAGAGATGATCCTTACTGGACCTCTAGGAAGAACAGTTTAGAACTGACAGAGTATGACTTGTACGTTATTTTCAGTTGTAAAGAAACAAAAAGACCTCTACCTTCCTTTGATCGAGTACAAGGTTGACGCAGCTTTAGTGGACATCAACAGTTTACAAGATGTTATTCAAAATCTACAGAAAGAACATAATATCAGAGTTTCTGGGGTGCTTCTCAAGGAAATATTTTACGGCATTGTACTAAGAGAACAAGCGAAAAATCTGACATCATGTTTCCAAGAATATCTTGAAAAGCATGAACAACAAATAATCAGAAAAATGTCTGAGCATATTGGGACACAAAAGGTACGATTAAATAAGATTTAGTATGATATCACTCTGTGATTTTTGCCTAAGTGCAGTTGATATTTTTCACTCAGGAGAAGCCAGGTCCCGCAGAAGATTATTTTGGCAGTGGAGGAATATTCAGTATATCCGTGTACTGTATGATCGCTGTGCTGGTCACGTTCTGTGTCTGTGGCGCTATCTGGGAGTTGCATAAAATGCGAAATTTAGCTTTAATGAATGAGGAAAGAAACGGTAACTGGATTTAAGAAATTTCCACTTCTGTTTAACTACATCTCTCATTTTATTTAGCGTTACTACAGGAGGAAACTAAATTAACTTTATTTATACTGGATAGCTCTATTAGTTCTAAACTGTTCTTCCTAGAGGTCCAGTAAGGATAATCTCTTATTGATCCAGTGTTACTACAGGAGAAAACCTAAACTAAACTAACTTTATTTATGCTGGATAGCTCTATCAGTTGTAAACTGTTAATTTCTAACATAGTAGACAGTGATACCTAAAGTAACCGACATGTTTTTTCAGTTGACGAGTACAGTGGTCAAGACTCATCGAAGAGTGGTCGGCTTGCACTCGGCACAATTAGTACATCCATCGAGGCCTTCCCGAGCGACTGTCAATGCAATATGAAGGATCCGTTTGAGTCGGTAGATCTTTACTCCAGGCAATCTGACGTTTAGAGGCATCGCTTTAGAACAGCAACTTAAAGTCATGAGGGGGTACGATTGACTTTGGGGAGATAATATGGGATATAGGAGGCGCAAGTTTACCCTTCAAGATTGACGGATTGCACTACCCTTCTCTTCTGGAGGTCTGAGGGGAGAAACTCTGAGAAAAAACGAGTTGGGAAAACAGGCTGGATCCTATGTATGAACCCAATGCTAGAACTCGTTTAAAATCAGCTAAAATCGCATGCTCGTGATCATCAGATGAAAATATCTTTACACTAATAATTATATATTATACTGGTTTACCCCCCCTGACAGCCTGGTAACAATATTATTAGCAATACAACCTGGTAAACTATTTGACACGCTTCCAAAATGTAGAGATGAATATTCAAATAATTTCATTCAATCATTATGTTCTGTTTAGTGACTATTAACAGCTAATACAACAGAAGTAAATACCGCAATAATTTCATGTTCAGTAAATCCTAATTAAACGAATTAATTCCTTGGGCTTAGGTTAGGATTAGGATTAAGTTGAACCCGAATTCTAAATCAAAGACTAATCCAATTTCAAAGATTAATTTCGGCTATTTAGGATTTACTAAACATGGGATTACTATCGTAAATATTTCAGCAAATAATACTAGCAAATATACATTTTATTCTCAAAACTTGACGATATTGCCGTCCATTAAATTTATCAGTATAATTAAATTCATTCAATTCTGACTTGTTCGGTCTAAATTCACACAAATAATTACATCAAAGACGTGTTTTTTTTCCTGAGTATTACGGTCCAGCATAAATATTCCTGCATGATACGTTTTCAGAGAAACTAGCCATTGACCAGCCTATACAATTTAAATACTATTTCCTAACTCTATTTAACAGCAGACTGTTTATTTGGGGATGATTTTGTGAATGCGTGAAAATTTCTGTTGTAAGGATACGACTGGACTGCAAATCGTAACTGGACTATAAATCCCAGCTGAATAAATGGTGTTTCACCAGCATATCTTGAACGCTGTCTTTCAATGGCTTGCTCACCTGGAAAATATAAAACATTTACCTTAAAAAACAAACTGGTATATGCACCTAAAAAGCAAGGTCTGTGAAAAGATTCAATGGTCTCCTGTTTCAACAACTTGCACACTGCATGCTAATTTTACTACAGGTTTCTAGACTTCGGCAAGGAAGGTTATAAATACTAAGAACAAATATCGTCAACTTACACTTGCGTCCTGTTTCCCAACATCAAGACACATAAAAAAGAAAAAAAACGCGTTAATTCATAATCAAGATACAATACAAACATCACAAATATTGAAAATATATATTCTTTATTCACATGATCCAATTTTGTTGGATCCAATTCACTTCTGATGGATGTTTTATAGTCTGTTGACTTGCAAAGTACGTGGACAGCAAATCAACTAAAGCCAATGCAGTACCGCTTTATTAATAACAGATTACATTCCATACATCAGAAGGGAATTGTAAACAATGTAGTGTATACTTACGCCTTTTTTATCCAGGATTTCCCAGTCAATATTTAAGCTGAAAGCGAACGAGGCCAACACTCTGGAAACACACAAAGAAAAAACACGAAACACAACAGTCAGTACAACGAGAAGATCTCGAAAAACAGACAAGCAGTCTTAGATGTACGACAGATAGCCAACTATCCGCGCGCTAACTCACCTCAGTTCACATTTAATCTGAACCCATCCTGGACTGCGGACGAATGACCACGGATAGAACCTTTTAAATGAAACAAAAACGAGGACAAAATAAGTTAAAATTAATATTACTTCTCTGGAGTCCTATAAGCAGCCACCAAAACAACATCACAAAGGAATTATATTCTCTCATGAAACAATGTGTTTTCATGATACAAAGTTTAAAACATTAGATTTACCATCTATTAACGATGTCTTCTGAGGCACACAATGATTCGAACCAGAGATGAAGACATTGCTCGCTGTGGAGAAAGATTTGAATGTTATAATATAAACGAAGACTCTGACAACACACAACTCTGAGATGCAAAGGATCTTACTAACTTACTTTAGACCGTAACATATCAGTGAGCGCAGCTAAAATGTAAAAGTTTAAATGATTAGCGCGTGTTTTAAACCCACTGTTGAAGTGGAATATGGGAACTTATCGATGAATATACAGTGGTATATAACATACCTTTACGTCCATTTGTGTTTTCGCGCTATCGTGGGTCATGTTTATGGATTGTACTGCCTTAAAAACGAACAGAAATTCACATGAGGTGCCTGCCACAGGATGTAGTCGTTGATTATTTGTGATGGTATTTGCTTCCACTTACTCTGTATAATATTTCCTCAGGCGAGAGAACTTTGCCATCTTCATCGAGTCTGAATGTTTTGCAAAGGACGAGTCTTGAATAGACTGACTGAAAATCTTTCTCGACCTGATGAGCGCTAGCCTAAAAAACATCAATTTCATTGAACGTCAAATTGAGCTGAACTTCGGCTGCCCTGCATATTTTATCCAAATTCTTTGAAGATCCCTTGTCTTGATTTGAATGAAAACGGCTCGTTCTCTTCTCATGCCAAAGTGCAGTCAGTGATGGAGGATAGTATAAAGCGTGATTTACCTCTTCTATAAAATGCCACGGATGATAGGAGCCGCCAAGGAAGGATTGTTTCTTCATACCATGTTCAAAGATATTCTTCAGAGCAGGACAGAGGCTACCTCGCACTAGGTCTGTCACCGTCTCCGAGACAGAATCATCCCCAGCACTGGAATACTAAAGACGAAACAAACATGATTTTGTACGGTGAACTTATTATGAATACAAAATAGGTCAAACACAGAAACTTAAAGTGTCTCCTCGTCATTACCTCTTTGCTTCGCTCGTCCAGTATTTCTACAAACTTGGCGGGAAACCATCCTATATTTGAGCGGGAAAGGCAACCAGCATAAACAGACTTGCTAAGGCACTAGATACGAGTATGTTGACTAATAGCTATGAAGCATTCTGAAATAACTGAAGGACTTATCATTATACTCAATTTCAGAGAATTTGGAATGCTTCATAGCTATATTAAACTGGTCTTAATCCTGTCCCATTGCCAGCCGCTACAAGTCAAAATATAATCCATAAACATACCTCGTAAACCGTTCAATTCACCGACCCAACAATGCTCGTCTTTCTGCGAGATAATCTGCAAGAAAAATGATTCAAAATTACAAACAAGTTGAGAGACGACAAGAGGCCCAAAGCAGCAGAGCATCACGTGACATACCGTGATGATGTCATTCTTTCTGAAACCAAGCTCGTCATCGTCATGACGTTCAAAATCCAGCAAAGCCTTCGCCCTTCGACGTCGATTTCTGGACAAGAAAGGACTATAAATTAAAACCTTGTACATTGCACAGCAATACTCGTCGTCCCGACTTACTTGGCAACGTTGACGAAATTCTCATAATCATGACCGTGACTCTCAACGGAATAATCGACCTGCAGACCCTACACAAAGACAACATGGTTTTGTACAAATGTAGACTAGTATAAATGCTTTACAGTGAAAGGACTATACGATAAACACTGTCTTTAGCACAGTCTGTAGTGAAATCTTCCGAGGATTACCTTTTTCACATCGAAAGCATCAAAATGCCGGGCTATTTGCAAAATAGCTTCCCTTAAATCTGCAACAAGCTCTGAAGAATGCAACAAAACGGGATTTAAGATGGAAGAACGATAATTGGTTGAAACGATTTCAATTGTGGGCAAGAAATCTTTGCTCGGTTTCATTTATAATTTAAGGATTTTAATGATTACCAGTTTGGCGGATATTCTTTGCTTTGGCCAACGCTAGTTCATGTTTACCTGGAACGGTAAAGAGACGATCAAATTCGTTCTACACATGCGCAAGTTTTGCTTACGTACCAGGCAAGTTACGTGTTCGGGATACGAAGCTACAGTACTACTGTGAGTCCAATCATTAGACTTAACCTTACCCAGGAGATATCCAATCCACGTAGAGCTCTCGGATCTTACAATGGGACGACGATGGATTTTCTGAAAAACATTATACAGAATGTCATAAGAGGATGTGAATATTGTGATTAGATATGTTTGCCAGAGGATGGAGGCAACATGACTATGGAAAGAGGGAAGAACTTGCTTGTTTGTCGCCTGAACGAGGTCCATCAATTCCTGTCAGGGAGCCAAGATCCGCCATTAAGAAGGCCAAATGTTTCTTTCGATGTGCCTCTAAGATAACGTCAGTCAGCGATCCTGAAGCCTTCGAGGCCATCTTTGGAAGAAAGATAAACAAAGTTTAAGCTTCTGGTTTGGAAAGTCACAAGGAATTCACGTCAATCGAGTGGGTTGGCGGGTGCAGCATCACCTCAAATAGCTCATTTGCATCAGTTATCTCTCCCGGGATGTCTGATAACGCGTTGAATATCTGCGCTGAGTTGTCTTGTGAAATGATATAATCTTCCTATTGAAGATAAATATAGGAGAGAGAAGTATAAGCGAGATACATTTACCACCAGAAAACAATTAACTGCACACAAACTATAAACTGTTATATCTTGAGAAATTTTCATAAGAGCAAAGCAATGACCTATACTAGATCTATTATACCTATACTGTATCTTTTACAAGTCAGTGGAACAAACTAATGTTTTCATTGAAAGAACTACAATCTCTTTCCTCTTGCATCAATCTCAAAGATATTTTGTTGTATATGTAGTTCTAAATTCAAAAAAATTTAATTCTACCTTCATTTTGATCATGCCCAGTGTGATACGAAACAGAACCACAGAGCCCTCGTAGAAAAACTGATCCCAAATTCTTAACAGCACCTTCATCTCAACAACACTTGCAAACAAAGTCAAAAACCAGTGAAGTGTGATCAGTGATATCTCTATCGAGAGAAAAAATATATGGAAAATAAGTTCTGAATTGCCTGATAATGCTGTGCAAGGTATTGTCATACCATACAGTACCTATGTCATGTTGCTTCAGAGATTCGTCTAGTTTTGGTAAATAGCTGACAATAAGTTGTCTCAGCACTCTTTGATCAGCCTAGGAAGAGAAAAGAGAAATTACGTACAATGCATAATAACATTCTGTGGTTGGAAATTAGACTAAAGCAGTTATGGTAGTTCCCTAACTTACCTGAACACCAATTAAAGTGTTGGAATAGTAGGATGGTGGTACGAGATCCTCAATAATGGTACACATCAACCAAAACGTATCCTCCTCTTCGATAAACAAAAGCAGTGTTGCTACAATCTAACAAACATAAATAAACAGTTCCAGATTATGAAAAACAACATTGTATATTAAAAGAAAAATAATTCAAATCCCTGAGCTAGCCCGCCTGTATGTACCCACCACGCCCATTCCTTGACAGTAACCAACATCAGGGTAAAGCCAGGAGAGCCCCTTTAATATCCTCCTCAGTCTCCTTGTTCCGGTGCTAGTTGGTGTTGAAAAGCAGGCGTTGCTGGGCAACGTACGCAACAGATCCTTCTCAATTTGTTTTGCCATAGCGGTCGTATTATCACTTCCGCTGGCTTTTACAATTTGCTGGAAAATGATAGAAATTGATGTCATTGATTAGCAATAGGATGGTTAATGATGTCAATGGTGAAATTAAATTCAAAATTCGGATAATATTGATGGTTTATTGCAGTGACAATGACAGTTTCTTTGACAAAATCGTTCAGGTAAATTGAAAGATAACAATTGTTGAACTTTAAATCGATTAGAGCTTGACCTGAGTAACAGTAGTGAATAATAGAATGGAACCTATTATTAAACATACAAGCAATATACCTTGTACGAAAAATCCATCGACTCTTTCTTATGCATTGCACCTGATGTTCTCATCCATATCTAGAAGAGAGAAAAGCTGTCTGAGAAATACAGATGATCAGGAAAGACAAATTGTAACCATAAATCATCATAAATTCTTACTGGTGCTCTCATGCTATGAGGAATTCCCGCATGAATTAGCTCTCTCAATTTATCAGTTCTCGATAATGTTGAAGAGACCTAAAGACAGATACCAAAGGGTACAGTTTAACCACAAGTTGTGTCCTTGAGCTCACTGGCCACAAAATGTTGTGAACTGTACTAACCTTGTCCCAAGTAAGTTCACCAAGTTCTTGGTTTTGGGTAAACTCGAGATGTGCTTGCCATTTGAGTCTCTGACCTGGCTCTTCATCTGTTACATAATGGACGGACTCTGAGCTTTCTGCTTCCGCTACAAGGAGGCAAAGCCATAATAAGAAATATTCACAATGAAGAAATTCATTCATGGTTAATTCAAAGGTGACCGAGGAGATTCACAACGTACTTGACTCAACAGAAAATCCAAATTCATCGTACTCTCCTCCAGGACTGACACCGGCATCTTCAGTCTAAATATTTAACCACACAGAGCAAAGCTCATAATCAATGCAAATATTAACAGCAAAAGGAAATGATTTGATATTTTGAGTGAGAAATGCCCACAAATGTACCTGCTGGATCCGAGCTAAAATATCTTGGGGCCATATACTTGGTGTAAGAGCAGAGAATGGTGCACCCGCAGGAGGAACAAATGAACCACTGATTGGACTGTCTGTACCATTGACTGTCATGTCATCCCATAACAAGTCATCATCCACTCCACTGCTTTCATCTCCACTATCTTTTGTAAATTTAAAAGAATCCATACTTTTTTTAATTTTGTGTGGGTATACTATAGGAGGAAACCTAAACTAAATTAACTTTATTTATACTGAATAGCTCTATCAGTTCTAAACTGTTCTTCCTAGAGGTCCAGTAAGAATCATCTCTTATTGATCCAGTGTTACTAAAGGAGGAAACCTAAACTAAATCATAATTTTTACTGGATAACTATCATATCACATAGCTCTAGTATGCAGCACCAAACTGTTCTGAGGGCTAGAAAAGATCATCTCGTATTGAATCAGAACAATTTAAAAGACCACATACTGCTCCATATAAAAAACACTGATTAATATTAGCCCAGCAATATTGCAACTCTTTGATGTTGTTGCAAAGGCAAAAATAGAGCAAAAATTGCCAGAATTTAGTAATCCTGTAATGGTGATCTTGAAATTTGATCACCAAAAGGTTCCAGTGGCCTAAATTTCAAATCTATGACTCCTAAAACCCTCAGACTACAAAAATGCATACGCTTTTTAAATAAGCATAAAAGAATTGTAATTAAACCACGAAATAAAAACATTACGCAGGCAGATTACAACAAGTCAAAAACTTTTTTTAAGATTTCTTCTTGGAAACGTTTTTCCAGTATTTTGGGAAACAACAACAGAATCACTTGGTTTTTCGGAGACAAAATACAACGAGAATACTTAAAAGCATTCTGTTATTTATGTTTTTTGAGGTCAAAACATCGTATCTGAACCTTTGATCGGTAAAAATCGATTTATTGCTCTTTAAATAGCGAACGTACAAACCGAAGTGATCATATTTCAAATTCAAAAATAAATACGCGGCAAGCGAGATAAACGAAGCGTTTATTTAACAGTTCTGTGCAAAAGCAGTTTAAAGCGACAGCAAGAGATCAATAAATAATAAGGTTTCATGCATGAACACGTATCACAGCGCCATTTGACAAGCTCATAGAGGTGTAACGGCGTTTAAAAGCAAGCTCTGAAATGAATCACAAAGAGCAATGAAATACAAAGTTGTACCTTTAGCAATCTTCTTGCTGCTGGTTGTTTTCTTATGTCGTTCAAAAGCAAACGCGCTCGACGGAAGATACATTTTTTCAGCGAAGTTTTTGCTATCGATCAAAGATCATCATCTTTGCAAGCGTAGGTTGGGAGGTTTTTACCCGGTAATAGGGCAATTATGCCGGTGTGTTTTGTTCATGTAAGGCTGCGTGTGGGCGGTGCGTTGGAGGGGGGGGGCAGTGCGTTGAAAGGCCGCGTTGGACGGGGGGGGAGAAGGCGGTGCGTCGGAGGGGGGAAGGGCGGTGAAGGTGAATAAATTTGATAATAAAACATGATTAAAAAAACTCAGCCAACGAGACAATAACCATTGAACAATAAATATATATTTGTATACATACAAACTGCTATGTTTTCCTAACAACAAACTTCAATAATAATTATCCCATAAGCAGCAGATCTAGTACTTGAAGCTATAAATATTTATAAAGTCATATATTTATATTCACATATTATAAAAATCAATTTGTAAATAAGTCAGTCAGGTAAAGGATTACGCAAGCTCAAAATGAATCTTCTTGTGCTGTCTCTGACAATTGTCACTAGCCTGCCATAACTTTGGCAATTCTTCATACGGAGACCTGCTCTGCCTTGGATTCCAAAGAATTCTCTTGCATTTCATTCACCTCAAATAGTTTCTTCTCAGACTCTGTTTCCTCTCGTATAAACCCATAATACATCACAAACGAGAACACTCCAAAACAAACTATAAATGTCCGATATGAGTTTATTCTGTTGGAGTCATAATGCAGAGTGTCATTAACTGTGTGCTGTTGTGCTGGTGATTTGGAATATGCTATTGGCTGGTCTTTCTCAGCCTGATCATTCCCGGTAGAACTGTGCCTAATTTGAGACTGAACTGATATCATTTGCATGTTAACAGCAGGAGCTCTAAAGAGAGAAAATGAATACATAAAACCTTATAAAACCAGCATGAAAGCTTTATCTTATTACTTCATTATATGAACATTTTAGGAGGGACCAAGTAAGGAAGGACCAAGTGAAATAACAAACAAACCTGTGAAAGAAAATCCTGCTACTTCTGCGGGAAAACGGATTATTGGCAACACTTTTTAAAAGCAATTCCATCACTCCTTTGATAGTCGCCATCTTGAGTTTGTCGACGGCGGGGGCTGCCACTTGGAATAACGCAATTTCACTTGCGGAGGGACCAACATTCCCCTATGTATGGTCACCCCAGTCACCCATATCTCTGGCACTTCTGGGTTACCTAGAGGTGAAGGTGCGGTGGAAGTGCCGTGAAAATGCGGTAAAGGTTTCGGGCTGTTTATATGGGTCTGTTTACTGCCTAAGTAAGCAAAACACAAGCTCATAACTAGACAAATTTCCATCATTTCCATACAAACTTCCTTGTTTAGATTTCCTTTCACAGCCCGCGGTGCAGGTAGGGATTTCCACGTGTTCTTTTCGTTCTTCTTTCTTTTTTCGCCGCCATCTTGAAAGAGTCAAGATGCCGAAACCAGTTTGCTCGAAAACCTTCACGACACCGCGTCGTCCTTTCGAAAAAGAGCGCTTAGATCAGGAATTAAAGATCATTGGGGAATATGGCTTGAGAAATAAACGCGAAGTCTGGCGTGTCAAGTACACTTTAGCCAAAATTCGCAAGGCCGCGAGAGAGTTGCTAACTCTTGACGAAAAAGATCCTCGTCGTTTATTTGAAGGAAATGCCCTTCTTCGTCGGCTTGTGCGAATCGGTGTGTTGGACGAGAGCCGCATGAAACTAGATTACGTGTTGGGTCTGCGAATCGAGGATTTCTTAGAAAGGAGACTTCAGACACAAGTTTTTAAATTGGGTTTGGCCAAGTCAATTCACCACGCTAGAGTATTGATTTTCCAGCGTCACATTAGGTGGGTTTTAATGGGTAATTTCAGCCCGAAAAGTGGTATCACATTGTGGTGGTTTGGGGCTAAAAATATTATGGTAAAAACCATAATGTATGGTCATACCATTATGATAATGGTAGTTTCCACATATACTGGTTCATACCAAAATATGATGGTACTTTATATAAAATGTCTCAAAAGTTCGCTGAAAAAAACTGTTCATAAAAGGATGAAAAAATAGCAATGACAGTTGCCTCTCAAAATGTCAGGCTATAATTGTACAAACTGGTGATAAGTGTAGTTTTAGTGGACCAGACATGTCATTCCAAAATGGTATTTCTGGAAAGGATGAATTGACTTTCACTAAACTGCATTTCATCTAAGTTAGCAACAATGTCTAAGCTGATTCCATATTTCTTCCAGAGTACGTAAACAGCTTGTCAATGTGCCATCCTTTATTGTCCGTCTGGATTCCCAGAAGCACATTGACTTCAGCTCAAAGTCGCCTTATGGTGGTGGCAGACCAGGCCGCGTCAAGCGTAAAAACATGAAGAAAGGACAGCAAGGTGGTTCAGGTGGAGAAGATGAGGACGAAGATTAGAAATGGTGAGGTTAAAATGAAATTAGATACCTATGGCTGTGTTTTAGAAATTCTACCCCTCCTCCCCTTCTTACTTACTTGAGCCAAGGATTAATTATTTCTGTTTATTTTCAGGCATATCTGCAAGGCTGGAATCATATAAGTAATATGTGAATGTCTTTGTGAATATGAATAGAAATAAAACTTTCTTCATTCAATATCTGTGTGTTGTATTATCTTCTTTAAAAAGAAAAAACATTTTCAATAGTCTTGCAAAAGGCCAATGATAAAAAAGTGAAGTACCTACCACCTTTTGTTTCCAAGTTCTGTTGTGAACACCGACTGACCAAAAAAGCAAAGGGAAATTTTTGTCCCAAGAACAACTAAACCTCGGGTGCAAGTGGAGACACTAATAATATACAAAATTGGGGAAGAAAATAATTAAAATAATTATCATACATAACCATAATAATTATAGATAAGGCGCAATGTGATTGGCTGATTTTTACAATACCATAGATTATTACCACGGATTAATGGTATTAATCTTTGACAATACTGAAAGCGAAATTGACAAACAAGTTTCTAACGCTACATATTTATACAACAAAAGTTCTTTATCTCAATAATTACTTAAGCCCCCGAAACAAAGGTAAGGGTAGTATTTATAAAGTATAAGTTTTTGGAGATAAAGTTTTATATGTTTTTAATACGATGTAGATGAAAAATCGATGAAAATATCTGGGTAACTTTTGCGTGCACCATGTCATGCAATGATGTTATGGTACAAGGGAAACGACTCAGGGCAAAAACGTGGAGTGAAAATGCAGTTGGATACATAAAGATCCTTTGTATAATATCTCTGTTACTTCTAGTGTATGAATTAGCCATGTCGGAAGTGGATTTGGCCGAGAGATACAAGGCTGCGATGGTGTTAAGTGGTGTTGGTGATGCACTGGGTTATAAGAATGGTTCGTGGGAGTTCTGTCACAGTGGTGCTGCCATTCATCAGGAATTACAACATCTTGGTGGGCTGGAAAAGATTGACATCAAAGGATGGAGAGTAAGCGACGATACAGTGCTGCACATAGCAACCGGCGAAGCTCTGGTCTCCGATTGGTCAACAACCGAGCAATTGTTCTGTACAATGGCCGCAAATTACAAGAAGACGTGTGATGAGGTGGGTCTACCAGAGTCAAGAATTGTTATTGTTTTGAATCGAAATACAGATGTCAATTGTCTTTCCTTAGGATATGTGGGATAGAGCACCAGGCCTGACCACGACTAGTGCAGTTTTCACATTGAAACCCTCGCGTCCGCAAGGTTATGTGATACCATTCAACCCTCGTGGGGGAGGATGTGGTGCTGCCATGAGGGCAATGTGCATTGGGTTGATGTTTCCACAAGAAAATCAAGAAGAAATGCTGATCGAAGTTGCTGTGGAAAGTGGAAGAATGACACACAACCATCCTACTGGTTAGCACTTATATGTAACTCTTATCCTTTTAATAATACACCATGCTCTAGGGTGATATACCTTACCTACACTCACATCCTATATTTCATTCCAAAGGTTTTCTTGGCTCAGTTGCAACAGCTTTGATGACGGCGTATTCCATTCAGAGAAAACCGCTGGTGAGCTGGGGTGCTTCGTTACTTAACACTCTTCCAAAGGTATGGGCCTACATCGTGAAAGTTAACCGGGATGTTGAAGAGAATAAAAATGCTTGGGATTATTTCACCAGCAAATGGAAGAACTATCTTGAGTTGCGAGGATTAACCGACGGCAAAGCCGAACCAAAATTCCCAGAAAAATACGGCATTCCGGAACGTGATGCGTTTTATAAATCTGTTAGCTATTCTGGCTGGGGTGGAGCAAGCGGACATGATGCTCCAATGATTGCATACGATGCGCTCTTGAGAGCAAGAGATTCCTGGTATGAGTTGTGTTCAGGCTCCATGTTCCATGGTGGGGACAGCGATAGCACAGGGGTTATGGCTGCTGCCTGGTGGGGGGGATTGTATGGTTTGAAAGGGGTACCCCTCTGTAATTACAAAAATTTAGAGTACCGCAAAAGACTTGAGGAACTTGCCGACAAGTTGTTGAAACGAGCCAAACCAGAATGATACAACTTGCATGATATGAAAGCCTAGATATCTTAGTCACAATATGACAAATGAAAAACATAAAAATATGTTAGACATGCTGCAAGTATGATTTTCCTATGTTCAGCAATTTCATCCTGTTAGAAACAGTAAATAAATGCACCATGTTAGATGACTGTATGAGCAACTTTATAAACAGACATTGATTGATTAGTATTGTTACATTGAAACTAATCATGAAACTATCATGAAACGAATATAATTTTAAGATTTGTACTCTCAAGGTACAATTTTACTAATTCATATAAATTAATGCCGCTTCAATAAATGATCCAATTTTTTCAAAATATTGTTGTCAGATTGTTTGAGTACATTTTATAATATGTTTTTTGTGCCAGAATTGTTCATACACAATAGTTGGATTCATCCAGTAATGTCTGTTATAATTATGCCAGTAATGTACACAAATTAAGAGTTGGATTCAAAGATTTCACACATCTTCAGACTTACTGTATATTATTGTCTGAAATTTCCCATATAAAGATGTTTCTTTTTCTATATTTTTGTACAACTGTAGTATCTCAGAGCCCCGGTTTTTTTATTCATTTACAACAGAGACATAATCCTGATCACAACTCTTCATCCCCTCAACCGACCATCCGTCATTTTTTTCATTTTCATTTTGATCGCGACGTAATGATTCGTAGATGTTCCCAGCATCATTTCCGCGATCCTCAGCGAGGGTACTGTATATCTCTTCGAGAAAACTTACCTCAAAATTCCCCGAGCGAGAGATGGGGTCCACCGGGTCCTCCTCTTCCACACACCCGTCGTTCACACTCGCGTAGACGTTCTGTGATTGGTCAGTATTTTGTTTGTCACCAGGTCCCTCAAGAACGTCGTATACTGGGCCGTCATTTGATTGACAATTTAATGAATCATGCTCTGAGGGGATATCGTAAAGACTGATTTCACACGCAGAAGCGTACTCGTTCACTGCATTCGCCTGTCTTTCTGCACCTAGAAATATATTATTCCTAGTCAATACATGTCCATACATCTTAATTCGAATCGCCCATATATTTTCTTTCTTATATAATTGTAAAGAAACTTCAAACTTATTCTATTAAAACCAAAATCGTTTAACCATCAACATGCTTCCATATCTAACCTCTTTTATTCTCCCTGGTATTTCCTTTAATACAAGATAAAAAGAAATATCCCTTCCTATGAAAAACAAATTCGTATTAAATATCCAGAAGAAGGAAGTTCCGAGTAAGATGATGATAATCTCTCAAACTTACCTCATGATTAAAACCAAAGCCAACAGCAGAAAAATAACACCAAAGACAGCAACGACAGCATAGACAACAGCTGAGAAGGAAAACGAAACATTCATTCAGATATAGGAAGATGTATTAAAGCGAAAACAATCCGATATAAATTGCTCAATATCATACTATTATTCTTTAGTGAACTTTTCTCTACGTTCCCTGCTTCACTTTCTTTTTCTGTTGTATGAGTTTCTTTTGTGGATATTCGATTCGTGGGAGTCTTTTTAGAAGTTTCAGTTCCTACAGTGTCTAAAAACGAGTTCCCAAACAAGAACTGTACAGTCATCTTTTTCAATTACTCTCTCAATTCCGGCAAGAATTGTCTAGAGAATTTTTATACCTGTTATTATTTTGGATATTGCTTTCGTTGTAAATGCTGTCTCAGTCTCGCTTGTTTGAGGCTCTGTTGGCTGGGAAGTTGATTCAGTTATCGATGGAGTGGTGGGTTCTAAAAATTCAGATAATATACAAGGTTGCAGTTTTTCAATGCACTTTAGGAAGAACAGTTTAGAACTGATAGAGCTATCCAATGCAAAGTGTTTCGGCTTACTTACCCTTAACCCAGTATGTTGCATTAAATCCATAACATCTTTTACCAGAAGCATGAAATTTGAAAACTAATCTGAATGCAAACACGCCATCCAGTCCAGAACTAATCGGTGTCTGAATTGCATAACTTGGTAATATACTTGAATCGGCTGTCTCGCCACTTCTAATTTCGAGACAAGCCTTAAAGGAATTTTTATCACCGTCGAAGTGGAGAATTTCCAGATATAATATCGACTTTGTTCGTTTACGTTCAGGTTTTATAACCCATACACATTCCCTGTCGAAGAGATGTGGTTCTGATGAGTTTGGTGAACTGATTGAACCATAATCTGTCGTTAGTTTTCCACCACAATCTAGAAGAAAAATGTATGGATTTATTTATACTGGATAGCTCTATCAGCTCTAAACTGTTCTTCCTAGAGGTCCAGTAAGGATCATCTCTTATTGATCCAGTGTTACTACAGGAGGAAACCTAAACTAAACTAACTTTATTTATACTGGATAGCTCTATCAGGTCTAAACTGCTCTTCCTAGAGGTCCAGTAAGGATCATCTCTTATTGATCCAGTGTTACTACAGGAGGAAACCTAAACTAAACTAACTTTATTTATACTGGATAGCTCTATCAGGTCTAAACTGCTCTTCCTAGAGGTCCAGTAAGGATCATCTCTTATTGATCCAGTGTTACTACAGGAGGAAACCTAAACTAAACTAACTTTATTTATACTGGATAGCTCTATCAGTTCTAAACTGTTCTTCCTAGAGGTCCAGTAAGGATCATCTCTTATTGATCCAGTGTTACTACAGGAGGAAACCTAAACTATAAAGGCGAGAAGCAAAGCACATCTCTTTGTTTCATACCATAAAAGGTGACCTCAGTATGTTTTAAGTCTTGGCTTTGAAATCCATTTGCTAGAACTTGATAAATGCCACTTTGATTCTTGGATATTCCTCGAACTCTTAACGTCTGCTTATCTGTCACGATTTCATTTCCATTTCTTGTCGTATGCCTAGTGATATTATAGGTATTTGATGATCTCCTCCCATTGAACGAATGGATTGGTTTTGCATTAAAATACCACTCAATTTCACCGTCATTCGCGGTTGATTTTAAAATCAAGATTTCATTCCACAATACTTCTTTCCTGTGTGGAAATCCAGTCAATTTCACAGCGCCTGCAAGAAGAGTTTAAACTAATAATACAGTCTTCTTCAAACAACTTATCATCAGTATGGTCAAAATGACTAAAATTCTTGGAGTTAGTGGAACATTTCATAAGAGCTATCACTAAGAAATTGATTGACTGCAACTTGAAGCTAGGCTAGCCGGCGAAGATTTTAAACTGGTAGTTCAAACTCATCTCACCTCTGACATCCAGGTACGCTTTCTGAGAAATATTAGAAATTATACACGTGTACCATCCTTCGTCCTCCAAAGAGACTTTCTTAACAGTCAGTCTGTGTGGTGATGAAATGTCGAACTTTTCCCCAGGGCCAATCGGCGTCTTTCCTTTCAACCATTTCACTTGCGCATTTCTACAGATGATAAATAGATTCTTTTTTAAATAAATATCCATCTTAAAATCCATTTAACTTTCGCTTATAATGAAGGTCATGAACTTTATCGTACTATTTCACTAAAATGCTATCTGAAAGTGAATTACTTTTCACTGGAAATGCAGTCAAACGATGCAGATGACGAAGCAACAACTGTAATGTTTTGTGGTTTGATCAAAATAGAAAGTCGAGGATGCTTGTTGGTTTCGTTTGTTCCATCTGAAATATATATTCAAAAGGAAGATTAGTTGTGAAAACACACGTTGATCAACTTGATCTGCATGAATGCTCCAGCAACAAAACGCCTTACCAACAACAACATCATAAACCTTGTTCACAGTTTCAACACCGTTGGTTACCGTACAATTATACTCTCCTTGTCTGCTCTGGTTTACCTCAAGAATAACGAGCACACCATCGAGGGAAACGACAAACTCGGCAGACCTGTCATGGCTGTTCTCGATCTTAATGAAACTTTCGTTTGCGTGTCTGCGAAATTTCCAAGCAAAACTTGGCTCAGGAAAACTGACCACGTCTGGAGGTCTGAGAATACATGGGTGACTTCCACTACACACGATTCTCTTTGAAGATTGATTAGGTATCATGCGTAAATCTGAGGGAAAACAAAGTTTAATTAAGACCTGTTTTGATTTCAAATATTTTCCTATACTGGATCTCTAGGAAGAACAGTTTAGAACTGACCGAGTATGACTTGTACGTTATTTTCAGTTGTAAAGAAACAAAAAGACCTCTACCTTCCTTTGATCGAATACAAGGTTGACGCAGCGTGTGCCTTATTAGTCGTTTTCTGTGCATATACTTGTTAGGGACCGCCCCCCGAGACCAGGAAAAGCTTAAATACGTTAAATTTATCTTCGCTCTCAGGGCTAGCCACTGTAGCTGATTCGTCTATGACGCTAGGCTTGTGGCGATGCATACTCTGTTTCTCACTGAGACGTAACGGTTAGGTGCACATACATCATGGTCTGGGGGCCGTAGTGCATCTCCCCCTTAGACGGCCGTTAAGATGTGAGTTATGGGGGGGAGTTCTTCCTATAGCAACTGTCCTTGCACCTTTCGCAGTTGTAACTATGTTGGTATATTGCAGCCGGTTGTATAACCAGGTTAGATTGTGGCATAGGCTGGATGATCTCTTTTGGGTGTTTTTACATTCTTTCCCAATTTTTTTTTTTGGCATGCTTTCCAAACTTTTGTTTTACATACAAAAAAAAACACTGTTATTAAACATATATGGAACGGATATGGTTCGAAAAAAAAATTATATCGACTAAAAACCACCTTAATTAACCCCTGAATACTCTCCCCAGTCTCTGCATGGCTGAATCTCTGAATTAAACAATACCAGAGATCATTCATAAACATCAAACATTTATGTATTAGATCAGCATCTTCATCAACCTTACAGCAGTAAAACAGTGACAAAGACATTCAGACAGGATCAATAAGAGATGATCCTTACTGGACCTCTAGGAAGAACAGTTTAGAACTGATAGAACTATCCAGTATAAATAAAGTTAGTTTAGTTTAGGTTTCCTCCTGTAGTAACACTGGATCAATAAGAGATGATCCTTACTGGACCTCTAGGAAGAACAGTTTAGAATTGATAGAATTAAAATCATACAGTATAGTCTGCGGCAGATGATACTGAACGAGGTTTCAAATTGACAGAGCGCTAGACAGTGGCACTTACACGACTTTCTAACTCGTGCTTTTCTGCTGATGATGGAACCAGTGCTCGCCATTGCGACACATTGATACACTCCATATGCCTCGTCACTGATATTCTCTATCCTTAAGTTACCTCGCTTCTTTTGAGAAAAATTATAATCAAGCGTCTTGCTTAAAACAAGATTTGATAGAACTACTTTAGAACCATTGAAGACCCAACTTAATTCAGGTTCTACGTTGAATCCAAACACAGCGTCACACTTCAGTTCCACGGTTGAACCAACAACGGCTGCAGTATCCTTGGGTTCAGTGGTAAAACGTAGTCCAGGCAATCTCCTACCTTAATTAAGAAACAAATGAATAAATATTACTGAAATGCATCAAAGTGAAGATGCCTTTTTTAGTCGGAGTGATTATGACGATGAAGTCGTTCCTTGGTACACAAAACTCAAAACAGAATCAATCGCCTTTCGTTGTTATTGGTAAATATTATGAACCAGAAGCTTTCCTCTTTACATTTTCTTTCTGTTTGCAGACACAAAAAAGTTTTCAACCATTTGCTGTCTGAAAATTTAACTGAGGTTTCCCCCATTAGATATTGAATCAAAAATACTTTCCGACATTATTTCCTGACAGACAAATAATTCTATACACCAATGACAATTGCCCGCTAAGAATTAGGGTCCGCATGATGTTTATCTGTAGGAAAATTATACAATTGCATAGGGACGAGTCGAACTACACTCGTAAGGTATCTCACGAACATACAACTGAGAAATATTGTCCATTAACATACAGATGTTTCCCGACCGTATGTACTCATAGAATACCATTTGGTATGAACTGGATGGCATTTATACTAACTTACCTCGTACTGTCGTGATTGTAGCAAGTATCCAAATAATATTAGACAATGTTAGCACACCGAGGAATTTTCTGATGCAAAAGAAAGCCATTTTATTAGTTGCTAGACTGATGTAAAATGCTTTTAATGATTAGTACAATGTTTGCTTCCGTGGTCTGAGTCGGATCTTCCAAGTTCCAATTGCGGATATTTTGCAACCTTTGCAATGTAAATATTTTGCAAGATGAGAAAGGACCGCGCCTACGTTAATGGAAAATGTCGGAATTTATTGGAGATTCAAGTGTGTAAGGTGTAATTTTGGAGACAAACTGTGGGAGTGTTTAAAAATATTTGCGAAATGAGTTAAACATAGCGATTGGAGATTTAATAGAGATTTAAGAACGCGCAAAGACGTGAAATTATCTATGGTATATTCTACCTTTGGTAAAGTTGAATATAATATAGTATATTCGACCTTGGTAAAGTTGAATATGGTATATTCGACCTTCGTGAAGTTGAATATACCGGAATATGGTATACTCGACCTTGGTATTGTCAAATACACAGGAGTATGGGTATACTCGACTTTCGTAAGGTCTAAAATATTAGAAAGTGGTATATTTCACCTTGATATGGTCGAGAATATACAGGCATATGGTATATATTCGACCAAAGGCGCATACAACATTCGTGCTCCATGAGTCATGTTTATTTCGATTTTCTGCAGGACAAGAGCATACCAGTGATACCACGCAGTGTGATGTGCCATAATCCCATTACAGCCGGATATGCAGCTAGAGTTCAGGGGACGGTTGTTCGAAAGGCGTTTAGCTTAAACCGTGGATAAGCCAAAGTTTAAAAAAACTCTCATGAGTCATGGATGGAATGACTGAACTTGCATCTTATGCGTTTAATTTGTACTTCCATTGAAAATTAAACTTCCTACATTAAAATATTCAACGCAATCCTAGGGGAAGCCAGCGCAACCCCAAGGGAAGCCCCAAAGAAAGCTATAGATGCCTGTGGAGGAGGCTAGGTTGTTCAATAAATCGATCATTTTGTTTCCCATTTTCGACTTGACTTATCCACCGATTAAGCTAAACGCCTTTCGAACAACCGACCCCAGTGGATTAGCGACGTCATCAGCGTCGTCATCGGCGTCGTCATCGCGTCGCGCGCAGAGGCCGGAGAGATCTGGTACCCAGTGAATGTGTCAAATTACAATATTTCAGAAGCGCCGGCGAATAGTTGAAATGTATCAAATTTTAAAATAAATATTCATAATTCATTTCATTGATGTGTTAGCAATGACATGGGTTTGTGTCGACGCCGTATTGTACGATTTATCTTTGGAATTGGCGTGTTCTTTGTCGTTGTGCAGATCCTAACAACGTTACACTTTTCGTCGACACATAACAGCGATCCGGGCGATTTTTCACGCCAGAAGACGAGGCGAGATGACGCTCGTACACATCAACATAGCCTTCTGTCAAACGAGCCGACTTCGGCTAAAACTACAGCCGTTTTCGATCTCCGGAAAAGCAAGGTAAAGTGTTATCGGAATCATGGTCCACAGACAACGTTTTAAAATTCACTAAAAATAGTTTAGTCTATCGTGTTAGGAAAATCATAACAAGACAAGTATATATGAAATAAATCTTTGCAAAATTTGGTTTGTCACGGCGATATTATGTTCCTTACGGTGGCCTTTTAACCTTGCTGGGGATAGCCAGCTTTTTTGACAATTAGAGTGGGATTTTATAGTTTGGTTTGGCTTGAGATATCGCGAGACTCGAGCGTTATAGAATGCTCTATTGTTTAAACTGCTTAATTATTTACTTGTGCAAATAAGACCGGTAATAAATAGTATTGGATATGCGGTGACCACATATGTGAGCTTTCTGCCACGTGTATGCATTCCAATATCACACTGTGTCAAATTACGAAGAATTGCTACCTTGATTTATATGTTCTTTTAAATGCTTCAATTTTGATTGAACCCCCATCTCGAAATGCAATATCCCAAAAACAAAGTTGCATGTCTTTGACACTTGAAAGTGGCTGTCAGCATGTCACCAGCAATATTAACAAGATGAGTGGTGAATTTATTAATTTTAAATACTTTGTATCCTTGACCCTGGATATCAATCATTTGCGCTATTTATTTTGTCCAGGAATGTCAATTAACCCAATAAATTTATCAACCATCCACAATTCTGTGCCCCAGCCAATTCACCTTTGTAGTGTCAGTCTACATGGCTATAATCTTTCGCTAAGAGATTGTAGAAATTATGCTAGATAACCCGAACAGTTCTAAACTGTTTTCCATAGAGGTCCAGTACGAATAATCTCTTCTTAATCCAGTGTTACTACAGGAGGAAAGTGTTACTATAGACTTCAAGAAATCCTCTTTGACTAACCTTATTTATACTGATTACCCAATTCAAATCTTCTATTGCAAAAAGACACCAGGCTACCCAAAACAAACTCTTGCATGTGTCCTGAAAATCATTAGAACTTCTCACATTTATTTTTTCTGTATTTCAGGCAACAGACTTTGTCCTTTACGTTTTGAGTAAATACAAAGACTTTGACTGTTCGTTGAGACACAAAGATGTCAAGTCAGCGTTATCAAGAGCTAAAACTCCTGAATGCCGGAAAATCATTCAGAAGACAGGATGCTTACTAGAAAACCATAAATTATATTTTGACTATATAGAGAAAAGTTGTAAAATTCCCATCCGGGATACTTCATATCCGCGAGGTGTCACAGATAACGAGCCATCAGGTGCTCCTGTTAGGGTAGTATTTATGTTGACGGTTCATGGTAGAGCTTTACGACAAGTAAAAAGACTGTTGAAATCGATATATCATGTGGACCACTATTATTACTTTCATGTTGACTTGGTAAGTTAAGACTGTTTGAAAACAAATTTATCAGCATTTGCTTGATTCAACTCTAGATTGTGTCAAAACCTCTGAAGCGACTTTCCTTACAAGGATTGAATAATGACCTTATTAATTTACCATTAATTATTGATGAATCCTGATGTGCTTTTCTATATATACTGATGATATATCCCTTGCAGTCATATGTAGGCTATTGTTGTTGTAAATCAGTATAAAAACCACCTGTGTTTACAACTGACTTGTATATAGCAAACTGTCTAGCATTACTTTTGTGAGTGGCCCTGACCGAATCAAGACATAATAGTAGTGTATTTTAAGGAGAAAGCAAACCTAACTCTCCTTTCTTTTTTGTATCTTTACAGAGGTCAGATTATTTATTCCGTGAATTACAAGAAATAGCATCGAACTTTCCAAATATAGATGTTGCTCCATGGAGAATGGCTACCATATGGGGAGGAAGTAGCTTATTACAGATGTTGTTGAGAGCTTTAGATGATTTGATTAAGAGAGATGATTGGAAATGGGATTTCTTTATCAACCTGAGTGCTTCTGATTATCCCATAAAGTAATTGTTTTTTAAATCCATTGATTGGAAGCAAGCTCAAATGTGACTAGTTTAGTATCTTACTCAGTCCATTAGCAGAATATCTTACTCTTCAGTGGAAGTGTGTTGTCATGTTATATCAAAATGCTTAGGGAGGTCTTGGATTGTGAATAAGTGATTTTAACATCTGTACTGAAGGTTGATCTTCTTTTTTCACAGATCAAACGAGCATCTAACAAGATTTCTTACCGCACATAGAAATGATAATTTTTTAAAATCTCATGGCAGAGAGCCAGATAGGTATAGCATCTTATTTTCATTAAAATATCTTGTGTTGAAATGTTGGGATTGAGCTTGTCTGCATTGCTCAATTAGCTTATTTCATAAATTATACATTGACTGAATAGCAGAACTTCAATTGCAAATGCAAATTATGCAAGTGCCTAGATAGACCATCATCATAGCTTCACCTATCTCTTTCAAATAGGTTTATACACAAGCAGGGTCTTGACAGGACGTTTGTGGAATGTGATGAACATATGTGGAGAATAGGGGATCGTGCCTTGCCCAGGAACATTCAGGTTGATGGAGGAAGCGATTGGATTGGTCTGAATAGAAAATTTGCTGAATATATTATAAAGTCAGACGACAGCCTAGTCCAAGGATTGAAGAGAATATACGCGTTTGCGCTACTGCCAGCCGAGGTAATGGCCATTGCCCGTCCTAGTTTTTACAATTCATTTCCGCTTGTATAAATAAATCCGGGTTCATTTCAAAAGTGAGACTGTATTGAGTCTCGTTAGAGCAAAACTAAATTTAACGTTGTCTATACGTAGTGATTCATTCAGGTCATATCTTATTCATTGCATGAAAAACAGATAACTAGCGGGCTTTATTCAACACTCAACAGCCGATCAGTAGCTATAAGCTCTCTGGAGGTCCAGCGAGGCGCCAAAGCCATGCAGCGTTTTTCACTACATTGATATACCTATTCTATTTTCTAGTCATTTTTCCATACTGTGCTACGGAATGGTCCGCAGTGCGAGACATTCGTGAAAACAAACTTACGTGTGACTAACTGGAAGCGCAAGTTAGGATGTCGTTGCCAATACAAGCACGTTGTTGACTGGTGTGGCTGTTCTCCCAATGACTTTAAACCAGAGGACTTGCCAAGACTGCAGGTAAGAAAAAAACACGTTAAACTAAACTAACTTTATTTATACTGGGTAGTTCTATCAGTTCTAAACTGTTCTTCCTAGAGGTCCAGTAAGGATCATCTCTTATTGATCCAGTGTTACTACAGGAGGAAACTTGAATAATCCCGTCAGTCCTAAGCCGTCTCGAATGGATCCTAACAATCAAATCAATAATATTTATTGCAGAAATCCAAGTATGACCTGTTCGCGCGCAAGTTCGAGGCGATAGTCAACCAAAAAGTTATTAATCTTTTGGACGAATACTTATTCGGTAACTTTACCCCGGGTATGCCGGCACTTAATACCTACTGGGAGAACTTCTACCATCACGAGGACGATGAACGTCGACTTAGCGATAGACTGAGGACGTACTTTGCGTCATTTAGTCGCTTAGCAACGAAGCACGTCAGCTCCACGTACTGTAAGAATCTTCCAGTCGGTCCATTTAAGGAGGTGACATATTTGAATGTAAACGACGAGTTTAGTGGAATGTTAATGTTGCAAGATATCGCTTTGAAAGGAGGGAAAAATATTGAAATAGAAACGTGGTTGTCCAGAATTGACCAGGAACAGATGATGAATTTGAACATGAGCGATGGTCCTAACAGATTAACTGGGCTACAGGTTAGTTATCTTTGAACACAACTTTTATGTTTTACCCCTCGATATGAATGGAATGTGAGTTGACCCAACTACCACACCAAAGTGATCAAACTATCTATATTATTGTGCATATACATAACCTTGCAAACTTGTTTCTCTAGGTTGGAACAGGCTGGGATGAGAAAGAACGCATGTTCAGAAACTATGGTCGGTTAATGGGACCATGGGATGATCCAGTCCTGGTGCATTACTGGAAGAAAGGCGCGCCTTTCAATGTCAAACTTATGTGGATTGATCCTATCAGTGTTGTCACCGGAGTTTACGAGATGCAAGTGAAAGAAGACTGGATCGTATCCTTCCATAAACCAACATACAACAAACCACTTCGCCCTGGTACCTGGACTGTGAAAATGGTTTATCGTGGGGAAGGGGGAGTAGATCTCGTTATAGGCCAAACTAGTTTTCTAATTATACCATTAGCCTACAAAGACGGCGTGCCTGTCGGGCCTGATCAGGCAATTGCTTCGAACGGCGGCCCGCCTGCAGGCAGGTACACTGCTCAGTATACGATAGAGTTTGACAGAGAATCTACGAACATTGACTCGCTTGCCAACGGCGCGACAATGAATGCAAAGAAAACTGGGAAAGAGTTATACGAATGGATAGATATTCTCGTCAAGGAGAATTGGGCTATGGAGGACGCATGCGCGGTTGGTAGTGAGGCTCAGGAATGCGACGGGATGGCGCAGTGCGAGATGACGTCATGGAGCTCCAGGTCACCTGATCCGAAGTCCGAAATTAACAATATTAGCGTGAATGGTACACTAAGGTGATGGTTTGCGCATGACAGGAAAATGGTCGTTAAATATGGCGACAATCGCCTACCACTTGGGGTCACATGGGTGCATAGGAGGTAATGGTGATAATTGTGGTCACACTTGGATATACCGGGTTACAGCTGTGTGCACAGAGAGATACTGCCTTGGTTCCCTTATAGTATTTAAATTGGGTAAAATGCGTTGGAATTGGTTTCTGCGAAAGGTTTCCGAACATATGCACATCACATAGCCCGAATTTTGACCGAAATTTGAGTAATATATTTTCAATTTTTCAATAAAACTATATCGTTCATATAATTGCTGTTTACAAATTGTTTTAACATTGCATAAACGATTTTAACCCCAGTTCAAATTTGTCTATCCTATCTTTGATAAGCAAGGATGTTAGCCTTTCTTCAAAACACTGTAAGACTGATGCGTCTTCAAAACAGCAGTTGAATAATATTTATAAAAAAGGTAAGCACTCACGTAGTGCATAAAACCCGAAAACCCGTTGCAAGTATTGAACCGCTGATAATTGACGTCAGTCTTCGCTGGTGCTAACAGGTGACTCATAATATAAGCAAAACAGCCAATCAAAATCCTTTAGCCATACATGCTTTGACAAGCATTATATAGCAAGGTCATTGTCGCCACGACACTGTGTTTATATAGCAATCAGTGATATATCAAACCCAAATATATCAAAACAAAAAATATATTTCCAAGTACAACGTATACAATTAAATAAAAACAAATTTACTTTGGTAGGATGTGAGAACTCGTTGACAACTCAGCTTTTCTATTTCCCACCCAGTAGATACACAACCGCTACCTTAACATCGCTGCAATTATCATCTGTTAACGTTATTGTCTGTTGAATAAACTAGTTGTTCAAACTTATACAAAGCATAATATATCAAGTGTAGTTTCCACTAATCTATTGTAACCCCGACTGCTTCAAATCTCAAATTTTACGCGAAAACATGCGATAGCCACACAAAATATACTCTGGCTGCGGTTTGAGCGTGCGTTTTGTTTTCAGTCAGTTGTTGAGTAATTATTGTCTTGCGGTATTTTTTTTTTGCAAGAAAACGACCCCTAAAACCCACCTTTTGCCCTAATACACTCGAGATAGTCTATTAACTGATCACAATCGTAAAACAAAGCGCATAATATCACTGAACTATGTAACACTGGTCAGACAAAATGATTTTTTTTGGTGCCGAATTGCGCTAACAGTGAAACTGCGCCTGTAAATAAAGTGCTATCGCAATAGTGCTGATTAATAGTTAATAACCCTGAACAGATATTGAATTTTTAAGCAGTTGGTAGTCATACAACAAAAGAGTTGCGAGAAAATTCAGTCCACATCTGTTTAGCTCCGATGGAAATACGAACTCATAACTGTTAAAATAAGTTTATAATGGGCAGTTGAAAATGACAGCTCGGATTCACTCCTTTGTTTTGCAATGTACGTTCCTTGTCGGGTTAGGATTGCTAGTTTATGAACCTGGCGTTTCTGGACAGTGTTCCGAATTCGTATCTCCTTTGGAGATCCATGTAGATTGGTGGAACGTCTTGCCCTACTCCTCTCGTGAAAAGAATGAAAATGGAAACTTCACATACAGTGGTAAGCATGTTTTGTCAGTTTGAACTTCGCTTACAATGTTGTAACAAGCAACATTCACATTCGTATATCGTTTAAGATTATCACTGATATGAATGTTTATAGTTATTATAACGGTCCTTTTTGCGCGAAGTGCAAATTGAAAACATCTTTGAATATGTCGGAACTGAGAAATGATATTTAGAGAGGTTTAAACTAAAAGGTAGTACATATAATTTGCACAGCGCTGCTGTTAATATATCTGGCTCACAACATCCTCTGCAAGCAAATATAGTGTTGCGATGCAGCTCAGCTAGATTGGGTGATGGATGTAATGATTGGTGATTGTATCTTGAAAGGTTTACTGTTGGTAGTGATAAAGAACGGCGACTAGGCCGACTGAAAAGGGTAACTGGGATTTTAAAAACATTTTACTTGCCTCAAAGCTGGCCGGATGTTTTCAGTTGTGTTTTTTATTTTGACATTTTGATTCCTAGGCCGAATACTCACTGTACCAACCTCGAAATGTTGTTATTATGAGGAAATGTATAACGCTTTAAGTTTTTAAGAGTATATAACGAGGGCACTCAATGCGTGATCAAACTTGTCGAAGGAAAAACTTGTTTACCGGCTGCATTGACTAGACAAATTGACTATAACAACATGGAGCTATATATATATCAGCTTGCCGTGGACAGGTGTATTTAAGAAATGTTCATCTAGAAAATTCAGCTATAATTCAAAAGGGCTAACTAGAAAAATAAACTTTGCCTGCGGTGTATGAGTGATGTTTATAATAACATCTAACACGTAAAGCAAATAGATTTAGTGTGTAAGTGGAATCGATTCAATCGTATACTTCCCAATTGAAAAAGTGATTGTCATTTTATGAATTTGACAGTTATTAATGCGTTCTCCTGCGAAGCATGAATATTCTGGATAAACTACTGACGTGATAAAACGCAACTTATAATAGACAGAAGAAACAAACAAGTTTCAGCCCGGCAATTTGGCCATACAAGAGTTTTATCATGTAGGAAAAAGTTTCTCGTATAGCCTGTATCTGTTTGTTTTCTTATGAGATGACGGTTCTATTTGTTTTCTTCAGATGAGATGAGATGAAAGCAATTTTTTCATTCCTTTTGTCTTAAAAACACAATCCAATGCAGGCGAAAAGATAACCCATCCTTGTGCAATTATTTGCTGATTTATCAATTCCCGCCCTCTTTAGTTACGGCTCAAATTGATCTGGCTTTACTGCACGACCAAATGACTACCGTTGATTACTAATATCTCAACTTTGTATGCGTGATTTGACAAAAGAATTGCTAATTCTATTGCGCGTTTTTATGCAGGCATCCACGTTGACGGTTTTAATCATAATGGGCAGCGAAGATTGTTGTCTAAAGGTTTTACTTGTATTACAACAAAAGCGGAGACTATTAACGGAATATTTGAAATGCAATTGGTTTACAGAATATCCTAACCTTTGCCGAATGATCTACAAACAACTCTCTTTTTTAGGCGCAGAAAATTAACTCACAAACACCTCTTTAATTCCTCAGATTACATGAAGGAACTTTGACATACGAATTTGTATTTTATCGCCTCATGCTTGTGATTCTTTATGCGTTTCTGTCAAACAGGCTTAGGTTCGCAATAAAGACAGCTGCTTTCGGGTACTCACCGCAAATTTATAAATATTTCACGATAATTTTAGCAAGTACCTGCCTTGCGTATGCGTCCACACAGAACACGCTACAGAACACGTGAAGACCCTAGCTGGGCACGAGGTTGACGTCAAGCAGTACGCGGAAAACCTGAGAACAAGGCTGCGTATATTGGCCGCTACTATACTTGTGACTGGGAACGAACCATTGCTACGGCTGTGCGATTCTACAGTCCAGATGCTAATGACCGTTGTATAAGGATCAGTAGCGAAGCCATATGCGTGAGCGAAATTCGGGCTGACTTCGTTTAGCCAATGCGAGCTTAGATTTTAAAGTTCAATAGAATACATAAGCGATATATTTTGTACTTACTTTTCTTATGATTTCACGGAACATTATCCCTGGTATTTTGTTCTACGATCCCAGTTAATAACAAATAGAGTTTCTCACCAAACCTAAAACAAAAAAGGAGAATTACTCGTTGTCATATCTGATTTACCTTCAAACAAATATGCTCATCTTATAAACCTTTCTCTCCTTCTGTTCCACAATGCTTTTTATTGATGTAACCTTTTTAAGTTCCTCATCGCTTTGCTTTGAAAACGTTTCGACTGAGTTGGGTAAAAAAACCCAGTTCTAACTTGTTTTGAAGGTGGTAAAAATCTCTTTAAATTTCTCAACTCGTGCACCATTATTTTTTGCCTCGTAGGTATATTTCCTACAGTGTTAAAACACGTTACAAATCAAACTGGGATAAGACTGAAATACAATGAGCCGATGAAGAACTTTGTGAATTTCACTGGGATGGCAAACAACAAGAGAAATAACACGATTTATTTCCCAGTCATGGCGGAAGAAGACGACGACAAGAGCTGTTATATTCCAGTTTTATCAACCAACGGTCCAGCGTACATCATTCATATCCAAGAAATTGTTCCCCTAACACTGCTTGGGAAAGGCTTGCTTCAGGGGTGGCAGGTTATAGCGCTAACCTTGGTTTTAGCTGCAATATCTGGGGTTTTTATGTGGCTTATGGTAAGGCAATATCATGCATGTTTATTACGAGTTACCTGAATAACTTTATTTATACTGAATAAACTGTTCTGGAGGTAAGTAATGATCACCTCTTATTGCGGTTATTTGCTTATCTTTTTAGGACAGAGGCTCTAACCCCGAAGATTTCCCACCAAATTTCTTCACTGGAGTATGGCAGGGTTTTTGGTGGGCTTTTGTAACCATGACAACTGTAGGGTAAGCTGGCTACACTTTGTGCCAAACTTAGTTTTTCCTACGAGGACTATTATGTTTTAATTGTTATGAAATCATATTTAAGGTATGGTGACACCGCTCCTCGGTCAGTACCAGCCAGACTGTACAGTATTCTGTGGATGATTATTGGTATGATCGCTTTCTCAGTTCTCACCGCAAATATAACCAGCTCTTTGTCGCAGAAGACCTTTGATGCAGAGGAGAAAATGTTTGGAAAAAGAGTGAGATTATATATTTAACAACCATAAACTTTACCCCCGACCTGTATGAGATGATCCTTACTGGACCTCTAGGAAGAACAGTTTAGAAATGATAGAGCTATCCAATATAAATAAAGTTAGTTTAGTTTAGGTTTCCTCCTGTAGTAACACTGGATCAATAAGAGATGATCCTTACTGAACCTCTAGGAAGAACAGTTTAGAACTGACAGAGTTATCCAGTATAAATAAAGTTAGTTTAGTTTAGGTTTCCTTCTGTAGTAACACTGGATCAATAAGAGATGATTCTTACTGGACCTCTAGGAAGAACAGTTTAGAACTGATAGAGTTATCCAGTATAAATAAAGTTAGTTTAGTTCAGGTTTTCTCCTGTAGTAACACTGGATCAATAAGAGCCACATCAACTCTAGAGAGAACTTTATATCAGCGAGCTTATTTCTTTACAAAGGTTGGTGTTCTTGAAGGAACATTGGACGCAAAAGCAGCCATACTGGAGAACGCTCGTATTATCAGTAAGCAACACTATCATAATACTTCACAGAAAACGATCTAAATAAAGCTGTATCGTATCACTTATCAAAGGGAATCACATCAATCTAAGTGCACTACTGTCTTTGCCCTTAGATCATCAGACAGTCGCTGAACTATTAAGTAGTTTGCAGCGAGGTAAAGTGGACGGAATTCTCGTGGAGAGATACGTGGCAGGCGCTTATTACAACGAGTACAAAGAGCTAGGAATGGAACTGGGGACATTGATACGTTTTCCATACAAAGTGGGAATGCAAGCACCCAGTTTTATCACTGGACGCGACGGAGAAACTTGCACTGCGTTTAAGAAATGCGTGCTGGACATCTTGGGAGAAGAGAAGATTCCTATGGTGAGTGATATACTCGTGTTTCTTTCTGGAAAGTTGGTTTAGGGTCTGGAAAAATTGGGATAACACGGCTAATAGCAAGAAATAAGTTTTAATAGACAACAGGAAATTTTACATGTAGTTGGCCATCGTCAAGTTGTTTTGTCCTTTGATTATTGTGGAGAGAGTAGTCAATATTATTCACCAGCTATAAAAAACGCCAAACGGACTTTGAACATACAATCGCATAGTTGTATTAACTTACTCACTGACGACACATGCGGCATTTCGGAAGTAAATTATTGCTCAGACAACTGCAGAACACGCATGTACTTACCACACGTTCCTTATCGTACCATCTCAAACCAATGCTGTGTAGTCAAATGATATGTACAGTATTTATGGTACCATTCACACTTGAAACTTCTTCCATTTCAGAAAGTTCTGAGCGACTTTTCAAACGCATGGCAAGACTTTAAGCCGAGCGAATCGACATCATTGTTTGAAGACGAATCATTCTTTTATATTCTCATTGCATTTTTCTTTGCATTGCTTGGCGTTGGATGTGTCTGGCATTACTTCGTGTTTATTCCAAAACAACGACAAACTATTAACGACAATAATGGTGGTAAGTCCAGTGTTGTTTTATGTGCTCCCATAAAACTTTCGATAAGTTTTAATTCCATTAAGCTCAAAGCATGAATAAATTACTCAGCAGTAGAAATGTGAAAAACAGTCCTTTTAACTCTTATTCACTCGCGTTTTGGTTTATGGCCTCCTCAAATGTTAGATTTCACTGAGGGAAATTGTTCTTAGAGCCTTAACGGACGGTAGACTAGCTGAAGCCACGTGTAAAAACACATTCAAGAATCGAACTGAACGTTGGGAGTTTGGAGACGTTTCATTCAAAATGATTAATCATAAATGGGTAGAATAACTATCTCCATAAAATTTTATCCCATTGTGTTTTCGCCCCCATGGGTTCTTTATGCGTCTAAGCATTTGTAAGTGCCCGATTTACAAGAGCCTAGAGCCTAGAGGCATTCTAATATCGACAATACAGCGTGTGCAAATGATCCTATTCTTACACAATTATCATGTTCTTATAATTTCAACGGAATGCTAACAGTTTATTAATTCCATCGTAATTATCGCTACTGTGGTTTTAATAAATGAAATTAATCACCACACAAAGATTAACTTTCACGACCCAACGTTTCGACACTCCGGTCTAGTGTCTTCATCAGTTATAAATTCATATATTTCTTAACAGATGAGGTAAAGGCCATGGAGTCCGGAGAGAAATTTATAGTTCTCAAAACGGAACTCGAAATGTTGTGCCCAGATTGCCACCCGAAGTTGGATGCAATTTTAACGGAAAATCCAGATCGACAATACCACGATTCTCTTCTGCACATACCGTTGTTACACGGAGCTCCTAATCTCAAAATGTTGTCTGCGAATGCATTCGACCAACTAAAGCGAGTTCCATCCAACGCCGCTGGGGCCATACCTGATGCCTTTGTCGGCCGCAAAAAATCTGGCCGTGTTAGTAAATGCTAAGACACTAAATAAATACAGTATAATACGCAGTCCAGTCTCTGCATTGAGATCAGCCGATTGTTGCATAGATTAACTCTGTAGTGTAGGTTTGAACCCATAAGATGAGTTCGTGAAACCTTGGGACATGGAAATGACGAATTTGGGTAACCAACTTGGCGGGAAGGCTAGCAGTGAGTGTAGTCGGACGGTAGAGGGAGTTCAACGTCAGTCCCTTTGTCAAATTCCTATGTCCTATGAGGGGGGGGGGGGGGCAGATGTCAATGGTAGCAACTGTATCTTTAAAATTTTTGACTGGTTTTTCAGTAGAGATTTGTTTGATCCTGGAACTAGCTAAAACGCCAATTTTGTTCTCCAGATTAACCAAGCGAACTCTAGAAAACTTATCAATATTACTTTGTTCTACGAAGTATTAAAAAATTATAAATTTTTCAAGTCTCACTTACCTACATCTTCACCGTAACTCACCCTCGACGCTCCGTATTAAATCCAGTCCTTCACTTTAACTTTAACAAAGCCCACCGCCTGGCTATTCAAAAATCTGATAACACCTCTTTCCAATATTGCAGCTACTGTGAAACTTATTTTATCAGAGGCATATCTTAAATTTGCAGGTGTGCTAAATTTTTTGGAACTCTACAGTATAACAGTGAATGCGGTTCACGCACTTTCCTTGCGAGTTGAGCCGTTTAACTTGCAAAAAAATTACACAAAATTTATGTAAGTTATTTAAGTTGTAAAACTTTCGAAATAATCCGTAAAGCAGTTCGTTGGAACTAAACTAGACAAAACTTGGAGAGTTGTTAAGTTGAGAGAGTTGTTAAAAACAGAGTTTTATCAGGAGTTATCCTTTGAAACACGAAGAAAAAGCTGATAAAAACAGACGGCTTTGATACTTTATTGAAAATACATTTATACTACAGTACAGTGGTATGAGATTTCATTTAAAAAACGAGAAGCAAAAGCAGTACTCAAGCTGGAAGCAGAAATATATAGGTCCTTGGACACTTTTGGGAAGTACAAAAGAAACAATTCGGCAACTTGTTTGAAAAGATTCCTCTACAACCTTTCCCGATTATTGACAGCTGAGGGATCTTCGAGAAGTAAAATGACACATCAGAAATAACAAACGGTTATGCGGGTAAAACGTGTTTTCCAAACAAGCTTGCTAAACAACACAGATTTTCTTGACATAAGTTTGGAAATACATCCCTGTGGCAACGATTTTTCAAAGATGTGCCATTTCTACTTTTCCAAGGATCGCAAGAACCTTGTTAAAATCGACTTCTGCTAAGTATGATACAATATTTATGAAAACTCTTTGCGATGATATTTCTCAGGTTCGAAGTACGAGACAACGACCACCCGATTTGAGAACTTGCGGCCCGTGAGAGCCTGGTGAGCACTCTTGCTCTCGCTTGCCGACGAAAACTCGACGAATATCTGAAGATATCAAAATATTTTGATGTCAGGGACCTGGTGAATGGTTGATCTCATTCTGAGTGCAATCATCGGAATAAATGTCACATAAATTATGATATTTTATACACGCACCTTGCCACATCCGGGGGGTTCAAACTCTGGCGTGGGCCGTGGAATCTCAACACTGACAACATTACCATACTTAGAACACTCATCACGAACATCCTCGTAGATTTCTAAGGAAAAAAGAATGTCATTTAACTCGCTTGTTTTAATTGTATTAATCCCGTTATCACCGTTGTTCTAATTGCATAAATATTCTAATTTCACTTCAGTTGTTCTAATTGTGTTAATTAACCTAATTATCTCAATTAACGAACCTTCGTATTCCTCATCATCGAAAAGCTCGTCTTTCTGAACCATATTCATGAGGCACAGAACTTCCGTAGGCACTTCATTTGTGACCTTGTTTAATTCAAGACCAGGGATCTGCAGCTGAACTGGGACCATGTTTATTGCATCAGGCTGAACAAATGACAGAAATAAAAGCATTAGTTATTAGCATTACTATCCTGTTCTTCCTGGTAAACCATCATCGGCCATCTATCGACCCACGGGGAAAGAAAACAAGATCTCACATTATTCATATTCTGTTTCGCTCCAACACTTGCACGCTGGACGATCAGTTTCTTTTCGCCAAGTTGCATTCCATTCAGACCTTGGATTGCCTAAAAAAAGAACGAAGAACGCCTACAATTCAAGCCGTGGCAAAGAAAATATTCACGACTCTTTTACAGTGAAGAAGACCATCCCCCATCTGTGACCATTCAAGACGTTTTTATAAGAAATCCACAAGAATTCCCACACAAACATACCACGTCGGTGATAGACATGTCAACGTATTCACAGAATGCATATCCTTTGGAGAGACCTGTCGCACTGTCTTTGACTAAATTGAATGCTTTTAGCTCGCCAAACGAAGCCAACAATTCTTTAACCTAAGGGAATGACAGTTGGTCACAACCAAACACTCAATATTTTAACAAAATGCTAAGGGCCGATGTTACATTGAACTGCTTAACTCATAAACTGATTTCAAAATGCTCAACTTCAACTGGCTGGCCGCCGCTAATAAGCGACCAAATTTGCCTTGTTTTAAATACAGTTTAAGTGAGGCATATCTGGGTTGGTTCCTGGTTAGATGGTTAGGAGGTATTAGGTACCGTACACTTGTATGCAACAATTCCCAACAATGTTCTTTATCATTACGATCAAAATAAAAACACACATCGCATACATTACCCCAGTGAGCCATTAGTTAACAGACCAACCTAAAAACCTATTGTTTTTTTTTATTTTTTACGTTTCCAAAACAGTTTCAAATGGCAACTGATTGAGTTAGTTCAACGTCGCATCTTTTAGCCCAGTGTATTTCATGAGAACTGGGCTAATTTCATGCGATATTTTTACAGTTTGGAGTGTATGCATGACTATTTATCCCAATCGAGCCATTGCCATGAGAAATATATTGTTAGAAGCCGAAAAAATCATGAAAAAATCTAAGAAGTCTCTTTTGCTGTGGCGACCAATCAAGCGGTACGGTCTTGCCAAGTAGTATGCATGACTGAAGTTCTTTATAACTTGCCTTTCAACCATTGGATTGACAGTTTTAGGCTCCCCTAAGCTAGGGAGTAAAATTTTGGAAAAAAATCGAAGAGAAAGACGTCAGTTGTGTGTTTTTATAAAGTACAAAGCTATGTTAAGTCTCCCCCCTGACTCGGGTTTTATCGTTTGTCGACAGAAGTCACTTCAAAATGAGATGTTGTGGGATTTCAACACATATTTTTTCGACCAAACAAGAGAATTTTGAGTTCATATTATGGACAAGATCTTGATGCAGAAATGCACCACATCAGTAATACTGAATATGCCCAAAGAATAAAAATTACAAAATTACCAAACACCTGTGAGATGAAAGCCTAAAAAGCCTTCTTTTGTGATGAATCTGGACCAATCTTGACCTAAATCTCATGCATTCTCTCCTGTACGAAGCCAATCTAAAAATTCCTGCAAAGCTGAATTGAACAAAAGTGAAACCACGTTTGATCTTGTCCATAACTATAAACCTCAAAATTTTCTCGAATTTCTGCAATCCATCTCTTTTTTGAAGTGACAAATAACGCTAGGCAGATATTCTTTTTACTGAGATATAAACAGACCTGGTCTTCGTTCAGATAGTTTGGAAGACCTCCGATGAAAACTTTGTGCGGTGAGTCGGGAACAACTGTTGATACAACTCCTTGATGAAAAGAAAGAAATGGTTTAAATTCAATGATTTAAAATCTGTTTACAATTCTGGTCCTTGATCAGGACCCTTATAATGCATTGATCATTTTTATTGTGAAATAAATACCTGGAACATGGACCATTGATGAGTCTGAAGAAAGAATTACAAAATTTTCAATTAAGCTAATTTCAAAACAGCTGTTAAAGGAAGATGTTCTACCAGCCTATTTTTTATTTCTTTCCCATCTTCTTGTAGGATCTAACATGAATGAAAAATAAGAATTACCTCCACTTAGACCAGGGACAATTTGATAGTCTTTAGGACGTCGAATTTTGAGTGATTGACCCTGACAAGATGACAAATATGAGTTTACTCCACAATTGTTTACTCCTCAGACAATACGGCAACATCAGGTGATAAAATTACTCAGGAGGAAGCTGATATTTGTAGAATCAAACCTGTAGAATAATCCCATCAAACGCCATTGCCTGTGTTGTTTCTTCCACTGAACGGAACTATGCAAGACAAATATCAATCATTTTAAACACTTTGCTTTTGGTTTTTGAAGTGCGGTTGCAAAGCAATTGAACCAACCTCAAGGAAAGCGTAATTCTTTTCCATATCGATTTGGGCCGTGATAACTGGTCTACCACTGGCTGTACACAAACCACATTCTTGCATCTTGGCATTGAAAAATTCCACCATCAATTCCTGCATTTGAAAGAGAAAATTTAGTGATTGCTCTATCAGTTCTAAACTGTTCTTCCTGCAAGGATAATCCTAAGGTGACTGGTGACTTACCTCAGTGATACCAAATGGTATGTTACCAACATAAAGACGACGAGATTGCCGACTGATATTGCTGGCTTGGGTGATCCCAGTCACAGCCCCGGGCAAGGCAGGACCAGCCGTGGGTATCTCACCAGCAGCTACATACACAAGATAAAATATTTTTCAGCTTTTGAATGTGAATAATATTCAGAGTATATCTTTTTCGTATATGTGATAAGCATCATAACATATCCCCAAATATCACCTCTCATCTTCTTGTACTCCATAGGATCCATGTGCTCAAACCCAACGGGAGGAACATCCCATAATGATTGGATCCTATGAATTTATGAATCACAATATTATTAGAAAATCATCTACTGTTGTATGTATGCAACTTTCACAGGAATTGATGGTAAATCTATCTAAAAAAAGCTTACTTTTTGCGCTTTGGTGGCGATGGACTTCTTGATCTAAATGAAAAAGTAAATTCCTTATATTTTGGTTGAACAATACCACAAAACCGATTGAATAATCATCCAACCATTTGTGGAGTTTTAGATTTCTTTTCAATTTTTGTTACCAACCTTCTCCGCCGTCCCCTGTCAGGTGATCTGTTTCGTCGTCCTCTGTCTGGACTTCTGGATCTTGGTCGTCTGTCACGGTCGCGGTCCCTCCTCGGTGACCGTGACCTGGATCTTCTTCTTCGCCTGTCATTGTCTGGCCGATCTTTCAATTTTAAAAGAAATTTTGATTATGTCAGTAATCACACAATATAACAGGGCATTAACTTGCAAACGTCCTAATTTGGAGTTCCTTTTAACACCAGATCCATGAAAGTAAACAAAATATGCAAGATTATTTATTATATGAGTTTACACTTTATCTCAACACTTATATGCTAAGAAATTGTCCATGTATTCGCAGTAAAATGAGCTGATTATATTTCATTTATTGCAGAAAGCCTACTCAAGGTTTATGAAAACTTCACTGTCAAACAAACAAACTGTGATCAGATTACAATACATCGCATTCACAATATCAAATCTTCATTATTTCAAACATGCAAAATTCAGGGCCACAAAACAGCCATATTTCGCATAAAACAAGCCCACTTTCTCCCACAAGAATGCAAGTATAGAACACCATAAATCTTCACAGCTCACCATTTTCTGATTTATACGAGTCTTTGCGTAGAGAGTCCAATTTTTTGGTCACATCTTGTTCGATATCAAATTCCGCCATAATGACTCAGTCGCAAAGAAAGCGTGCTTTCGGCCACTTGCCCGAGCGTCGAATATGTACCTTGGAGTACTACAATGTATCTTATTGTAGCTCTAATGTACCCAAGTGTACCTGCAAATCTTGAAAATTATGCGCAGTCATATCATTACGTAAAGGAAAAACAACAACAAAATCGAAAAGATAATGGCAGTGAATCAAACGAAATCACAAAACGGTCAACTTTTCTTGACGAACGACTTGTAAGTGAAATATTTTTAGTTGAATATGTAATCGAGTGTCTTCTCAACACGTTTACCCCCGTTACAGCGTCATCTCAGACAAGAATGGTGTCGAATTTAGCTTTGAAAAGTCGGCAAACTTGCCTGGGTATTTGTTGGCTTCACGGACAGGAAGGCTCATCTTGACGGGACAAAAGGTACCCGAATCTTTTCGATCGCTTACAGAAATTGCGTATATCGTAAAGGGACATTTGTCTTCTTTCTCCCTTTCAGGTTATATTTGTAAATGCGAAAGCGACGGACCAATGTCAAACGATAACCATGGCCTTCCATTATATACGAAATTTGGAGGTAATGGATGTGGATTTTGAAACAGGCTGTATTTATTATACATGAAATCATAGAACAAGCTATATCTCAACAGAAACCACAAACTAACTGGCTCCTTTCCCGTGATTTTAGATAAAACAACCAATATTTGGAGCCAATTATCTTCAGGCTGACATTACAGCAGAACCTGGAGGTATAAATTCAACACAAGTCTATTTTTCATTTGTAATTTTGCGGTATTTTTTATTAAAATAAGCCTCATCATTTCAGCTGGATGGCAAGGTGATGCTGTTTTCAAAGTTGTTTTCAGTAAAGGGGGAGCTATCGAATTTGCTGAGGCTTTTCAACGAGCTGTTCGGAATGGTATGACTTCAATTTATTCAAACTAAACACATTGCAATGCTAAATTCTACTGGCTTTGATAGTTCTTATGTAATCCATTCTCATTGATCTCATCAGCCAGAGCAGGTCACCACCCAGCAATGCAACAACCACCAATGAATGGTCATTACTTTATACCACCACAACCACAGCAACAACCAAATCCTGGTTATTACGGTTACCCAGCCGCTGGTTATGCCCAGCCACCACCATATCAACCACAGGTACAGTTATTCATGATGATTAACTTGGCTGTTTGGTCACACTGTTTTAAAATTATGCACAACACTTTTTGTATTCCTAGGGCCAGTTTAATTCCCACCATTAAATGTACCAAGCAATTAACACAGACCTCTGTTATAATTTAATCTGTTACAAATGTTTTTAAACCAGATTTTCTTTTCAATTTTCTTGAAAATGTAGCCGTACCCTCCACAGTTCAATGGTGCACCACCAATGCAATATAACCAGTACCAGTCTGGTGTTCCACCCAGTAAGTACCATCACACAGTGAACCTTAGTTTTTGATGCAACAAATAACTTGAAAATCCAGGAGGGTTGGACTAGATCGACTTGGTTTCAAGGGAGGTTGAGATTTTAGAAGTTTGTTTTATTCTCGGTCTCTTTATTTCAGGTGGAAAGGCAGCCGAAGCATATGCATCTGGACAAAATGTCTATGTTCCTGCCCCTCAGGTATATAATCTAACCATTGCCGTTTCATTCACATAACTTGTGGTATAACATAGACCTGCCTAAAATAGACAAAAACACTTCTGTACGTTTCACACTGGTTGAGATCAAATTTCATTCGCATGTTACATCAACTCATTAACTGGAAAAACCTCACCAACAACTATTTAATTACTTGTCGTAATTTAGGGAAACTTTGCAACGCCATCTGCACCACCACCGCCGTATGAAGAAAGTGCAAAAAAAGATCAATAAAAATAACTGACCAGAAATGAACTTAATATAATTATCCTTACGGATAGTTTAATGGTAAAATACAAATTATTTCTGTAAGTTAATCTGGGCTAAGACCAGCACCATATTAAAGCATTACAGTAGAAGATATTGTAACATTGAATGATTCTTTGGAGAAATACACCTTATCTTTCAAGACATTATTTGACTAGCTCAGAATGCTTAGCAATTACCTTGAAATTAGCCAAAATTCCATAGTCTTGATAGTTAAATAAATATGTCATGAGGCATTTAATTAACTAAGGTCTATTTGTAGTTAATACATCCAAGAAACATATCACTTATTGTAATATTTAAGTTGCTATGAAATGTTAAGTATTTTACGTCTTTCAATATACCAAAATAGCCATGGTTGTTGATAAATAAAAACAATGTATTATATATAATACACGCATATTAACCTGTCGTTACCATTAATTCATTATTTTCTATTCATTATTTAGTCATTACTTGCTTGATTCTTAGGGTATTCTATGTCCTTTCTCACAGAAAAGCCTATTTCCCACACACTTAGTCTCTTATACATATAGAACCCCGTGCTAGAACACTATGCTAGATTTGGCTTGCCCACTTCAGGTGATGGAGTTTTATTAATCCACGACGATTTTTATGAACATAACATCGTCTTTGATATACTGACGATTATTTAAATTATCAATAGGCATGAATAATGGCGAGCCACTCGCAATGTTCATATCAGACTTCGGGCGTTGGAAAGAGGAACTTTGAGGATCAGAATGAAACGCATCGACCATGTGATCACCATTACCTTGATCCAAGAGCATCATGGTAATCTTCTTCTGAAATGGCCAGGTTTGAAGGGCGTCAAACTCGCCCTTCATGACCACAAAGAACAAGGACAAATGCGATCCTTTCCCAAATCCATCTCCGTTCATATAGATCTTTGCACACATTTTATAACCAAACTGAGCGCTGTAGAAATGTGGACTATACAAGGCAGTCTTCACTCCGTTGATAGCATCCTGACGCTTTCTCTGATATCCTTCAATCTTCCACAGCAAGGTACCATTGTAATTCACCTTCGTTTGAAGTGGCTCCCTGGGATTTAAGTCTGCAAACTTTGCCGTCATTATTGCCACAGATTCGTCTAGTTGCTCCACTTTATTTTTATACCTTTCAATTATTTCCGTCTTCTCTCTCAGTTGCAACTCTAATCTGTTATTTCTTAATTGTAATTTTTCAACTTCTTTTTCCATTTTTACCTCAACTCGTCTTATCTCAGAGTTCCTGGCTGCGCCATTAGAACCAGTGGCTTGATTTGAACTCATATTATCCATTCGTCTCGTCATTTCAGTTATGGCGGTCATTATCTCAGCAATCTTATTATTGATGCTCATGATTTCAACCGAGATGGCGTCTTTTACTTCGTTCACCTTGTCCACTACCACCTCCATCGTAGCAGAACCGTTCAATCTTGAAACAAAGTTCTGCATTTCGCTTTTTAATGCGAAAATAAACTGTATTAACAGTTGTATGTGGAAACGAGATGCATCCTTGTAGTGCTTACGAAGTACCTTCCTTTTGCTGACCTAAATGATGCCGTAAATAAGTTGTGAATACTGTAAATTAACAGTTAACAAGCGATTTAACTTAACACTAGACCAAGTGCTTTGATGAATAGTGATTAAATTCAGACACAAATCTTTCGTATAAGCATGAACAATAAAAAAATCATCACTCTCATTTTCCTGCGACGGCAGGTAGACGGTCATTAACTGAATTACCATTGGCATTGCATCGGCATTTCTTAGTTGCCCAAATACCTTATAAAACGACATTAGATACAGCAGGAATGTACCTTACCTGTATGTGGTCACAACCAAGCTGTTTAAAATCGCATTCCTGCTCGTTTTCCTCACAATCTTCACCAAGATGTTTCCTCATTTCTCTGCGAGGTATATTTGTCACCTCACAATATTCGCATGTGAGTGGAGCTTCTGGACAATCCTCATCTATATGTTTCTATGACATACGAAAATCAATGAATTACAACCGATGAGTTGTATAAAATATGAATCCAAATGGTGTTTGCTGTGTTCTGACTTACCTGTAAAGACGAAAAAGCCAGCGTTTCATGACAACTCTCACACTGCACGGATCTGTATTGGCATTCCTGATCTAGATGTTTTGCCAAAAGACGTCGCTGGATTTCCTTCGAGCATTGTCCATGAACGCATTTAATCACGGTGTAATCACATGTGTTTATGTGAGCCTAAAAACAGTGGCATATTGTTAAAAAGTCGAATGATAACATTTCACATAGCATTACACTACGTCAGTGCAGTGTACTTAGAGTTCACTCAGTCAAAGTCGGCAGTGCAATATTTACTAAAACCTAAAACCTATATTTTAATATTTGTGAGTTACCTGTAATTCTTTTCCAGCGCCAAACCAATCGCATTCCTCATTTACACAGTGTAACGTTAACGTCACGAGTTCTCGCTGCGTGTAGCGATCCAAGAATACCTGCAAATATTTTAAAAAGAAAGTTTAGCAAAAGGTTCAGTTGCAACTGGCGCTCTTGAGCGTTGAGCAACTACAAAACATTTTAATCATGACGGATGATTTATGTTCCTGAAGGAAGACTGATTCATTTGAATTGGTGCTAGAAAACCTTTGACCAATGCAATGTAATGATTACTCAGGCAAAGAAACGGAAGATATTCAGTGTTTACTTACATTGTTCTCCTTTAATTCAGTTCCATCTACTGGACAAACAGAATTTCCACTTCTGAAGAAAAGAAAAGTATGGGAATTTTTCCACTTTGAAAGTCGTTTGAGCGGAGTGGACAACTGACAAATACAAGCTGGCAAATCGACCTTATAACTTACCCTAAAATATTTTGAACACAACCTTTACAAATCAGATGCCCACAAATTGTTTGCATCGGCTCTTTCAACAACAACGAACATTTTGTACACAAGAATTTCTTGTTTATCTTCTTTCTATTACGATCTGAGATTTGCTCGCCCGGCATATTGAAGACCTGAATAACAACGATAATATATACGATAACGTAACTGCATGATGACACGCCGTATATATGTACACATGTGTTATACTAAGTATCTACTTTTTGTTTTAAAATTACAATTTGAATACCTTTACACGTGCAGTATTCAGTCCTGAATAAACTCATGCATATAGTCATGCACTATTAACAAAGAGCTTGCATGTCAGTTCATTGGAGAGAGATTCATATAACTTCTAACAAGTTATAACAGCAGCAAAGCATGTAAAATTAGCGAAGACTTCTTTGTAATTATAGACTTGCTCTTACCGGAACATCTATTGATTCGCCAGGCATTTTGTGATTTACTTCAATTTATTATATCGATAAATAAGTATCAGTATCTGAAATCATGCAGTCCTCACTAGTCCACAGTGAAAGTGATTTCGACGAACTTAGCATCTACTTTTATATATACTTTCATTTCCCTAATTCCTTGAATTAATGTACTATCTAGCCATGCATCTCGGGGAATTCCCGCTGAAATATGAAACCTGCATGCATGGAAAGTAAGCCAAATTCAAAGAACAGTATAAAGACAGAGCACGTCCCTGCATGAGAATCTGAGAAACTAGATTAATTGGGAAACTTATTTTTTTCTTCATAGACTATATGGAAAGGAAGAATTGACTGCTGCAGATGTATACAGCTGGTGAATGAAAGCTTTCAAAACTGTATAATATACTATAAATAAGTACTATTTATCCTATAATCTAATTGGGGGAAAACCATGCATCAGCTGGTGGAACGATACCATCTATCAGTTAGCTACTATATATAATCTAGAAACTATCGTCTGGAAGTATACAGAGAAAGACAAGAGCACTAAAATCACGATGAAATTGCACGCAATTTATGATCCAAATAAATATATTTTAAATTTATCAGGACAACTGAAAAGTAGTAAGGGGACTTAGAAACTCCATATATTTGAGTTTAAAACCAACATATACTATATATACGGCATTCTAGGAACTCCCTACCCACTCAAACCACGCCTTCCCTAACGCCTTTCGATACGTGGGTGAACTAGCTGTTTTCGATACGTGGGTGAACTAACTGTTTCGATACGTGGGTGAACTAACTGTTTTCGATACGTGGGATTATATATATCAGGTTAAAAAACTGCTTCGCTTTGTAATTAGCGACTTCCACGCAAAGTAAATTTTAAAAAAGCCATGCACGCAGGGATTAAACAGAATCACAATAAAAAGCGGAAATTTTACTTCAACTGACTGATATAGTTACAAATAATCAACTTTATCTAGTTCGTATCAAATGTAGTATATATAATAGCCGCCTACAGGCAGCTGTCATTTTATACCACAATTCATGCGAAGATGTTTAAAAGACGCTGGCCCTCTTCTTCCTGGTTATATTGGGACGATTCACCAAGTATATTTCGGTAAAAACAATGTACGTTTACCCAAAAGTAATTGATCGAGAAAGTGGAAGAATAAAATATAAATTGACCTATATACAACCTGTTCAACTTAAAGTTGGGAGAACGAATGTAAATAAAAGCAAACAAGTAGTTCAATTCTTCTTGAGATGATACTTCTTCTAAGCTATTATCTACCTTTATATAGTATTCACTCTTTTAAAGGAACACATCGGCCATGGAACACTGAGTCAAAGCCGCTTTAAACTCTGAAGGTAATGCAGGCCGTAGGGTCAAAAAATGAATGGTATAAATAGCCAAAGAGTATCTCACCTTCAACTTGAAGTGTAGTTTTATAACATTTCATAACTCCTGTTAGTTCTGTGCATATATATTACTAACCATATAGTGCACGTCCATATAGCTATTTTACTGGTCACAGCATTATAATACAAATCAGTATAACTGCTTAGTATCGATAAACTGTAGGTTTTGCGTCAATGTAGATTGTTTAGAGTCTTTAGACTTCCTCATACGTGAGAAAACTGTTTATTAGAGAAGGTATTTTGTAAATTATTCCATCTGGCAATTTTTATAACTTCCTATTTTTTGAAATCGAGTTCCGGTGTTGATGGCTGGAAACGTGCTTTGATTAACGAATTGAGGGTTTTATTTCACTATATACAAATACTTCCAGCAAATACAAACTAAATGATCAGTGACTGCTAAATTTCATAGTTTTATAGAATTTAGAAACATTTAAACTTTACGGTAACATCGTCACGCACGTGCTGCGCAGCCTGCACTACGATATGCTTACAGCCCGTTTACCACTAGGCGAAATTGAAAATGTAGAATTGCTTCCTACTTTTTATCAATTCGTGCGAATAAATGCGCATATAGTGAAAAACGGGCTTAAGACATCACAACGTCAAATAATATAATTCCGCGTATTTAATACAAACCGACAACGTTTGTAAATTTCTAGTTTGCGAAAGTAAATAAATTCGATTTTAAAAGGAAATGTTAGAACACCGTCTTAACTTTAAAAATTAAAATTTCCGCGGTATTCAGACTAAACGACCCGAGTCTGTGTTCCGAAAATTCGGAGAGCATAAAATCGGGGCACATATAAGCAGCTGTCATTCATAAATTTATTTACATTTAGCTTCGCAAGACATTATTTATAACAATTATCTGGGCTGATGCGTAATCACATTATATAAAAGACCTTTTTCATAATGATGTAAAACGCAGAAAGTATGATGTTACACAAAGTTTGATTACCTCGGTAGTTTTGTGGAGCCAATCAAATTTCGTGTCATCAGACTTTCCCCGTTTGACGTCATTAAAAGGGGCTTCCCCCCGTGTGCGGTTGCATCACACGTCAAATATCGCACAGTAAGACGATCAAGTTTCTCATACTAAAACTATCGAAATCTACTTTTCGTAAACGTTCAATTTCACCGCTTCGATGCCGAAAAACTTAAGAACCTTTCGTGCTAAATACAGGGCCGTAGCTAAAAGCATAATTGGGGGTGTTTATTCTGGAATTATTCATACATTCGTCTAATCACAGTTCTCGATTTATTTCCTTTTGTACGCGCCGTTGTTCCCATGGTACGGTGTACATAAACATGAATTTATGAATACACACCCCAATTAAGCGGTTTAGATTCGGCCATGGCTAAATGTAATATAGCTTACCTAGTGACTTTTGGGTCAAGGAAAAATATTACTTAAGGTCATTTAACTGTAAATACTGATAGCATCTATCAGACCATATGATCAGACTCACGTGGAGAGCATGCACGGACTCACGTGCTTTATAATAGTTAGTAAAAGTAAAAATCTATATTTTAGTCTTGAATTAAAGTTTTTTTGGCTTCTACTATCAATATCGTGACATATCAAGACGCTGGAAGTGAGAAATATTTATCTACATTTCTTAAATACTTAAATTTACGCTGGCAAATTGTTTTAGCACTTCCAAATAAACTTAATCCTTGAAATGTCAAAATATCAGAAATAAAAATACGTACAGCACTTACTTTAAAATAGCACTTTGGTAGATTTTACCGGCAATTCAATGAAACTGTACTTTTTGTCGCGAGAAAATCTTGACCCTCCGATATGAACACCTTTACTTAAATGAACGAAAATAGTTTGCTTGTTGATTTATGTTGCAATATTGCTGACCTGAACATGTGGGTTGATGACACCACAGAATTCACAGAATGCATACATGCATGCTTAACAGTTTTGAGGTGTTTGTAAAAAATGTAATCAAATGAATCTTCAAAAAGATGGCCCTGTCTAATCGAGTGTCCAATTGTAATGCTTATCTCAAATTTTGTAGATTCTTAACTAGGAACGAAAAAAATGTCCTACGTCATTTGGTTGGAAAATTGTCAGTTTTCGTTAATGTTTTACTATTTAATTGTCTTCCTATGAATCAAGACTTCGGTTCTTACAAGTTTTCGGAAACAAAGTTTTCAATTCACTTCTGATAAGTATTTTATTATTAAATGCCAACAAGAGATACCATCACTTTTTATTACAATACATTGCATTTAGCTTATTGGCCTTATTGACCCAACATATATTTACCTTTACCCTTATATACTATACGCTACTAAACCAACCACAGTACTAAGTATTAACAACAGAATTTTATTATTCCAATATCTCACTGCTAACACACATGCAGCTCTCTATATCGCACTTCTCGTATTACACCTAATCATATTCCCTGTCAATCATGCCACTGTCACCTAACCCCTACTAATTATACCCCCAATTACATATATTACACTTATATGCCCATGTTTAGTTTAAACTATTATATGTTTATGGTGCATGAATAATAATAATAATAATAACAAAATAATTATACAAACTTATACATTTATGCAAGAATAGAATAGACCCAAATATCCCCAGTGGAAAAAAATATTACACAAAATGTGAACACACCAGTCATAACTAAGTTTTAATATCATTATAATAATAATGAAAAATACATAGTTATATTGTAATTATAATTATGTATTTTGCATAATCATATTTATATTCTGCAGCTTCCTTCATTTGAAGTTTCGCATTGATCCATTTGCAGGAACGACATGCACAAAACCATGCAACCGAAATGCACACCTTGCATCTAAACCAAAGCTCTGTTATTAACAACACAACACAAGCTCAATAAAGCTCAAAACTTTAAAAGCACAATGCATAAAGAGAAGACAAAAGAACATGCAGCTTATGTTTCAGTTGAAACGTTTGGATTACTTTTAATTTCCTACGGTTTATAAGTTAATGTTTCATCAAACAGAAACCAGACAAATATACCATCACTGCATTATGGACCCATCCTGGAGCACAGACAACATAATAAATTGAAAGAAGCTGAAGACCATTAAATGAAAATAACCAGACTAATTAAACGGAAGTGATGTGCTACTCATCAAAACTCATTTTGGTTTGCTATTTCAAAACTCATTCTGGTCTTTCGAGTAGAACCATCACAGTATTAATTAACCTGAGTCATATCTACAATAAATCTTTTTCCTGTTTAATATAACCAGAAAAAGTGGAAAATACCTCTTTTCCAGCTAGAAAACTGGGAAAAGTCCCTTAATCGACGATGATCTTGATGAACATAACATCATCTTTGATATACTGACGATTACTTAAATTATCAATGGGCATAAACAATGGAGAACCACTCGCAATATTCATGTCAGACGTTGGGCGTTGAAAAGAGGAACTTTGAGGATCAGAATGAAACACATTGACCATGTGATCACCGTTACCTTGATCCAAGAGCATTATGGTAATCTTCTTCTGAAATGGCCAGGTTTGAAGAGAATCATAATCACCTTGAAATAACCATAGAAATAGTAACATAAGAACCATTGTTAACTATTTTTCGGGCCATCGAGTAACTACAGGGTGCCCCCCTCCCTCTGTTTGAGTCACTCTTGTTGTTAATAATACCTCTATCACAACGCATGTTCAAAACAAAAGATCTAATCTTAATTGAGGGTACCCTTCAGAGGAGTAGCAAGGATTATGGGGGGGGGGGCAGGGAGGAAAAAAATAGTTGGGCCCATGCCACCAAGTGTGACATTCAAGACAAAATTATATCGTAATTGGAAACAAAATGTTGAAACTTACAAAATACATATTTACAAAAGAAAACATTACATTTTATGAACTCACCCTTCATGACCACAAAGAACAAGGACAAATGCGATCCTTTCCCAAATCCATCTCCGTTCATATAAATCTTTGCACACATTTTATACCCGTACTGAGCGCTATAGAAATGTGGACTATACAAGGCAGTCTTCACTCCGTTGATAGCATCCTGACGTTTCCTCTGATAGGCGTCAATTTTCCACAGTAAGGTACCATTGTAGCTATGAATGAGCTGCTGCGCACGTGGTCCTCGCTGCGACTCCAAATCAGTGATTTTCACGGTGTTAAGGGTAAGAGACTCGTCAATTTGATCCATTCTGCTTTGCATCAGGTCGATTTGTGCATCTTTTTCTCTCTTTTTTTGCTCCAAATTTCTAACTTTTTCACGTAAGCTGTTGATTTCGGTGGTCATGCTCTGAATACTCGCTCTTAACTCATGGATTTCATCACTCCCTCTCCCATGACCACCATCCTCAATTCCAGTCAACAGTCCAACCAAGGCCACAAACTTTTCAGCCAAACCTGTTCGAACTTCGGTGATATCATCGCGTATTTTTTGAACGATTCCTGCGAACTCTGGGCGTGGGATATATGCACCGAGTTGGGAAAGCGAATTGAGAGAAAACTGGAGCAAAAAACGAACATGGTCAATCAAACCATCATTCATATGTTGGCGTAGCTCCCTTCGTGTTGAAGTCTACAAATTATACAGATTAAAAATCTCTTATTGATCCAGTGTTACTACAGGAGGAAACCTAAACTAAACTAACTTTATTTATACTGGATAACTCTATCAGTTCTAAACTGTTCTTCCTAGAGGTCCAGTAAGGATCATCTCTTATTGATCCAGTGTTACTACAGGAGGGAATCAAATTCTTACCTTGTCATGATTACAACCCACGGCCTGAAATTCACATTCTCCTGGAATCTCTTCGCACACAACTTGTTCGTGTCTTTCAAGGTCCCTTCTCAAAACCTTTAGCTTGCAGAATTTGCAAGTCACTGGCGTACTCTCACAGCTTGTAGTGACATGATCCTAAACGAACCATTTTCATATTTAACGAAATGCGATTTTACAGCACAGTTTTATCCAAAATATAAAAGCATTCTAAATCTTACCTTAAGAGAAGCAAATGGAACATCTTTGCGGCAATAATTACACTTCACGCTGCGATATTCACATTCGTTTTTCAAATGTTCACCCAAATGAGAACGTTGGATCTTCATCTTACATTGGGCATGGACACAGTTGATCTGCGCATGTTCACACACCTGGGAATGACCCTGCATCAAAATAAAATTATGACATCAATTGTTAAATTCGAACATTCGAAAAGTTTTTCAACACAATTATGATGATACCATATATCATACCCTATCATATCCCCACATGCTCACCTCCAGTTCAACGTACGTGCCATGCCAACGACAGCCAGGGTTAGCACAATGTAAGGACAATGCTCGCAATTCACGTTTAGTGAACGCATCAGGAAATACCTGAAAGAGATGAAGGGAAACTTCACAGAAAATCTCGAGTGCCGATTAACTAGAAACCTCTCGGCGGCCTTGTTTATTAAAGATTTATGGATCCACACAGACAGACAGAAAGATGTTGAAACCTATACCTGATCTTTCGTCAATTCTGTGCCATCATCAGGACATCTTGGATTTGAGCTCCTAAATTGTAATAACAAGTATCATCACGGATCTTAGGTTATAATAACAATTATTTTTTAGAACATGTGCACAGGATCTGGGTTTACGGATTCAAAAAATGTTATAAAATACCGTGCGCAGGACCACAGAAAACATTCTCTTTGCAGTAAATTAAAGCCAGTAATTAGCTGGCAAAGTAACTGATTTCTAGGTGGCCCAGAAGTAAGCATGTGCAGTTTCATATAATGTGGTCTGAGTACATGTCAATTCTTAGGATTTTAAAATCAACAACTCTGCCTGAAACAGCTCTGGCTGAAACTCTTCCTTCTTAATTCAGAGGGTTTTGAAACAACTTACAAATATTAAGGTTCTTGGAATAATTTTAGATAAAGATTGCAGATGTGACCATCAAAACCTTGGTGATTTAGATTAAGCTAGGTGATTTGCTATAGTAAAGTCTGAAATAATAACTTACTCTAGCAGGGTGTCAACACATGAAGAACACATCATATGACCACAAGAAGTCTGCATTGGAGTTGACAGCAGTAGATTACAACTGGTGCAAATGAATTTACGATCAATCTTTTTCCGATCTTCATCAGTAATTTTTATTCCAGGCATTTTGGAAAAACTTTCAACTGGAAAACAAAATATTTACTTGTACACATTGCCAATATCAAAGTAATACAGACTAAAGCTCAAATGAATAACATCATTAGAGACTAGGTACGTGTACAGTATGAATTGCTTGTTCACTTTGCTGTTTGCAGGAATTTACATCATCATTCAACATGGCTTTAAATACTCGACAATCGACATAAATGAACGGGCTAGATTTCACTAGTAGCTTTTTATATAATTCATATTTCTCAAAGTCATGAGACCCGCTGGGAAACTTAAATTAATATTAGTACGTGAACTTACATTGATTTGGAACAAAAAGCAGAATGTAGAAAAGACGACAAACGATTTTCGCTCAGAAATTTCAAAAAAATCCACCATGGCAATAACATTAAATCACGTTTTGTGCTGTTACTGGGTACATGTAGGAACATGTAGGTGCATTTGTGGACAATGTTACATCACTCGTTACATTTGTGGATAATCTCAGTTGACTCAGCAAGAGATCATCAACCACGGACAAACTTGGGACAAACAACACATGCATGTGAGAATGTGAGCAGTCAAAGAAAGTAATCGCAGATTTGAAATGTATTTTGGGATGGACGGACACGACTTTGGACACGTTTATATTTTCACCATTTACATCGTAATTTACATAGTAAATAGGCGTGCTTGAAGCATTGAAATCAATGATTTGACGAGAAAGTTCCGAATTCGAGCTTTCGAAGTGTCGTGTGGTCCAACGTCGATTCGATGTTTTGTGTGCCAGCATAAATAAATGTAAATATTAAATACCTTGTGCGTTTTCTTGGTTGCTTTTGGGAAATACTCGTTTGATTTATGGAGCAATAAACCAGTTTTAAGAGTCGAAGCCAGTTAGCGATAGACACTGCGACACACCACGGTCCACGGAACGAACAACGGAACAACGCCTTTTACGATCAGACGATGTCCGATGGTCGCTATAGCGTTTGGATACAGGAAATACTGGTTTTGTCACGTGTTACGATTACATGTTTCGTGAAATCCCAAGATTCCCAGCTGTACCAATATAGCCCAGACTGCCCAGTGATATAGCCACAATATGGCAGGGCACTGAATGGTATCTATAAGAAATAAAACAAGAATAATTAACTTCTGGAGACCCAGAACAGAAAAAATACTACCTCACGGGCGTCGCTATCGGCCAACAACCAAGAACTTAGTAGATTTATATTGTAGAACCTGATGTTAACTGAAAAACTCGTAGTTACTCAAAGACCAGAGTGAACAGCTATCATATGACTTAAACACTGACTTAATGTAATGTGATATCTCGCGGGCTCTGGGAACGAGATTATCTCATCCATCTCATTGTCATCCTCGTTCCCAGGTTGCCGGTGTTTTTGCACAATTTTAGTCGAACCTGCCTATTCTGTTATGTTTATTTTTATTCATTGTTGTCCAAATATCGGAAAATTTTACTATTTTTAAGCATTTTCACACTGAAAAATCACTGTCTGGAGGATAGCGCTATCCAACCCAGTGTATGCAACCTTCGTACACCCGGCCGCAGGACACAAGTCCAAACCATAGCTCGAATGTCAAACCGCACTCGAAAACATGGTCGCTTGTCTCTACAATTATAATATACCAATTTTTTTGCCAATTATTCTGATACTGAACAGTGTTCCGGGATTTTAACCCAGAAGCCAAACAATGCATTTAAATGTTATTCAGTTGCAGTTAAAAGATATGACGTGCATGGTCTTCGTCAACGCCTAGTGTACTGTACAACTGGGAATTTCAGTCCCAGAACTGATCAACTGAAGACCGACTTTCTACGAGTTAGCATTAGACTGTATATAGTGTATAAAAAAGGGGGAGTAATTTTTGATATCTTTGTTTGGCCCCAAACATGGACACTGTTTTTTAAAGCCAAACGAAAAGGAGGGAAACCGGAGTGCCCGGTGAAAAACCCTCCAGGTGGTCTGCGGCATAGCCAAGGCTGTAACGCAGACTACCATACGGCGGTCCGAATTTGATATTTTTGATTTTGAAATTCCGACATTGAAGAGTGGGACAGTCATCCCCCCAATTTATTGCTTTACACAATCCCCCCGGTTTATTGCGTCATCTTTGACCGGCTGTCAAATATATTAGTCGAGTCGCCATATTGATTCGCCATATTGATTGCTTTTTCATAAACCGGAGTTCTCGGTGTTTATATTTTAATATTGGTTATTCAGTAATATTCGTCTGACAAATTCCTTAAATTTCAATGCCATTTCAGTGAGGAAATCATGCAATAAGACCATGCAGGAACAAGTCATTGTGTGATGAACAGGGGGGGGAGACATTCTTAGGCTTTGTCAGACGAGCCTGGTGGTCTGGAGCGGATTATGTTAATTTAGTTATTCATGAATGCTTTTCGACTTCAAACTGCGCACTTTTGTGAAGGACATTTGCTGCAACTTTTTTCATTAGCTTATCATATGCAAATGTATGCTTTTACTGTTATACACATGACATGAAATTTAAATAAAATGCTGACATTGAATCATGATGCAACTGTATGCCTTACTGATACACATGAAATTTAAATAAAATGCTGAAATTGAGTCATGCCTACATAACTACACGAAGTTTCCAGATTACTTCGGCATATAGTGCTCGAAATATAATCAAATTATGTGTGCACAGTTTGACTGTGTTGTCAAACAAGGACAGTCAGAATGATCGAAATTAAACTAATGACTTACTGGATGATAATCACTGGAGTAAAGTCATCGTTTTTTCTCAAATAACTGATCACTAGTGAAAATTATCACTACGAGTGTATGTGAAAGGTTTATCGTGTGCATTGTGCAATTTTATTGATCTACTAGTATTCTAGTAAACAAAGTGTATAAAATCTTGCGTTATTTTTTCATTTGAAATAATGCGTACAGACAAGATCACTCCCGGAATATCCTCGTAAAAAATCATTCCCGGCACAAATTTTTTTGTTTTACCATTTCTTCTTTGGGTTAGTTGCTTCAAGCATTGAGAAAACACAGAAGAGAATCCCAATATACTGAATATAGATGGGCTATAAAATTATTAAAATATGCCTAAAATATCCCCGTTTTAACAAAAGAAAATAAGAATTGCTCCTTAATACTTAGCTTTGAAAACTCGAACCACGTTCTTCATTTTTAGACCACCCACCAGCTGACAGTTCTCAGTTGATTTTTGTCCTGCCAAATACCATGATTAAGGAGGGAGCCGTCTGTTCTGCGCATGTGCTGCGTGTGAGGACTGCTCGTTATAAACGGAGGTGAAAATCCAGCTGAATCATATATTCGATAACGCCATCACGTTTATCCTGAAAACCTTCGAAGGCTCAGAACTGAATTATAAAAGAAAAGTTTAGTACATTCAATGCGACACATTGTTAATTTCTTTGTTTCGAGTTGTTTTTGTTGTTCTGTATCATGCTTTCAGTCAGGTGATTGTTAGTTATTGTCAACTTGTTGTTAATCGTCTGGGTTCAACATGCAGGGCCACACCCTACCCCAAACCCACCTCACCCCCACACCCACACATGGAGGCCCAAATTACACCTGTATTAACTCAATGTTCGAAGCAACCAGTTGAAATCACGTGTGGAACGACCGACGGAAACAGTAAACCAAATATTGAAGACGAGGAGATTGACATGAAAGAGTGTATCGAGTCTTCGCGTCAAACAATTCAGAAATAATTTTCGTGCATGCATGTATAATAAAAGCCAAACAAAGCCAAAAGCTTTAATGTCTTGAAATCAAGTTATACTTGTCCTGCAGTTTAATTAATTGCAAGGATTTGAAAAGTTCAATCCATAATTATGTTATCATGTGCAAACCTGCAGAAATGTGATGCATTGTAATTCAATATTTTACATTTTACATTATTATTTCGCCATTTTTTGCCCAGGGCGCTCATATATTATAACCGCCTTGGTTTTGCAACTTGCACCGGATCTAAATTAGATCCGACCTCGCGCACGCGCATCGCGACTGTCTTTGAATCGCTTTACCGCTGGCATCATTCTGCTTGATAGTTTCTCATGCATCTCACACAAGAATATGTAAACAAATTCGAGTTAGACCACCAGGCTATCTCGACTTCAGAACAAATTAAACCATTGCATGCACTAACTTATTCGAAAGTTCTGAAGTCGACATCCAGGCAACTATGATACCTACAGTAACCTATGGTATAAACCTGAATAAGCTTCCTCTTCGTTCGACGCAGTCTCTCCATCGACGCATCTCTCTAATTAATCCGCATCACCCAAAGTCCACGCATGCGTAGATTGTACTCCAGTATTCATGCCGACGTATGCCTCCTCCAAAGTAGGTCCAGCTGGTATAAATCGCCGACGTAGGTCCTCCAAAGTAGGTCCAGTTGGTTCTTTTCTGCATGGTCTCATCTGTGGCATGGTCCTCGAACAACCGTCGTTACCAGGATCGCAATTCTTCTTTCTTCAATTCTCAAGTCATTCACATGTCGTACGCAAATACAAAATGCTCTTATGTACCCTTTTAGGTGAAAATACTCAATCGAAAAGCGGTCAATTTATTGCAACGGAATTCATGAATTGTTGCCATGCATCGAAACTACCAATGTTTTAATAGCAAAAGTCACAAACTTAGTTCATTTTCGTTCATTGGGAACAGACGTGCACACTAAAAAAGTCTCTCCAATTTCTCAGGTTACCAATTTATACACGAATAAGTAAGTAAAGAACAAACAAACAAACTAAAAGACAAATTAAAATGTTTCGAAAGCCACGTCATTTTTTTCTTAGGCCTTGAAAACCTCTTGTGTTCTTCTCTTAAACGAAAATATTTGATCCAAATCTGAAATTGCTATCTCAACAATCAATTTACCGCAAATTATTTTTATATTTTTTGCCCATGCAGCCAAATTAGTTGTTTTTAGTCACCACACTTTGCTTGCTTCATTCGTTTTTGTTCATTTGAAATAATCGTGTCGACAAAAACACATCACTCAAAAGTTCGTTCCTTCTAATTTTTCATGCATCTCGAGTTCAATTTTGAGCGCTTTAAAAGCGACATTTTCGACTATTCCGCCTATGGAATCAAGGACAGAAAATACAAATGAGGGGCCCCAATCATCTGTATTTTCCGTACTCAAAACACCATTTTAAAATCAAGAGTTAGCATGCACAAATTACTTCGAAAATCGAAAATAAGGATTGAACTATAGAGAATGTTTAGCGTCGACACACGTCAATGATTTACTTCAGGGATAAATTTCGTTTTTAGAGCCAAATAAATTGAATAGATACATGACCCGTCGCTTAAAATAACAGGATTCATGAACGCGAGCGGCGAGTCCCTATTTTGATTGTAATTTTAAAGATTTCTCGGAGTATTTGCGTACGTTTAGTGAATGACTTTTTCAGCGCTGTCTTCAGTCACCTGTAAAAAAGTGATTACGATCATGAGATTTCTGTGTTATCTGAACTATGGGTCTATTACCTTGGGTCTCTGAGAGAGTTGAGTTTTACCAGGGCTGATTGTTTAATGAAAGATCAATTATTTCGCAATTCATGGCAGCAATAAATGAATGCAAGAAGTTTGAATACCTTTGTCCAATTCACTGCAATTAAGGCTGCACCACAGACACGAGTCGATCCCAAACTACGCCACTTTCCCTAGATGATATTCGCTCTAAAATACAGGAGAAAATTAACATCACTCACCAGTAACGTCCAACCTAATTTACCAAAAATATAGAAGCAAAACCAGCAAGATTCGTCGAAAACAACCATCGGCACTTGCTAATTCATTTAGATATACAATAAGCTAATGACTGATGTAAATTTAAGCAAAAGAAACCGTTAACCACCTTTCCACACCTTCTTGGAGCAGGATTCTTTGAGACAGTTCCTTCGACTTGTTTTCTCAAAGCTCTTTAGATCCTTTGATAATACAATTTTCTGTTCAGGATCTTTTCTACCTCGAGGACGTCCGATGTCTTGATAATAACAAGGCGTATTCTCAAAAGTTCAGACTTTATAACCAGTTCAAACTTCCCACGCGTGGTGCTTGCATGAGTGACGATTGTTTTCATTGGTCCAAATGAACTCCCTCGATCGATCCCGAATGAAAAAAAAGCCAAACACAATACAGCGCAAAGTCCTCGGTTTTTTGACGGCACTAATGAGGAAAATATGAATCTTTCCATAGTTCTCCATGCAGTCAATCTGACAAGCAACGATCTTAGCTTATCAGTGTGTTTCAGGGACTGCTGAATATGATTAAAACAATTTGCAATCTACCTGGTATAATCGAGGTAGCAGCTTCGAGGCTCGTCGAATGTGGCGTAACAACTGACAAAAACAACTGCCTTTATTTCCAAAGAAAGTATTTATTATTCTTAGAAGTTAAAACACACAATACAATATTGCTCATAAAGATTAACGTCAATTAGCCTTTTCTTGTAGTTCATATATAGGAGCGTTATCATAACGACATTCACAACACTTTATTCGAATTTGTAAACTCGATTCTTTATCCAGCGTTTTGACAGGTTGTCGTATATCTCAATTTGTTTTGTGCACGACTTTTATTTAACTAAACTTATATTACTTTAGTACTAGTATACTAGTCAACCTTACAAGTCAAGTCTTTAACATTTACATCGTGCACGCACAAATTGAAAGCAACCGAAGTTTTGGACTCACTTACAAGACGAGGAAAAACAATTTCATGAATGGTAATCACCGTGACTAACAAACGACAATTGCTTCTCCGTCTTCGTACTGCCAGACTATGTCGCTACGACAGCGCAATTATATATGAACGTAAAAAATATAGTGCTTTTCACAAACCATTCGTAAACGACGAACTAGCTGACTTTGTTAGGAAACTGAATGGAATTTTTCAAGTGAATAAAAAATCTTGCCTGACTAGTTTTAAAACGATAGCAAAAAGGCGTGATCTTTTGTATATATTTGTAAGACAAAGTGAAATTCATGAATGTCTGCTTACAAACGGCTCATTGGAAAGCACTATATTGTTAAACTGGACATAAAAAACACACTAACATGAATACATATATAACCCTATCAAGTAACAGACTAGAACAAGTTATACCAGACTAATTATTAGGACGTCTAGACCGAAAAAACCTCGTAAAATACGGGGTAATTAAGCAACGCGCTAGTCCTATTGTACTAGTCTGTATTGTCCCCACAAAGTTAAGGCCCTGTTACACGGTGCAATTTTTCTTGCAATGCAATTCTACTTTTAAGAGATGTAAATTAGTGAAGCGTTCTCGAAATGTGAGTGTAGGAGACGCCATGGAGTGTAATAAAGACAAAATTTCGGTAGTAGCCAAAATTTACATTGCTCAAAAGAAGAATTGCATTGCGAGTTGCAAGAAAAATAGCACCGTGTAACACGGCCTTAAATTGGCAAAATCAACTCGTTTTTCTCTCATCTGAAGACGTCACGTGACGTCTTCATGCAATAAACAATGAAATGAACATTTTTGGTTTTGCCAATTTACTATATGCGTTTAAAATGAGGCTTATATATATAAACATGCAATCGTGTTAAAATAATACCAGCCATAATAGAATCTATTTATATTTACCAAGCATACAAGGTATTGAGAGCACTCTTTATTCGTGTTTACAACACGCAGGCAGGGGGCGAAACTAGAGCGATAATTGGGGGGGGGGGGGGGTGTGAATATTCATAAATCAGTTCTGCCCGACGGATTTCTATTGTAACATATTGCAATTACAAAAGAAATCCGTACGGCAGAACTGGATATATGAATATTTACACCCCCAATCATCGTTCTAGTTACGCCACTGACAACACGCGTCATGGGGTAGGAATTTTTGAACTTTAACAGCCTGCCTTGCTTTGAAAAGATTTTTAGAAAGAATAGAGGTTTGACGTTCTGGCGCAGAAACAAGAACCTCTTCCGACAAAGCTTTAAGGTACGTGCACGCAACAACTCTTCAAGAGGAAAAATACAAAAAGACAAATTGTTTGAATGTATTCCATTCGTGCATATCCTAAGAATAGGACAACAGAAATATGCAAAAACAAGAAAGCGAAACGACTTTCTTCACCTCAACCTCGACATATAATGGGGATCATACGATAAAAACAGAAAAATTAAAATGCTTCACCATAACATCCCCTCGCTACTGAGGAGATCACTGCACTCTCAAAACCTGTAGTTCAAAACAAAGGCTTCCTTGTATGCTGTAGTGTTATATAATATGTTATATGGATTGTTATATAGATTGTACTGTGGTGATAACTAGTGACAAAATTCCGACCTGCCTGTTCGGGGCTAATCTACGATGATCTTGATAAACATAACATCATCTTTGATATATTGACGATTACCTAAACTATCAATCGGCATGAATAACGGCGAACCACACCCGATATTCATATCAGACTTTGGGCGTTGAAAAGAGGAACTTTTAGGATCAGAATGAAGCACATCGACCATGTGATCACCGTTACCTTGATCCAAGAGCATCATTGTAATCTTCTTCTGAAATGGCCACGTTTGAAGAGAATCATAATCACCTTGAATTAACCATAGAAATAAGCATGATGAATTGGCACACGCAATATCTGTAATAGTAAGATACAGACGACAGTGACAAGAACAATGCTTCTGTCACCAGTCGACAATGATAATCATAACAGTTCTACTCACCTCTCATCACCACAAAGAACAAGGACAAATGAGATCCTTTCCCAAATCCATCTCCGTTCATATAGATCTTTGCACACAATTTATACCCGTACTGAGCGCTGTAGAATGGTGTACTATACAAGGCCGTCTTCACTCCGTTGATAGCATCCTGACGTTTTCTTTCATAGGCGTCAATCTTCCACAATAAGGTACCATTGTAGCTATGAATGGTGTTGAGGGCAAGAGACTCGTCAATTTGATCCATTCTGCTTCGCATCCGGTCGATTTGTGCATCTTTTTCTCTCAATTCTCGCTCCAAACTTCTCACTTTTTCAGCTAAGCTGCTGATTTCAGCGGCCTTGCTCTGAATACTCGCTACCAACTCACGGATTTCATCACTCGCTCTTCCATGGCCACCACCTGCCTCCAAACCTTCAATTCGTCTCTCCAACTCAGTTAACTTTCCAACCAACATCACAAACTTTTCAGCCAAACCTGAACGAACTTCGGAGATATCATCGCGTATTTTCTGAATGATTCCTGCAAACTCTGGCCGTGGGACATATGTACCAAGTTGAGAAAGCAAATTGAGAAAAAACTGGAGCAAAAATCGAACATGGTCAATCAAACCGTCATTCATATGTTGGCGTAGCTCCCTTCGTTTTAAAGTCTACAAATTATACAGAATATATAAAAATCTCTTATTAATTAAGTGTTACTACAGGAGGAAAGCTAAACAAAACTAACTTTGTTAGTTTATTTATACTGGGTTGCTCTATCAGTTCTAAACTGTTCTTCCTAGAGGTCCAGTAAGGATCATCTCTTATTGATCCAGTGTTACTGCAGGAGGAAACCTAAACTAACTTTATTTATACTGGATAGCTCTATCAGTTCTAAAACTGTTCTTCTTATTTATAATGGATAGCTCTATCAGTTCTAAACTGTTCTTCCTAGAGGTCCAGTAAGGACCATGTCTTATTGATCCAGTGTTACTACAGGAGGGAATCAAATTCTCACCTTGTCATGATTACAACCCACGGCCTGAAATTCGCATTCTCCTGGAACCTCTTCACACATGACTTGTTCGTGTCTTTCAAGGTCTTTTCTCAAAACCTTTTGCTTGCAGAATTTGCAAGTCACTGGCGCACCCTCACAGCTTGTAGTCACATGATCCTAAACAAACCATTTTCATATTTCACGAAATGCGATTTTACAGCACAGTTTTATCCAAAATTTAAAAGCATTCTAAATCTTACCTTAAGAGAAGCAAATGAAATATCTTTGTGACAATATTTACACTTCACGCTGCGATATTCACATTCGTTCTTCAAATGTTCACCCAAATGAGAACGTTGGAACTTCATCTTACATTGGGTATGGACACAGTTGATCTGCACATGTTCACACACCTGGGAATGAGCCTGCATCAAAATGAAATTATGACAACAATTGTTAAATTTGAACATTCGGAAAGTTTTTCAACACAATTGCAATGATTCTTCAATTGTATTCATTTCTCTTGTTATAACTGCACAGCAAGAAGCCTCAATGAAGGGCGTTTCTGCAGAATAATAGAGCGAAATGAGGATATAAAAAGGTCTCACGTTCCATGTCCTATTATCTCCCCTACATGTACTTCACAACCACCCTTCGTTCTTATGTTTCCCTATCATATCCCCACATGCTCACCTCCAGTTCAACATACATGCCGTCCCAAGGACATCCAGGGTTAGCACAATGTAAGGACAATGCTCGCAATTCACGTTTAGTAAACACATCTGGAAAAACCTGAAAGAGATGAAGTGAAACTTCACAGAAAATCTCGAGTGACGACTAACTAGAAACATCTAGGCGGCCTTGTTTATTAAATATTTATGGATCCACACAGACAGAAAGATGTTGAAACCAGTGGCGTTGCCAGCCTCACAATTTAGTCATGCTATGCTAATATTTTGGTTTCATTGACAGTGAAAACAATCAATTTGTAAATAAATGAATAATGATAATAACATAAAATTTGCATAGCATGACTAAATCGTCAGGCTGGCTACGCCGCTCATTGAAACCTACCTGATCCTTTGTTAATTCTGTGCCATCATCAGGACATCTTGGGTTTGAACTCCTGAGTAATAACAAGATGATCTGGGTTTACAGATCGAAATATGGAAAGTTACTAAATTAACTTCATCAGTCTCGGTTCAAATGTGTTTGTTACTCCATATCGAAAGTGCTCGATGCTGAAAAGCAATAAAGTCGCAAGGAGAACAACTATATGCAATCATTTAGTCTTAAGCTGTGTTATAACACACTGAAAGCGCAAGCATTGTGAGGCCACCGCAACAGCAGCAAATAAGTCAGCATCGCCCGGCAAAATAGCGAAGTATTTTAAGGTGTATCACAGCACAGTTGAAATTAAAGGTACAAAGTCATCTAAGGTATCATAGCACAAACTTACTGAGATGAAGTAAACTACGGTAAGCAATCAAGAAGAATAACATACTCTAGCAGAACATCAACACATGAAGCACACATCAAATGACCACAAGAAGTCTGCATCGGAGCTGACAACAGTAAATCACAACTGGTGCAAATGAATTTACGACCAATCTTCTTCCGATCTTCATCAGTAATCCTTGTTCCAGGCATTCTGGAAAAACTGTCAACTAGAAAAAAAAGATATACTTGAACACTTTGTTCTGTTTCAAAGTGCTTACTTTCCTCAAATGTCTAGATGCAGTTGATGCCAAATTTGTAATTTGTTAAAACCAATCGCATCCCAAATGTTTGTACGTATTATGCTCTGGTCAAAATTTAGCTCCAGAGAGTGTTTTTATTATTATATTAATCACTGTTCAATCCGACCTTAAGACTAATTGTGGCTTTTCAGCAAATAATCAAGGATGTACTATATTTAAAACTATTTATAAAAAAATAGGTATGCAATGCGTACATGTGGGTAGCCTGTAAAACATTATTAATGCGATAAAGCTGCTATAGTGGCGAGTAAATATCAACTGATGCGATAAAATATTATTTTCTAGTCTTATGTTCTAATGTCATAGACAACAGAATAAACGCCCTATAGTTAGCTGGTTGAACACAGTTATAACGAAGTCGATTTATTACGCAATCTATATATTATAATGTTTTATTGTATTAAATACATTTTAGGACAGATCAAAACATATATAAAAGCATTTTTACAAGAGATAGGAAATGAAATTTTTAAGCAGAATAGGTGAACAGAACAAAAAGGAGAGTAAGGTTCCGGGATGGCGGCACACATCGTCTGATAACATAAAGCTTAGTTTAGAAGGAGAAAGATCTTAACAAAGATTTCATTGAGGATAAACTACTTGATTTGCCAGATCATTTTACAGTCACATAGCAAAGAGTCCAAAATTGTTTCAAACGTTTCGCATTAACGTTTTGCATGTCCACATGCAAGAAATTGACAGGTGAAATATTGAATTATAATTTATAAAGGCAACTTGTTACTACCATTTGCCAAATTATAATTTATAAAACAGGGCAACTTGTTACTACCATGTGCAATAAGGTAATATATTTGGTTTAATAGCTGCATGTCCACAAGCAAGAAATTGACAGGTGAAATATTGCATTATAATTTATAAAACAGGGCAACTTGTGACTACCATTTGCAATAAGGTAATGTCTTTGGTTTAATAGCTGCATGTCCACAAGCAAGAAATTGACAGGTGAAATATTGCATTATAAGTCATAAGCTATAAAACAGGGGCTGGTTGTATCAAGTCTAAATTAAATAACACTCTTACATCTCTTTAAAATAAGTCAACTTGAATATTATGCACTGAATATGTAGTTGTCAACAGTATCTTTGTATTAAGGTTAAAAACATTTAGTTTGCTTCTTGAATAAAATGATAGATTTGCTTTCAATTTTGAACTTAACCACCGTTTAAGCTAAACTGGCTTGATACAACCGACCCCAGGGCAACTTGTTACTACCATTTGCCAAATAAGGTAATGTTTTATTTATTTTCTATTAGTGTAACTTTGTAGTTGTAGATTCAACGCTCACCCATCACCGCTTTTTCGTCGTTAAAGTACTCAACTTCGCTCTAAAATTTGACAAACGTGTAACTTCGGTTGCTTCCGTCCTTCGAAAACAACGAAATTTTCCAGAAGTAGAAGTACCGTTCGTCATCTTTCGTATATCCGATGATTGCCGAAGATGTGTGGCACCCACACACAAAACACACACAGATCCGGACACTTTTTCGACTACATAGTGGTTAGCCGCGCATGCGCACATGCGCAGGCTACACACAAAAATTGATAATTTATTAATTCATTGTTCGCAATTATCACAGGCAGCCCGGTCACTGCTGTTACGTCATGCTATTATATATGTGCATAATTACAATTGTAATTATATACATATATAATAGGATGACGTTATCAGCAGTGACCAGGCTGCCTGTGCAATTATCAACTGAGTTGTTTTCAATTGCGCTACTTAAGCCTTGGGCAAACTAGGAAACATTGTTTCGGAAACATTGTTTCCCGCCAATGTTTCTCAATGTTTCCCAGGGTGGGCAAACACTGGGAAACATCAGTGAGAAACAATATATAGCGCTCAGAGGAAATCAGTCCTATGAAGCAATTATTTTTTTAAAACCAAAACTAATTTGCATTACCAACATCCCATAAACAGTTTCTTGCTTCGTACAAACTTATCAGTTTCTCTGTTTCAGTATCTTTCCACACTCGTTCGCTTTTACCCCTTTTATTATTGCTTTGTTCGTCTACAACAACTGCTATTGTGCTTTCAGGCATTTTTTGTGTTGTTTCACTTGTTTGTTATCCGCAAAGAGTAAATATATATCTACTCTTTGTTATGCGCATGCTCTAATTGGTAAAAAGTGCAGAAACATATATATGGGCAAACATGGAAACAATGTTTCCGCAACCAAAATCACACTTGGGAAACATATAATGTTTCTGAATTTGATAGGAAACATTTTTGCTTCCTCGGAAGCAAATTTTGCTTCCGCAACAATGTTTCCCAGGGTGGGCAAACAGGGAAACTTATGAGGAAACATTGCGAAACATAAATGTTTCCGCAACAATGTTTCCTAGTTTGCCCAGGGCTTTACTAATTCTCTCTTATTTATTCGGAATCTAGTAAACTAAAATGATAATAAATATTCTGAGAGGGCAGAGTATTTTAAGAGATATACTAGTGATGTAACACAGCGTTCGTTCTCTCAGTAAACAACTCTATATTTTTAGCGGACTTTGAGCCTTGAGTTAAATATCATAGTAATTATATAGGAGACCTTCGTTTACAGTTTACTGCGGAAATTGTGGGAGATTATTGATTTAGATAGACATTTTAAATGTAATCTTGTATAATACTCAAGTATTTATCGAATCTTGGGTAAAATTTGTCATGTTTTAGGTCGGAATTGAAAAATAACCAGCGTGCGTTCGCAAGACAGTCACATGAATCACAGAATATGAAATCGGGCACGTTTTATATTTTTTCCCTTTTTAAATCATAATTCACAGTAAAAAGATTTATAACACATCAAAATAGACATATAACACGTTAATATATACGTTAGCGCGAAAATATCGAGTTCGAAGCATACAGTGAAATTATTTAACAGCAAAGTTCCGCATGCGAATAGCCATTCTCAGCATTTTGCCGTATAATTATAGAGGTACCTTGTTTCGGTTGTCTTGGCTGCTTTTGGGAATTTTTCGTTTGATGTACGCAGTAACCAGTTTAGACAGTTGAGAAGCCCAAGAAAGGCAACTAAATACCACCAAGACACATCTTGCGTAAGGTGTGTTGGCAAGTGAATAAATGAACCAGACTCAACCAGACTGAACCAGTTCAAACACTCCTTCCTGATGTTACAGGAGATCGGCTTCCGGTACGAGTATCGATCGATCACTGGTACCGATACCAATATTCAGTCACGCGCATGCGCAGACGTAACAATCGTCCAAAATGTGATAACATCGGAAGTCGCGAGTACCGTTTTGGGGCTGAAAATGGAAGTGAATACGTAGGCGAAGTACCAAATTATATCTACTGTATTATTGTCATTTTCTGCAGTTGTTTTCTAATATTTTAATTAGTTTTTAGTTGTGTAATGTTTCTGCTTTGTTCGTTGAGACTTGTGGATTGTGATTAGAGTTTCTGATGTGAATACAGCCGTTATACTCCGCCATGTTTAACCTCCCTAATAATGTTAATAAGACGACGATATCCATATATTATTTGGGCGCGTCTTGTCCATATTTGGGCACAAATGGAAGTGTCGCTGTACCCCGGGTCCCCTAAGTAGGTTTTGCACTCTAATTATATATTCACTTCAATACAAGGCATCGTCTCGATTATTTAAGATCAATTATTTCGCAATTCATGACAGCAATAAATGATGCAAGAAATTTGAGTACTTTGTCCAATTCACTGCAATTACAGTAAGGCTGCACCACAGACACGAGTCGACCCAAACTTCGCCACTTTCCCTAGATGATATTCGCTCTAAAATACAGGAGAAAATCAACACCACTCACCAGTAACGTCTAACCTAATTTACCAAAAATATAGATACAAAATCAGCAAGATTCGTCGAAAACAACCATCGGCACTTGCTAATTCATTTAGATATACAATAAGCTAATGACTGATGTAAATTCAAGCAAAAGAAACCGTTAACCACCTTTCCACACCTTCTTGGAGCACGATTCTTTGAGACAGTTCCTTCGACGTGTTTTCTCAAGGCTCTTTAGATCCTTTGATAATACAATTTTCTGTTCAGGATCTTTTCTACCTCGAGGACGTCCGATGTCTTGATAATAACAAGGCGTATTCTTAAAAGTTCAGACTTTATAACCAGTTCAAACTTCCCACGCGTGGTGCTTGCATGAGTGAAGATGGTTTTCATTGGTCCAAATGAACTCTCTCGATCGATCCCGAATGAGAAAATAGCCAAACATCTGGCCAAACACAATGCAGCGCAAAGTCCTCGGTTTTTTTGACGGCACTAATGAGGAAAATATGGATGTTTCCATAGTTCTCCATGCAGTCAATCTGACAAGCAACGATCTTAGCAGTTATCAGTGTGTCACAGGGACGGCTGAATATGATTAAAACAATTTGCAATCCACCAGGGGCCGTTTGTTCGAAAGGCGTTTCGCTTAAACGGTGGATAAGTTCAAAATGGAAAACAAAATTATGTGAACAACTGACCTGAAATATTTCGAGGTAAATAGTTTAATTTTCAATGGAAGTACATATTAAATGCATAAGATGCAGGTTCAGTCATTCACAAGATGTATGAGAGTATTTTTAAACTTTCGCTTATCCACCGTTTAAGCTAAACGCCTTTCGAACAATCGGCCCCTGGTATAATCGTGGTATAGCAGCTTCGAGGCTCGTCGAATGTGGTGTAACAACTGACAAAAACAACTGCCTTTATTTCCAAAGAAAGAATTTATTATTCTTAAAAGTTAAAACACACAATACAATATTGCTCATAAAGATTAACGTCAATTAGCCTTTTCTTGTAGTTCATATATAGGAGCGTTATCATAACGACATTCACAACACTTAATTCGAATTTGTAAACTCGATTCTTTCTTTATCCAGCGTTTTGACAGGTTGTCGTACATCTCAATTTGTTTTGTGCACGACTTTTATTTAACTAAACTAATATTACTTTAGTACTAGTCTACAATACTTAATGGTGACATTCTTCGATGAGACAAAATTCGAACCTTTCAAGTAACTAAAGTCTTTGACATTTACATCGTGCACGCACAAATTGAGTGAGTTTTGGACTCGCTTACAAGACGAAGAAAAACAATTTCATGAATGGTAATCACCGTGACTAACAAACGACAATCGCTTCTCCGTCTTTCGTACTGCAGGACTATGTCGCTACGACAGCGCAATTATATATGAACGTAAAAAATATAGTGCTTTTCATAAACCATTCCTAAACGACGAACTATAGCTGATTTTGTGAGGAAACTGAATGGAATTTTTCAACTGAATCAAAAATCTCGCCTGACTAGTTTTAAAACGATAGCAAAGAAGGCGTGATCTTTTGTAGGACAAACTGAACTTCATGAACGTCTGCATGCTTACAAACGGCTCATTGAAAAGCACTATATTGTTAAGCTGGACATAAAAACACACTAACATGAATACATATATATATATATATATATATATATATATATATATATATATATATATATATATATATATATATATATATATATATATATATATATATATATAAGCTTCCCCCTCGAATAGAGCTTTATCCATCATCCTTTGCACTTATCTGTATAGTTATTGTATAGTAAATTGCAAAATGCCAAAATCAACTAGTTTTTCAACCATCTGAAGTCGTCACGAGACGTCTTCGTCTTCGGTAAACAATGAAATGAGCATTTTTGGTTTTACCAATTTACTAAACGTTTTAAATGAGACTTATATATATATATAAACATACAATTGTGTTAAAATAATACCAGCCATAATAGATCTATTTATATTTACGAAGCATACAAGGTTATGAGAGCACTCTTTATTCGTGTTATAACACGACAAAACGCAACGGGTTAGGAATTCTTGACCTTTAACAGCCTGCCTTGCTTTGAAAAACGTTAAATTGAATGCAGTTTGAACGACCGACTGACAGACAAGGACAACTCATGAAAATAGCCAACAATAGGTAGCCAACTGGAAGATGTTAGTAAGAGAAAGACCGGCACAACCACGAAATTTTCCGGCTTAGAAGCAAGAATCTCTTCAGACAAAGCCTTTACAAACACGCACGCAACAACTCTTCTCAAGTCACTGTAAAGATACATGGCAGATATATGGGCATAAACTCACCGTCATGAAGAAAATATCTTACGATATCTATCGATCCTATACAACGATAATCCCAAAGCTCTACGCACATACTAGACGAAGTGAGGAAAAGTGGAGAAAGTAATTCTTTATAAAGGATAACAATTAGGAAACACTATACGACAATATTTCATAATCCAACAGTTTCGATTGCTCTGGTCCATAACTCAGCAATACATCAATTTCTGAAATGAAACATCATCAGGCAAGAAATTGACGCAGAACAAACGTGGCCATGAAGAAAGAACAATTGTTGAAAGTGTCCTGTGTATATCCTGCAAAAATGTAAGAATGCAAAAGAAATGTCTGAAAACAGATATAAGACGAAACAAGACGATACAGGAGGAAACAAAGCAAAGAAAAGGATAAAAACAATCGATAATCGAGAAGTTGACGCATTATTTTACGAAAACTGAACTCAGTTAAGAGGCATCGAAGAATTGAATTTGAAATGCTTAAGCCTTAACTGTAAATGACATGTATTTTCCTATTGCAATGAATCACTGAAGAACAAACTAGCAGAATTAGGCAAGAAAGAAGAATTCTTATATGGGATAAGAACTGAGAAACACGAATTCAAATATTAAGAAATCCAAAGGCGTCATTTTCAGACTTCTGATCTATAAGCAACACATCAATTTCTGAAAAGAAACATCATCAGGCCTGAATCAAGACCCGGAAAAACTTCACCAATGAAAGACAAATTTTTTGAACGTATTCCATACGTGTGCCTAACCATAAGAACAGGACAACAGAAATATGCAAAAGCAAGTAATGTATTTGAGTTCACATTATGAAAGACGACGAGAATGAGAGTGAAAAGACTTGATTCACTTCAACTTTTCGATGTATAATGGAAACGAAACGATAAAAACAAAATGTTCCACCATAATATGCCCTTGCTGCTGTGGTTGTTCACTGCACAATCAACGACTTTAGTTCAAAACAAAGGCTTACAATTTTCGACTTCATTGTATGCTGTAGTATCACGTAAATAGATCCAGAAACATGTCGGAATCCTGTCGCCAGCAACACACCCCGACATCTAGCAATATGTACTGTGGTGATAACCAGTGACAAAATTCCGACCTGTTCGGCTAATCTACGATGATCTTGATGAACATAACATCGTCTTTGATATATTGACGATTACTTAAACTATCAATAGGCATGAACAACGGAGAACCACTCGCGATATTCATATCAGACTTTGGGCGTTGAAAAGAGGAACTTTGGGGATCAGAATGAAACGCATCGACCATGTGATCACCGTTACCTTGATCCAAGAGCATCATGGTTATCTTCTTTTGAAATGGCCAGGTTTGAAGAGAATCATAATCACCTTGAATTAAACATAGAAATAAGCATGATGAATTGGCCTGTACGCGATATAGTGATAAAATTTTTTAGCTCAATAATTACTTTGCCAGAAGGCATTTAATATCTGTAATAGTAAGATACAGACGACAGTTAGAAGAACAATGCTTCTGTCACTAGTCGACAATGATAATCATAACAGTTTTACTTACCTCTCATCACCACAAAGAACAAGGACAAATGCGATCCTTTCCCAAATCCATCTCCGTTCATATAGATCTTTGCACACAATTTGTACCCGTACTGAGCGCTGTAGAAATGTGGACTATACAAGGCCGTCTTCACTCCGTTGATAGCATCCTGACGTTTTCTCTGATAGTTGTCAATCTTCCACAGTAAGGTACCATTGTAGCTATGAATGAGCTGCTGTGCACGTGGTCCTCGCTGCGACTCCAAATCAGTGATTTTCACGGTGTTAAGGGCAAGAGACTCGTCAATTTGATCCATTCTACTTCGCATCCGGTCGATTTGTGCATCTTTTTCTCTCAATTCTCGCTCCAAACTTCTCACTTTTTCAGCTAAGCTGTTGATTTCGGTGGTCATGCTCTGAATACTCGCTCTCAACTCACGGATTTCATCACTCCCTCTCCCATGGCCACCACCTGCCTCCAAACCTTCAATTCGCCTCTCCAACCCAGTTAACTTTCCAACCAACATCACAAACTTTTCAGCCAAACCTGAACGAACTTCGGAGATATCATCGCGTATTTTCTGAATGATTCCTGCAAACTCTGGCCGTGGGACATATGTACCAAGTTGAGAAAGCAAATTGAGAAAAAACTGGAGCAAAAATCGAACATGGTCAATCAAACCGTCATTCATATGTTGGCGTAGCTCCCTTCGTTTTAAAGTCTACAAATTATACAGAATATATAAAAATCTCTTATTAATTAAGTGTTACTACAGGAGGAAACCTAAACTAAACTAACTTTATTTATACTGGATAGCTCTATCAGTTCTAAACTGTTCTTCCTAGAAGTCCAGTAAGGATAATCTCTTATTGATCCAGTGTTACTACAGGAGGAAACCTAAACTAAACTAACTTTATTTATACTGGATAGCTCTATCAGTTCTAAACTGTTCTTCCTAGAAGTCCAGTAAGGATCATCTCTTATTGATGCAGTGTTACTACATGAGGAAACCTAAACTAAACTAACTTTATTTATACTGGATAGCTCTATCAGTTTTAAACTGTTCTTCCTAGAGGTCCAGTAAGGATCATCTCTTATTGATCCAGTGTTACTACAGGAGGAAACCTAAACTAAACTAACTTTATTTATACTGGATAGCTCTATCAGTTCTAAACTGTTCTTCCTGGAGGTCCAGTAAAGACCATGTCTTATTGATCCAGTGTTATTACAGGAGCAAATCAAATTCTTACCTTGTCATGATTACAACCCACGGCCTGAAATTCGCATTCTCCTGGAACCTCTTCACACACGACTTGTTCGTGTCTTTCAAGGTCTCGTCTCAAAACCTTTTGCTTGCAGAATTTGCAAGTCACTGGCGCACCCTCACAGCTTGTAGTGACATGATCCTAAACGAACCATTTTCACATTTCACGAAATGCGATTTTACAGCACAGTTTTATCCAAAATATAAAAGCATTCTAAACCTTACCTTAAGAGAAGCAAATGGAATATCTTTGTAGCAATGATTACACTTCACGTTGCGATATTCACATTCGTTCTTCGAATGCTCACTCAAATGAGAACGTTGGAAATTCTTCTTACATTTGGCACAGTTGATCTGCGCATGTTCACACACCAGGGAATGAGCCTGCATCAAAATGAAATTATGACATCAATTGTTAAATTTGAGCATTCAAAAAGTTTTTCAACACAATTATGACGATTCTTCAATTGTATTCATTTCTCTTGTTATAACTGCACAGCAAGAGGCCTCAATGAAGGGCATTTCTGCAGAATAATAGAGCGAAATGAGGATAAAAAGGTCTCACGTTCGATGTCCTATTATCTCCCCTACATGTACTTCACAACCACCCTTTGTTCTCATGTTTCCCTATCATATCCCCAAGTGCTCACCTCTAGTTCAACATACGTGCCATGCCAACGACAGCCAGGGTTAGCACAATGTAAGGACAATGCTCGCAATTCACGTTTAGTGAATGCATCAGGAAATACCTGAAAGAGATTAAGGGAAACTTCTCGAGTGCCGACTAACTAGAAACCTCTTGGCGGCCTTGTTTATTAAAGATTTATGGATCCACATAGACAGACAGACAGAAAGACGTTGAAACCTACCTGATCTTTCGTCAATTCTGTGCCATCATCAGGACATCTTGGGTTTGAGCTCCTGAGTAATAACAAGTATTTTTCATATGCGCACAAGATGATCTGGGTTTACAGATCGAAATATGACAAGTTAATAAATTAACTTCATCAGTCTTGGTTCAAATGCGTTTGTTTGCTCCATATCGAAAGTACTCGATGCTGAAAAGCAATAAGGTCGCAGGGAAAACAACTATATGCCATCATTTAGTCTTAAGCTGTGTTATAACATACCGAAAGCGCAAGCATTGTGAAGCCACCGCAACAGCAACAAATAAGTCAGCATCGCCCGGCAAAATAGCGAAGTATTTTAAGGTATTCCAAAGCACAGTTGAAATGAAAGGTACAAAGTTATCCAAGGTATCATAGCACAAACTTACTGAGATGAAGTAAACTACAGTAAGCAATCAAGAAGAATAACATACTCTAGCAGAACATCAACACATGAAGCACACATCAAATGACCACAAGAAGTCTGCATCGGAGTTGATAGCAGTAAATCACAACTGGTGCAAATGAATTTACGACCAATCTTCCTCCGATCTTCATCTGTAATCCTTGTTCCCGGCATTTATGGAAAAAAGCTTCAAATAGAAAACAAAAAGAAATAATTAACAACAAAGGCTCGGCACAAATAAACCTATATCTAGTTTCTACAAAACAGCCCAGGGGCCGGTTGTATCAAGCCCGTTTAGCTTAAACGGTGGTTAAGTTCAAAATAGAAAGCAAGTCATTCATATTCAACAAGCAAACTAAATGTTTTTAACCTTAATGCAAAGATACTGTTTACAACTACATATTTAGTGCATAATATTCAAGTTAACTCATTCAAGACAGATGTAAGAGTGTTATTTAATTTTCACTTATCCACCGTTTAAGCTAAACGGGCTTGATACAACCGGCCCCAGAAGAACAATATGAAAACAAAATTCTTGAAATTCTTGCAACTTTGCAACATAAACAAGTACTGAAATAGGCACTCGCGTTTCAAGTTTCATTAATAATTGTCCACCATAAATGAGGCAACACCAGACTACCAAAAACACAACAATCTATAGTACAGGAGCTGTATGCTTTTAGCAAAATTGAAAGCGACGGAGGTATTGTTGTGAGTAACATTACAAGAATTTCTGTACACAGTTTCCTTATCTGGAACATATTGTGGCGAACGAGAGACGCGGTGTCGATCGTTATTAAAACGTTGTCTTTCCATACACGAGGAAAAGCCTTCGCAGGACATAATTGGGAATTGTCGGCCGACCAAATTCGCTGGCAAACATGCATAGTGTACGATCTGCCTGTCGTATTCGCACACACCGGTATTTCAATAGCAGGCGGTTTTAACTGCGTACTTACTTACTTAGACCAATCAAAGTAGTTCAATCACCTCGTAACCATTCCATGATTCTACCTCTATTTACTAACTGAGAACTTGATTTAATACTCCACATTGTCATTAAGAAATATTATGTAAACATTTGTTAATCAATTAAAACTATGTTATTTATTGTATTGTTTACATGATAACACCAGTGAAATAAATATAACCAAACATGGCTTCCATATTTGTTATATCCATATAAGGTTTGAAATACCTTTTATAAATATAACTACAATCACTTTCCAAACGGACTTATATGTACATAATATCGAAGCAACGACGAAGCGTGAGTACAAGGAAATAAACGTGAGTATATAAGATATGCTGTGGGCCCTAAACTGGGAAGAACGGAAACTTTATTTCCTGACTTGTCCAATGCCCAATTTTTAAATTTTTTGGAGCTAAATTTTACTTCAAACATGCGTGTGAATTTTAAAGGTGTCGCGACAATATAACCTCGAGTTGAGGCTCTTTATATTCTGATATGTATCGACTGTTAAGATGTACGACTCTCAAGATATTGATGGAATTTGTTTTTACTCCTTCAAATTGTCGGCAAATTCATGATTTTTGGTCTAATCTCCGAAGTATCGACGCTGATGTGCAATAGTTTTACATTCGCTACCTCTTGCATAATCGACCAACTTTTGATTCAGGCGACAAAACTTAGTAAAATTGATACTAAACTTAGTAAAACTAAACTTCATACTAAAGTTAGTAAAATTGCCAAATTTGGAGGCGAAATATACTGTAAAGTACCGAAGATACCACAAAGCAAAGTTGGCAAATTTTCATACTTTTGTAATATTTTCATACTTTTTTCATATTGGCGGAAGAGTGGAATTAAATTCCTTACATACTTCGTTACGCCCGTACTACAAAGTATACAAAAATCTTGGTGTATTATGGAATAGATTACGATGTAAAAATATGTTTTTGACACAGCCTGGCAAATGCGCAGTTTATAGACGACGAAGATGCGACGCGGTTGACCAAATCATTAAGCCAGCATGGTTCACACTTGTCGTAATAATCTGCGACTCCCTCTGTCTCATTGTCGGAGGTCACTGGTGCGCAAAATGCTTTGTCTATCGGAACATAATACAAAGGATCCCCGATCCTTAGGAGCTTGTGTGACCCAGGCCTTAGAAGTGTACACTTTTGTAGCATCTCAGACCCTGGCCCATTTACACGATGCCTTGAAATTAGTCCTTTTGGCTTTTTTGACCATTTCGGGATTCTATTTACACGTTTACACACTGAATTGGTGACTCCTTCTGGACTAAAGACCTCCAAAAAGGACGAACCCACCGTGTGGACATTGAGAAGAAAGGTGGACCAGAAATTGAACGGTTCCGTGTGCAAGGTGGAATTTAGAAGGGTCACTCACAGAAGCCAGTAGCCTTCCGGCTTATTAAATTGCACAATAAAGTAAACAATACATAATTAGGAGTATTTGGTGAAATTTCCACATAAATGAACACTTTCACAACCACCAATCATGCAAATGAGCACAATCAGACATAATATTCTTAAGGTTTCGCAAGATATAATATTATAATATTCTTTATCTCTTGTGAGAATGTCTGTGCAAATTGCGTAACCAGTATAAAATGACACATATTCAGCTGTATAATCTGATAAGATTTTCGACTTAGAAGCATGCCAATAACGCAAAGCTTGCTCCAATTGCATCTTGCATTCATTGTCATATGACTGTATTGCCTGGGTTTCCCAGATTTAATGAATTCTAGTTCTCACCTTGGTCCAAATTATGAGACTACAGGCTGCGTCCATCAATCACAAAGCTGTAAGATTATATAAGGGGGGGGGGGGGGGTAGGGTTTTTTCGTGATCTGTGATTAGCATCATTTCTGTATTGTGATGCGTGATTTAAGAAAATGCCATTCCGTGAATCGTGATTAAAATGCGTTCCGTGACTCGTGAAGACCTAAAACGCTGGCAAAGGCATCTTATTTCCCCAATATTTTACCACTATTTATATTTTTTTAGATTAAATACTGGGCCCCAACTAAACTAGGTAAAATAGTTTAGGTAAAAGGTAAATTCGTGATTCGTGAAATCTTAAAAACACGTTTGTGATTTCGTGACAAGACCCCCCCCCCCTTGCACCCCCTCTTATATGCTACATGCGCCAAGTTATCGTGCGGCCAATGTAAGTATTGTAAAGCTTGAAATCCCTCGTTAAATGTTTACCCTGGCAACACAAGCTGATTTCACGAAGAAAATATATGATAAACATAGATTAATTACTACCTTCTTATCGTTTTTGAACAGAGCGAATACTGCATGTAAAACTTATACTTTAGTAGAAAGAACCATTCATCTTTATCATATACTCATGAAGCCATATATATATATATATATATATATATATATATATATATATATATATATATATATATATATATATATATATAAAAACCATAACCATAGTAACCATGCATGCATAGTTACCATAACCATAGTAACTACATAGTAACCAATAACCATGGAGCTCGTATTGGCATTGAAAGATTTACATTCACAGATACAGCTGTTTTAACGAAATCTTTCCTTGAAGCATTAGCTACTTATTACTATTCTAGAACATATAAATAAATTTATGACATATAGTTTGATTCATATTGTTTGAATCATGACGTTAGGTACCGATAATATGACACAAGTCAAGTGGAAGATATACTTAAGCTACAACGCTTGTTGATTGTGTTTAAAGTAGCTGGAATGCTAGAATATAGCTTAAAGATGTCTTGAAGGAAACAAAAACGATTGAAATGCAATATTTATGTAACGAAACAATAACAAATCTTGGTTATAGTTGGGATATAATAGTCAGAATAAAAGTCATCCATGCTATATGCACATCTATGCAATTGTAATCGAAACGTCGAACGTGTTTTTGTCTATTTCAGGCAGTTGTTATACCACATTTGATGCGAAGTTGTTTGAAGACGCTGCCACGCTGCTCCCTAATTTGATGTGTTCCACGAAACTGAATTTTTCAGATTCGAAACTGCTTCTTAGAAGGAAATTGAAAACTAATCTTCAACAAACTGAAACCTCTCTTGAAGGCTTATAACTAAGCTTACACCGATGAAAAACTGTACGCCAGATCGAGACGGTTCCAGGGAGGCTCCAACCGTGTTTTTTTCGAGGGTCTCATAAGTTTACTTAAAATGCCCTTATAGACGTCAAACTGTTGAGAATAATTCGAAAACAAAAAGTTGAAAGTAGACATAATCACTTTCTAGTTCCTGGACAACTGTTTATTTTGACTACAAAAACATAGTCGAAAGTCAAGAAGCACTTCCTGCATTCGCCTATTTCTCAGCTGTCCTCGTGTAATGTCAAAAAATTTCGTTTGAATGACAGAATGAGAAATGCCTGATTTCATAGCATAGCCATAGTATAAGAAGGTCCATTGCAGCATTTGATATTATAAACCATGAACATCCTGTATACTTCATGTGAGTCAGACAGAGGGGTTTTCCCAAAAATATACATATACACATCGAATTTTCTTATAGCTTTTCAAAATAACGCAGTTTCAGTTCCCACGACTTTTATATAGAAACTTCTATATTTAGTATACCAGCGAATACTTTCCATCTGTCTTATCATAGTCGTTCACACGCTACTTCAAAACTCTTCACCATTGGCATGGCGTCAGATGATAGCGAAGCTAGTCATTTCGACAGCATCTGTGCTGTGACGCAGGCTGCTGTGATGGAGAAGGCGTGAAGAAGCGACGCCGTGAATTCCAAAATGATCAAATGAAGCTCTCAGCATATAGAGAATCGAACCTTTGTTTTAGTATTGAAGTCATAGTAAGAAGATTGACCGCTAAATTCTGTTCTTAAAATTCCTTCTATTAATATATATTATCAACTGAAGTTAAGATATAGCAATATCTCAATCTTCTTGGCCCGAGCATTGTAGTTTGGTCTGTGTGCCACTTCGTCTTCTGACCACTTCGTTGAAAGCACGACTTTTGTTTGACTTTCCACATATCAATAATGTACAAATCTCCACTCGCTGCCACCATTCACCAGCTAAAGCTTAGTCAGTTCACTCGACCTGCGGTGAAGATCGACCGCATTTTATAACATTTATGCTCACTTTAGAAGCTTGTGTAAATTTAAATTTCATCGCCTTCCGCACATACATATTTCATTATAATTCATGATAATGTATGCAAGGGACTTCCCCTACTGCGCAGTTAAATTTTTCTGCATGAACCTAGGAGCAAAGTCCAATCGCGGGTCCAATCATTCCACACAGAAGTTATAAACAATTCAAAAGCGACGCATGGACTATGGTGTCTAAACGGGGAAAGAATGCACAGAACAATCTAACTGAACACATATTAACTTTGCAACAAACCTGTTGACGTGTTGTTCTTTCGTTGAGTGAGTGAAAAAGGTACCAAAGGCAAAGGTAAAAAGCACATATACTTCTCGAGTCGTTTCCTTGTAGATAAAAAACTTTTCCTCCAAAAAGTATATTGCAACCGGCCAAACTGAAGCTGAATTTTTTTTCTATACTTGCTTTATTGTGAGACCTAAAACAAAAATACATTGTCATTGCTTGAAGCAATTCACGGTGCTCGCGGTTATATTTTCTTAATTTAACCATGGAAACATAACCACAGTTATGTAAGAGACCTAAAATTTCTGCCCTAACTGTTCAGTCTGTTCGTAAATTTTTTGCAATTTTAAATATCCTTATTAAAGGGGGTAGCTATGATATATATTAATTTATATAGGAATATTTATATATGATATATATTAGGTTATATAGGAATTCAGTAAGGTCATTGAAAATGATATATAAACATTTCTATATATGTATATTGTTATATATTATATTATACGAATATCATTACTGGCCACATAATATAACGTAGATGCTTAGACGGCATATAATCTACACGGTCACGGATGAAACAAATTGCAGTGGACGATTTTTGTAAGCGATACTTCTATATCAGCTCTATCTATATGGTATTGTCTATTGAGCACTCTCTAGTATTTCATAAACCAAACGACATCAGGCGAATGATCGTTTCAGACGAAATGTTAAACACAAAATGTCGCGAATTAGATTCAAATTTTGTAATATTTCATTGTTTTTATTTTATTGCTCTAATAAATTTTGAAATCAAGCATTCATATATGTATGTATATATATAAATATATATATATATATATATATATATATATATATTTATATATATACAATTAAGTAAAGTATCCAAGAAGAAAGAGTGCTCGATATCAAAATTTAATAGAGCGATTAAAATAAAATCAATGAAATATTACAAAATTTTGAATATATTGTTCGCTACACTCTGTGTTTCACGTTTCTTCTGAAACGATCATCAGGCGAATGATTACTCTACAGCAGAGAGAGTAATCATTCGCCTGATGATCGTTTCAGAAGAAACGTGAAACACAGAGTGTAGCGAACAATATATTCAAAATTTTGTAATATTTCATTGATTTTATATATATATATATATATATATATATATATATATATATATATATATATATATATATATATATATATATACAATTAAGTAAAGTATCCAAGAAGATAGAGTTACAAAATTTTGAATATATTGATTATTGTTCGCTACACTCTGTGTTTCACGTCTCTTCTGAAACGATCATCAGGCGAAATTCGCGAACAATATATTCAAAATTTTGTAATATTTCATTGATTCTATATCATTGATCTCTTTTCCATTTTCGTACTACAAACCTGACTCCAATTAGGAATGCTTTATAATTTTGAATTAGCAAAATACCAAAATCGATCTGGATGAAACCCAACATAAAATATACCGTCGTCAAAACATGACGTTGAATATTCATCTAGATATACGTGGGCAAATATCTCTAAATACGCATGGGCCAACATTTTTTTTCAAATTAAATGCGTGCATGCATGGATAATAAAATCACTTTTTACTATCTTTTTAGTCTTTTGGCGCATGTGTGTTGTCAGTTCGAATTGTAAAGCTGAATGTTGTTGTCGAGAAAAAGCTCAAACGATAATGTTTCACAGGTAAACTTTTACAGAAATTATTTAAATCGAGTCGATTGATTTGTCAAAACACTTGATACCATCTGGCACATCTCAACACGGAAGACAATGTGAAACGATTGTACTAATGTCGAACAAAAACAGTCGATTATAACCATCAGATTCTCAACCCGCTCTGGTGTCTTGGAATAACTGCAATATCAAATTCTTATTGACATTGGCACCGTAACTGCGTTTATCGTCATGATTTTGCATTCTGACCTTGACTGGCTGCACCATGGTGCTAGAAATCTGCCAGAATACCTTTATTTTCTGATGTACCATACAGCTTGCTCGCCATTATAGTAAACCCTCCATATAATAAACCCTGCACGAGTTTCAACATTGAAACTGAATTCGAAACATAAAGCCATTCTATTTGTGCATCTTCTTAGGTTTACCCTTCTCATATTCACCCTCAAATAGAAATCTGATCCCTAAAGCTTCTTCCACAAAGGGCCACACAAAAAGTCACAAACTATATACGCAAACAATTGAGTTGAGACTTTTTTTCGTTCAAGAATGAAGATGTTAACCACGAGTCCACGAGTTAGTTCAAAGATCACTTCTCAACATGAATGTTTTAATAAAATCATATCCATTCGACGAAGGACCGAACAAAGATAACTCTGTCTTTGCTAAGATTTACCAGCAGGGCAACCGACAATCAGATGTGGTGGTCTAGATGAGGCGGATCGAGGTATATCCAAGTACATTACAAGCGCTGAATAAATTCGTAACAGACCACATTACTTAATATCTTGTAAGACTTGCATGGGGATGACCATCTTCCAAATGAAACGACTATTCTGTTAAAATCATAAAATCATCTCCTTGCCATATTGCCGCCATCAGGCACGTCCATGTATAATTGATAAGTCACTCAGCACGCTCGTTCATACAGCCATACAGTCGCCCTGCATACAGTTAATCAAAGATCGATAGTTGTCCACTGTAAACCTTGAACGCTAAAGCCAACTTCAAATACCATAAGCGTTCGAAGCATAATGCGAGTCGTCAAATGCACATCTTTAAGGAAGGGTGTTATTCTAAACTATATATAATAACGTTTAGTGTTTATACAAAATTAATGCAGCCCATAGCATTAAAAGATTTGTAGCTTTTTTCGAAATCTTCCAGTATGTTTTCAATTCATAGATATATACCACGTCTTGCTTGTGCATGTCCTTTAAAACTAGAAGTGGACGAAACACTAAAAATCTGGTCTGCAGAACTAATCATCTTTCAAAGTTATTTCCTTCCCCAGATAACGCAGATGTTCTCACGGCGTCGCTTCTGCAGTGAACTGTGTCCTTCCAATTCGACTGCTAAATACGATGTGGCTGAACATGTGTACGTCATGTGATTGAAAAATGCGGAAAAACAAGTATTTGTTCCTGTTACTAAGTTACTTAATTTCAGCCTTGGTAATATGGCAACTGCAGGCAGACTAGAAAACCTTAGTATGCACACTAGCATATTTTGGCGGCAGGTGATGTGATATATATTGACGATAAATACAACAATTCCCTAATACCACGGTTAATATGAACTTACACGTCAGTTTAGGAAGCTCCTTTTCAATGCGTTTGACGTTTGAATCCCAATTCCACAGCTATGAAGCTATATTCTAGACCACATCTCGAAGATGCCAAACGCTCTTCAGCAGGGGGTGCTAAATTATTTAACGTAAATTGTATAAATTATGTCTCAGGTTTCTAGGTTCAAAAAATTCCATCTAGAATTTGGCAAATGCCTAGGCCGGGCTTGGGTTTTTCCAAATGAAGCATTTATAGATTGTTCCTCAGGATCAATCTTTCTTCTTTATCCACTACACAAGTCAGAATTGTGAATCTTAAAGTATCAAGTAGACCAGTTAGCCTGTTGGTATCCATTCCAGTAAGGTACATATGTCCTTCGATTCACTTGTGTCACCGCATAGATGTGGGGAGGAGATATTTATATATTCATGTTCACAGACCGTTAAAAGTTAAAACAATCACTTTGAAAATAAATGAATAATGTAAAACACGAATACATGAATATATCCTCCCCCACACTTATCAAGCTGGCGACGCCACTGCTTTGTTCTTGTTCTTTGCTTTAACATCTACCAGTTCCATCCAAAATTCTCTTTTTGAAACAACCTATACACAATTGTCCTGCTTCCGTAATCCTGCTTCAGAAATCAGCCTTTCCTCAATCCCTATTCACTCAATAAAGAAGCTCTCGAGAACTCCAATCAAAATTCCATGTGGAAGTAGTCTCTCATAACTCATGCCACGACTTCCGGAGTTCTGGTGTTTCCACATAATGGTATTCCGGTTGCTCCAATAAGTTTGGTTGCTTTTATGGCAGTTATTTAATAAAGGTAGCTATTTAGGTAGCTACTTAATAGGTAGCTATTTAATAAATTCACTATGCTATTCAAGTTCTACCCGAGTGCTCAAAACACAAAGAAATTACAATGCTTAGCATTTGTACCTGAAAAGTGATCATTGTTGCAAGTAATTTATCCCAAGATATAGTGAAGATGGCAAATATTTTGCCAAAACACTTGGCTTTAAAATGTAATCTACCTACAAGAAGGTTTTTGATAGTCATAGATTGTACTTTGCAGGTTTAAATCCACCTTAATAAAGTGAAATTTTTACCAACGTTGCCTGCTGGTGATAAATGATTCATTTGGAACATTTCTAACATGCCTCTATTGTTCACCATATCTTATGTACATAACTACATAATTATACAGTTTGCTGGCAAGCTATACCTTCCAATATACTAGGGAGCAACCTGGCATCGTAATTCACATCAAATGTGGTATAACAACTGCCTAAGACACTGCTTTAATTCCTTAGTATCAACTTCATTCTGAAGAATGCTCTCAGGAAATGTCGAGAAAAGTGATTTTGACTACCTCGATTTTTGAGATATTAACCACATATTTGGCATTCTATGAATGATAGGGTTTAATCTTTGGTGAAACTTTTAAAAGTCCATTCATCAACAAGCAGTTGAAACAAGCTCAATATCGAATGCATTACGCCGGACGTGACTGATCACAAGACAATTCCTAACACGAAGGATATCAAATAGAATTGGGTTTTAGTCAGAAATTAACTTCAACCCAGTAATAACATCTCGAAAAAAGTTATACCAATTAGATGAACATACCTCAGATATTTTAAAGGTTTATGATAAAGTGGGATTCAACATTCAAGCGACTTTCACATTCAACAAAGAGCGCGCTATCAGGGTTGGTACGCTTCCGCGCATGTGCAAAGCCAAATGATATTTTAAAAAAAGCCAAATGGTACTAAAAAAAGCCAAATTTCATTTTTTTAAAAAAGCCAAAAAAGGGCCAAATCTTATCAATATTTTCCCGTACACTGGTCAAGTTAACCTCTAGGGTTCTAACTTCTAACTGCAATATGTTGATTAGGCAATAGAAATTAGGCATTAGAAATATAATTTTCTTGTATATATTTTCTTGTACCGCATTCCATGTGAATGTGGTTTGGTTTACATTGGAGAGACCGGTAGAAATCTCTCAATACGTCTTAAAGAACATAAGACGAACTGCGAGAAAGGTAAACTGGATAAGTCTGCAGTAGCTCACCATGCATGGACTTATGATCATCGCATTAAATGGAACGATGCTACCATTTTAGCAAACGATAAGTTTACTGTCTCTCGTAAAATGAGAGAATCTATTGAAATTTATAAACATCAAACTATCGTCCAAGAGGAAAGCCACTTAATAGTACGTGGCGTGCTCTTTTCGGTGTCTCTTAGTCAAATACTTGTCTAGGGCGCGCGCATTAATTAGAACTTAATTAAATGAAACCGTTTAATTAATAGCGCGAGCAAACTAATCACGACTAACATGATATTTAAGTGACGCGCAAACGTGTATTCAAGTAATTGCACTGATCACAGAGTACTACACAGAGGTGGAACTCGCGGCAAATCTTGTCCCCCTGTTTTTAATGCGCACGCGCTAGGCTCTGGCAAGTGTTTTTGCACTTTTTAATAAGGAAAATTCGATTTTTTAGCAGAAAAAATGCAATTTTAAAGCCAAGGGTCTTTTGCTCTTCGTTTTTTTGACAAATTTTATTTATCCATCCGACATTGCTCCTCTTGGATTAAAAATGACTGCGATAATACGAATTAAAACGGGAAAAAAAGGGAAATACAACTACGAGGAGTGCGATTTTCACACGAAGCTTCTAGAACTGCCAGGTAAAAATTCAAAGTTTGGTATTTCATCTAATAAATGTAGGTCTATCTGACTATATTTCGCCAACATGCAGTCGTATTTTTCTCTAGATGGCGAAACAATCTTCTCAGTTAACTTTTGAGCAGACGACATATCAAGACATTGACTTCTACTGTTCAAGAAGATAGCAAGTTAGATGGCTATTCAAAAAAACCGTTTTACAACGCATACGCAGTTTACTGATATTTGTGAACCCTATTATGTCTCTATATATGTGTATTATTATTTCACTTTGGACTCTTCAGACCCTCTTTGGGCTGGTACCGATGGAAATTCTAGAACTGAGATATCTAGCAGCAGCAGCAAGGTTAGACAATGGTTCTAGAATTATAGCTTGTATATTAGTATAAGAAATTTATGTTATTCAGTTATTCATATATAGGTATATAAGCTTTTATATTACCCTTCTTATGCATTAACTGCTCAAATTATTTAGGCTTGGTCTAAATTCATTCATGTAATTAATCTCAACAAAAGCCTTGTTTTTGAATCTATCCATGCAATGCACATTCTACAACATTAAAACTCCATGTAAAAGGGATTAAGGGAAGGTTAGGACACATTGAGTTCATCACCATATTATAGTTTCAGAGCAAAAAATATTTATATTTTTCATTATATTCACATCCAAAAATTGTAAAATAGCTTTCAATCTTCTCATAGAAGCCACACAGAATTGCATAGATTAGATTGGAAATTGATTTGCATGTCCTTCATGAATATTACAATCATGTATGAACTGAAATTAATATCTGTTAGCATTTACCATTTTGTGTGTGAAGTTGGATTTATACTCATGTAAAAAGTATTGTATATATAGGTAAAAGTTGCATTTGTTTATTGTAAATCCTTTGAATTCAAGTTCAAAATTCGAATAAAAACATGTAGTTTTTGCTAGTTTTATGGCACAATAAATTATTTTCAAAGATTTTTTTCGTGTGTTTGAATTGTAATATTAACACATCAATCATGCTTTTTTTAAGATCAGCTCAGATGTTTTCTGGATGAAAAAATAACTGCCTAATTTATAATCGGCGACGATGTTGGCAATCAGCTTGATATTTATAAAGAAAATCATTCGCGCTTGTATTTCTTACCTCTTTAACCTAACGCATATATTTTCTACAAAAAAACAACCATTTACCGTTTGTTTTTAAAATTTAGGCGCAAAAATGGAGATCGATAGAGCCAGCTTTAAAATATTAACATTTTTCGTCTTTCGAACACCTTTTTCCCTTACTTTAGAGTCAAAATACACTTGCCAGAGCAATTTGCGTGGCGCGTGGAATGGCGTAGGCAGGGGGACAGCAACATCAAAGGGTTCCGCCGCGAGTTCCATAACTGTATATCATTAAACTGTACTTGATAAAAAAGCCAAAATAGAGCCAAAAATCCAAACATTTTTTTCAAGGCCAAACAAGAAATAAAAAAGCCAAAATCGAGTTATTTGGCCTTAAAAAAGCCAAGTTACCAACCCTGCGCGCTATTGAGGCCTTCGCTAGTCGCCACGTGCAATCTTGTCTTAGAATTGACATTGTATTATGGTATTGATATTGAAATTTGCGAATTGTGACCACTGTGCCAGGTTGCATTCAGTTATTGTATAGAGGTCAGTTCAAAAAAGGCAAGCGCGCGGGGGTGCTTGGGTGGACGCAACGGAAGAATGAACACTGAACTGTTATACAGTTCAGTGAGAATGAATTCTATCAGCATCGCGGTGGTCTGAACGGACGCGACTGTCAAGTGAAGAGCATCATGGTAATCTTCTTCAGAAATGGCCAGCATAATCATTCAGTGGAGAACCAAAAGCGATATTCAAATATTTAGTTTTCCTTTCATTTTCATTCTGATCACAGCATGTTCCTTACAGCAAACAAAAATTATTCTTTTTATCCTATCGTAATTCACGTTTCATCACACCACACCTTTCCAACAGCTTACAACCGGAATCTTTAAGTTTTGAAAGGATAGATTGTAAACCATATGGGATCACTTAATCCCGAAAAATATTCAGATTGTCAAGGTGAGGTAGCCATAAATCTCTTAGATGCAGTTATAAATTTTAACGAACTCTCGAATATATACGGTTAAATATATATATACGATTAAACTAACGATCTCGTCTGAAATATATAGGATGAATAAAAATGGATCTGAAATGCTTCAGAAACTGGCATACAAAAGGCAAATGCAGTGGAAGAATATGTTCTTGTTCCAATTTTTAATAAAGATATACATTTTTACATACACCATACCGCCATGTGCCTGAAACTGAGACACGGCAGCACCAATAATATGAAAAATACTGCAAATGCCAAGTGAATGAAGTGATCAGATTTTAATCCAGGGAATATGTGAAATATGTAAGGATGTTAGCTTTACATTTAAGTCATTAACAGTGTCACACCAACTTGGCCGCATTTAGGCATTAGCCTCACTACCTCAACCTCTTACTAACGCGACTTCGTCTAGGTTGTGCAATTATATCCACGAGGAAATATTTACACAGTACTATACGTCATTAGTTTTCTCAATCATTCCTTTTCAATTTTTTCCAGTTGTAGTTTCTTCCCAAGCGCTCCACCAGGATGGTTTTGTAAGAAATCGCTCTTTGTGAACTTTCTCCTCGCCATTAACTCACATTCGATCGCATTCACAATCATCTCCTACAAGAAAGATCGACAAAAAGGTTGATTCTTTCGAATGTAATAAAAAATCCCATTCACACTCATACACTCATCGAGTGTAACTTGAGATTCTGTTATCAATGTGAAAGTTTTTCATGAATTGAAAGATTCCAGGCAAAAACATGAAATCAAGCTCCTATTTCAGTGGAAGATATGTCGTAGTGATTGAGATCTTCCACCCCATTACTTTTACTGTAAGATTTGTAGACGAAACGTTTGTAGAGGCGAAAAACGAAAAAACTTCCCCTAAATTTGTTGAGCTCAGCAAATAAAATTTACTCGAAACAAATCAGACAGGAAAAACATAATTAGCACCCTCCCTTTTCAGCAAAACAGGATATTAACATGTCTGGTCAAAACAGGATATTAGCTAAAATGGTTTTTGTTTTTCAATAAAAATAATAATAACAACAATGGACTAAAAATAGTTGCTCGACACAAATCTGTTTTATCTTTAACAGTCTGTAGGAAGTGATGTGTGAGATATTAGACAGACATGAAAGATTTAATGTGGGTAATCAACGCACACAGAGTTTTTTTGTTAAAAAATCTGCTTTGTTAAAACATAGCTACGTCTATCGCTGATTTCCGCTCAAAATGGAATTTCCGCTAATCAACATACCATGCATTTTTGGTATTAACCTTCATCAGCGAATGACCTTGATTGTATCACGCGATAAAGTAAACTATGAAATACTCTGTATACTTATACAGAAAAATCGACATTCAAATCAATATCAGTATATTACTGTGGGTATTCAACTATGGCGATGTCTAAATGGTTAATAACGGAGCAGGGCCGTCGCGAGCGGTGAACTATTGGGGGGGTGTCGAAGGCCAAATTGCCGACTAATCCCTGTTCAATTTGCCGAGTTCTTCGACGAAAGCATTAACTTTATCTGCAATAAACAGTGCGTCTCATAATGGTGCAATCAGTTTCGGTATTACGGCCAATTTTGCCAATTGTAAAGCCGCGTAAGTCTTGAGGCCTAGTATAAAAACTCGTTTCCACAGCGTGACAAAATTGTAATATTTTGATTATTTTTCCATGAGGTATTTTACAAATTTTAGTACGTAGTTTTATATGTTTATACGAAATAATATTGGGCAACCTAAACGATTACCTATATTTACATATTTACAAAGTATGCAGTAACGTTGGACAAGTCGCGACTTCTAGAAGGAAAACGCTCCTAATAGTATACATATTAGCTTAGCGGTGTATTAGAAGTCGTCTCTTCTTTAACAGGCTCCACGATTTCGCAACTTTTTCCAAGTCTATGGTGTCCGTTAAGTCTTTCTCGCAGGTTAAAAGCATTAGACCCGCCAATCTTGAATCGCTCATTGATGTTCGCAATTTGTTTTTAACAAATTTCAACTTACTAAATGAGCGTTCATTTGAGGCGACAGTCACAGGAGCTGTAAGCATTAATCTGACCATGGAATTTGCCAATGGAAGTGACAATTTGTTGGATTCGCTGACTTTAACTACTTTGGTACAGTCGGTTCCCACATCAGAAGGTAATAGCTCAGACAATACCTGCAATTCGGCTTCTAAAGCTAATGCATCAATCGACAGTGAAGGTGGAAATAGTGTGATGGCTGAAATGGTCCGAGTTCGATAAGGTACTCTCGTTGGTTCTCATTGCACACCTCACCGCGTAGGCCTGGATCATGTTCAACTGAGACTTCAGGCAAACCAAGGTCGTCAACTTTGAGCTTTGATCGTTTGATATCATGAAGAATCGCTTTCGACTTTTCAACGAATCTATGGCAGGTTTCTTGTATCACCGTAACAATGCTGTTGGCGCCCTCGACCCATTGCTCTATGTCAGGAATGTCAGATTCTCGCGCATCATGCACAAATGTGTCACATTGCTTAGCATAGCTCGCAATAGAGGACAAGGTTCCAATAGATTCCATCCAGTCATTCCAATATGACTTCTGGTTCAATTCTGAGTCTTGATCTACATTTCCAGGAGCTACACTAATCGAATCTTCAGGAATATCGTGGGTTGGGAACTGAGAGATTTGCGAGTGAGCATCTGTAGTTTGGGTGACGGTTGACGAAAAGACAGGAGAATTATCAGAATCTGCATTCTCTGACTCTGAGACAGAACAACACGAATCTGCTGATTGACTTTGATCGGGATTTTCTATTATGATGGCCTCAAGAGCTGTGTTCAACATCGGTTCTGGGTTTTCGGATGCAGGTTCTTTTATTGCCACTAAACATAATTCTTTTGTCAATACTTACAATACAACTAACGAAATGGATTTTCGTACTGGAGCAGCACAACGACTCATTTTCTGATCGTACTATAGTGACCAAATATTTGTTGAGTTTACTTGCGATAGAATTGTTTTAGCGACATATATTTATCCCATGATCGTTACGAAGTATTGATCATGATCCATTCTTATAATCTTATTTTAACTATTTTAGCTCGAATATCGTTCAATTTCAGACGCGGCTGTCTCTAAATACATGGTAATATTGTAATATATAAAATATTTTAATAAGTGCCATGGCTAGTAAGGGCCAGCTGGGCCATGATGTTATCGCACGTTTAACAGAAGTCAGAAATAAGAGACCATTACAAACTATTCAATAAAAAGTATATTGTCACACGTTTAAAAAGTTTACTGTGAAAACACTTACCAATTTCGCCTATATCTTGGACTTTCTCCATAGTACCTACATTGTCTGTTTGGGGTTCAGGCACTTCTGACGCAGCATATGTTTGGCTTTTACTGCGCGCCTTTGCGGCTTCGAACGGATTCGCCGGTGCGTCTTTATGTGCTACTCGGACCCGTTTTCCTTTATGTTGCAATTGCTCATGTTTATTGCGATAGTCATCGTCAAAAGTCGCATTGCATTCAAGACATTGAAGTTTTATTCGTTTTCGTTTTGGTTTTGAACCGCGCATGATACAGTCAAACAGAGACGTAGAACACCACCAGATCAGTCACAGAGAACAGTAGAATGAAAAAGACAGAACATGAGACGTCACTGGACAGTTGCCAGGGGTTAGTAATAATTTTATGTCGGCAATGAAAAATGTCAAACGTATCCGCCAAGGTGTACGGATAACAAATCCGCCACAGAGTCAATTATCTTCAGCCCTTGGAGGAACACATAACACTAGCTACACATAAATTTTACAAGATTAACGTTTCGTTAAAATAAGTTGAGAAATTTGAGTTTTAAAATGGCAACTTGCTGCCTGCCGACTGAAGGTACTGTAATGACGAATTTGCCGACTAAACGGGACGTATGATAATTATTGGGGGGGTGAAGCACCCCCCACACCCCCCCGCTCGCGACGGCCCTGTAACGGAGTCAAGGTTAATGTCGTAAGAAATGCGTGCGCACAGGGATAAAAGCAGCGGAAACTAGGAACCTGGAACGAGGCCTCTAGCCCCTCCTGCGCCCGATGGGCAACGGATATTAGTGTGATAAATGACATTTTGAATTGACCGAGTGATAAATGACATTTTGAATTCTGCTTATGTTGGAGAATTTCTAAAATTCACCTAATTATTTCACAAAGAACACCCACGCCTACACTGTTGACTTAGGAACTTGTGGTTAAATCATGTGAGGTCTACGAGGTATCTCACACTGGCATGTGATCGCACATGCGCACAACAGTGCCCACACGTCTCCCACAACAAGAAAGTCTTATTTCTACGTTGAAATACCAAGACATTCCTGCCTCTTCTCAACAAACTCTGGTTTTCCTTCATACCACGTATAAATCTTTCGCCTTTTACTAAAGATTTCCGTGGAGGAGAACAACAGAATGAGTCTATAGACTAATTTTTCATCACTCTGCCTAACGGCAGGGTTTTTTATTGTCGAAGTAATTGTTCCGAAGCTTTTGGTAATACCTCTCCTGATTAGGGGGCAAATATTGGCCTTTGTGCAAGGATATTACTTCAAAATCTTTGACCTAACCGCGGGGTTCTTAATACAACTTGAAAGCTTACCATACCTGAACAACAATACTCCTGGTAGGAGCACCACCAATGGAATCTTCAATCGTCCCTGCCACTCCATAATTAATCAAAGCATCTGACCATGCTCTAAGACCACAATCTAGTTTAGGTTTAAAAAGTCAAATAATATTCAACATTTCAATCAGACGGTGGCAAATCACAGTATAAAAACTAAGGCTATTGATTTGTTTATACTGCATAGCTCTATCAGTTCTAAACTGTTCTTCCTAGAGGTCCACTACAGGAGGAAACCTAAACTAAACTAACTTTATTTATACTGGATAGCTCTATCAATTTCATAAAGCAATCTTTTTGCCTTACCATATTTTCCGACAATCGAAAGAACAGTAATCCCACGTTCCTTCAACAATTGAGCGGCAGCTACACACTCCTTTGTATTACCACTGTGGGACAGAAACACTGCAACATCCCCATTACGAGCCCGACCCAGGTCCCCATGTGTCCACTCTGCGGCATGGACGTAATGTGATGGGGTGCCAGTTGATGCAAGCGAGGCTGACAGACGTTCAGCCACAATACCAGACTTTCCTGTCATGATCGAAAAATATCAAAAATTTAATACTAGATAAGCTTACAGCTTGTAGGAAACCATGTTTATTGGTTTCTGCAAAGCTTTCCGTAAATTTTTGCAAAAACAAATAACCATGGTTTCTCCTACTAAAATATTATAAATTCATCATGAAAAAATAATAGGAATTTCTTAAATGATCAGTCATATTGCTTTTATACCTAATTATCCCACATGTTCATACACAATTATCCCACATGTTCATCACATTATTCTACACATTCATACCTAATTATCCTACACATTCATACCTAATTATCCTACACATTCATACCTAATTATCCCACACATTTATACCTAATTATCCTACACATTCATACCTAATTATCCTACACATTCATACCTAATTATCCCACACATTTATACCTAATTATCCTACACATTCCTACTAATTATCCCACACATTTATGCCTAATTATCCTACACATGTATCCATACACATCCATACCTATGCCTGAGGTTAAGACCACTCCTGAACAATGTTGAATTAATGTCACAAAGTTTGCGGTATTTTTTGTATCCAAGGCATTCGCTATCCTCTTTGCAACATCAGCGTCAGCAAAAAGGCTACTTTGAAACTCAGATATTGCAGGTCTTTCAGCCTCTACCAGTTTCTCCTTCACATTTGTCATATCAAATGTTTCGCCTCGAGCTGAAAGCACAAGAGTATTCTTAAAACTATTAAAAAAAAGAGGAAACAGGGGAAAATATGAAAATATATAGTTTGCCTGTACCTTGGGCTGCATTTCGTAATTCCATTTCTTTCTTCGAAGCCAAACTAAAGATATGAAAATTTTGAAAAAAGTGAAAGACTGCTGTTAGCTTATCAGAGTCTAGGAGGTATTTTGTCATTATTTTTTCGCTGAACTATTTGAAAAATTATGTGGGAAGATTGATCAAATCAGGTACGTTTTTACTGCACCGATGAGTGGGTGCTTAGGAACAAAACAGAAATTGACACATGCTGTGATGTTTTGTTTTGAAATCACCAGAAGGTATGCTGTTGCAATAACAAGCTAAGAAACTCCAAGTGGGAAAGAAACATCATGAAAATGAATAAATATTCAACTGTGATTCTTGCTGATACAGAGATTGTAATAATGCATGTTCAACGCTATCATAACATAATACAAAAGCAAATTTCATCAACAATTTTTTAAAATTACAACAAATGAACAAGCATACAGCAACCACAAACAGAAGAACTCCTCAATGTTTTGACCTAAGGAATTTTAGCTCTATATTCGACAGCTGTTATAGGAAAGAGACTACACGTTCAAGAATAGTACAAGTTCAGGGAGATTTCTATATATACCATAATACTGATATTAATTATGAAGTCAAAGTATTGAAATACAACAAGGAAATTAGGCAAAACTACAACCACAATGCCTTCATCTGGGGCTGGTTATATCAAGTCCGTTTTAATACAGCTTAAACAGTGGATAAGTCTCTCTTGTGTGAGCAACTTGAATATTATAATATGCATTATATATACATTATAGTTTGATTCTTGAATAAAACGATAGACTTGCTTTCCATTTTGAATAAAATAAAATTCAATAAACGGGCTTTGATACAACCGGCTCCAGATATAGGCGGATTGTATGATATATAAATATATATCTTCCACTGTTATATATCAAGGTATAAATACACTAAAAATGTACTAACCTTGCCATGTTTTGGCGTTAAAAAACAAAAATGCCCAGCTTCGCATACAAGAAACGGAACTGATTTTAACCTTAATTAAAATATTAAAATAATTAATGCAAACGTCACAAAGAAGAGTCAGGTAGAATAAATAATAATTTACTGTTTTTTAGTTCAATATTTGTGCGAAAAACATTTTAAAAACAGTCTTCTTTAATTGCTGCAGGAAAGCAGTCAGAATATCAGATGTTATGTGGGTAAAAGTGCCAAAAACATTTTAAAAACAGTCTTCTTTAATTGCTGCAGGAAAGCAGTCAGAATACCAGATGTTATGTGGGTAAAAATGTTGCACTAAGGCACCCTGAGAATAGCCAGACACAACTTGATTTTGGACAGAAAGAAAAAGAAGAATAGACAACAACTATATATCAGATTTCAAATATTTTATTTTGCATTCAAGAAAGATGACAATCATGCAGCGACTCTTTTTTTCCAGGCTGCGAGAGGGCCATGGCTTGGATGATACTGAGCATGAACACCAGCAGGAATGATTGAACCATCCGCACGACCTTTCTCGTACACTTCTTTATCAAATTTCGTGAAACCCCATTTCTTTGACACAAATATCTGTTTAAAAAAAATTGATTATTAAAATTCTTGAAAAACTTCAAGATATCCAAGGAAACATGATAATTTTGTAACATAATCCTGTTTCAACAAAATTTTAACAGAATTCTAATACAAACCTGTAATGTTGCCATGGATATACGTATCTTTAATTTGAAATAATTCAGCAATATTTTTCTTGCATACCTCTTTAAAATAAACTTAACAACTTACTTTTTGACGACCAGGGAACTTCATTTTAGCCCGTCTGAATGCTTCAATACACGCTGCTTTGTGTTGGGGCTTTGATCGAATTGACAAAATAGTTTGACCAATATTGACACGAGCAACAGTTCCCAGAGGCTTGCCAAAAGCACCTCTCATACCAGTCTGGAGCCTGGTCAGAATCAAAGTGAGAGATTAAAAAGGATATTAGGAGATGTAGCAAAACGAAAAGTTTTGATCATGGAAAACATGATCATACAACAAGAATGAAACATGCAGACCTGCTGCATGCAATGCCCTATCCAATGTACACCATAGGACATTCAATATTTCACAATCTGGAAGTGGTAGAGCCCAGAGTGGGCATTGGGGGAGGAGGGAAAGCAAAGAAGTTTCTTAGGCATTTCTTATGGTATAAGCACTAGCCTTCGAGGTTTGTTTGAAAAAAAAGGATAAAAATGAAAAAGCTGTTGATTGAAAGATTGTTAAAGCCCACAAGGCATCCTACACTTCCAAATACACCAAAATACTTATATCATTAGATACAAAAGGATACTTATATAATTAGGTACAAGAGGGAGCACAGCTCTCAAGTAAACCCATCCCTGGTAATACCTTACCTATCAGCTCCCGCGCACGACAACATTTTGTTGATTCGCAGCACATGGAATGGATGGAGTCGAATTCTGATATGAAATGAATCCTTGCCAACATTCTTCACCATGTATTTGTTTGCACAGATACGAGCGGCTTCCAAAGCCTCTCCCGAGAGTTGTTCATACTCATCTGAGACCATGTGAATACACAGAGGAAAATCATCAACATTGGCTTTCTTACGACCAAGGTCATAGATTCGGATTTTCGGATCAGGGACACCTCGACAGAACCGAGATTTCGGATATGGCTTGTTCTTACAGTACCGGTAACTGAAAGTAACGCATGTAAAAGTGAGTTCAACCCAAAGTAGGCAGAGGGCATTTTTTTAAGAACACCAGGGTTATAATTAGGCCCCTTGCAGATGAATTTGTCTTCAAGAAGTTGACTGGAATTAAAAAATGAAGACTGGTATTTTACAATAAACAGATGGGGCTATAATACAAGATCAAGGTTCACTACTTCTGCTGAATTATATCCTCTTTCATACTCCTAGTTTTTTGGAACAAGGTAATTATCCTAACTTTAATACATCATAATACAAATGCAATAATACAATGTGACTTCATAAATTGTTCATATGTCCACATTTTATAAGTATATAAACTAGGTTTAGGTCACTGAAAATGCAAACAGGAAAATAACTCACCATCTAGCTGGACGGCGACCCATTGTGCTGTCCTAGACGTTCAACGATAAAATAATATTAAAGCAAAAAGATTTAGCGTAGTCATGATTACTAGATGATTTTACAAGACAAATTCCGTGGACAATTTTTCCTAAAGTTTAACAGAGGGTTACAAAATACAGGCTCGATATGATACATTATATAATTTATTTTCGTTTCAGCTGTGATTGGGTTTCAGCAAAAGCTTTATTGTCTGAGATTGGTTGGGATTTAAAACAACAACATGAAATAATCGCCATTACCTTCTAATGAAAAACCAAAGAGAAATAAAAATTTGTTACCAGTTCTCCTCCACTTTTTCCGCTCCTCGCGAGATGCGTGAATACCACGAAATCACGGGAGTATATTTTAACCAATTTTAACCAGAAAATTGGACCACCACGTTTGAGATATCTTTCTCAGGTAGTTCAGACAAAAACCACGACAGCTTATTGTAGAATACTACCTACACTAGACCACCACGTTTGAGATATCTTTCTCAGGTAGTTCAGACACAAACCACGACAGCTTATTGTAGAATACTACCTACACTGGACCACCACGTTTGAGATATCTTTTTCAGGTAGTTCAGACACAAACCACGACAGCTTACTGTAGAATACTACCTACACTGGACCACCACGTTTGAGATATCTTTTTCAGGTAGTTTAGACACAAACCACAACAGCTTATTGTAGAATACTACCTACACTGGACCACCACGTTTGAGATATCTTTTTCAGGTAGTTCAGACAAACTACAAACATACACTGGTCCCGGGTTGTTTTAAAAAAACATTACTTCAAAATATTGCGCTTATTTTGTTGATTAAAATCATCTCATCAGGCTGAAATGCAGTGGAAAAATTATTAAACTATTATTTACAGGAGGATTTCCATCTCTTTCATAAATTGCGCGTAAGCGTCGTCTTTTGTTGGCGCGTGAACAACTTGTCCTGGAGCCGAGCTAGCAACGCTAGGAGCGGGTCGGAAACTTTCTTCTTCGATAGCGGACTTAACTTTTTGTTTATTTGTCTTTGGTTGTTCGCGTTTCACTCGTAAAGCAACCGGAACAAGCCGGGTAAGCTCGGCTTGAGTGTTTCGTAGTTGAGGTTTCGCACTAATAATGGCGTCTTGTTTGGTACCACCTAAAATAAGAAAAAGGAATGTGGTTTAAACCAGTGTTACTACAGGAGGAAACATAAACTAAACTAACTTTATTTATACTGGATAGCTCTAACGGTAAATGAAGTACTTACTTGATGGCGAAGTGGAAACCGCTGGTTTGATGAAGGATGGTGGAGCGGATAAAACTGCGCCAGGCGGAGGTAACGGGGGTCTTGAGCGGGGCAAGGTCATGAGTCCGGGTGGAGGATGCCTGGGCGGCAGTGGTACCATAGGGCGTGGTCCTCGTGGCATCGTACCTCGTACACCAGGGGGTAATCCCGGAGGAGGGCGAGGAGGCATTCCACGGGGGAGCATACCTAATACATAGAAACAAGACAACTTAAACAGTCTGTTTCTGCTAAAGCGTTGTTTTCTATTAAGATAGGGCATAAGAGGGTAAAGATGGCCCCTTACCTCCTTGCATTCCTGGGGGGCGGCCAGGTGGTGGGCCAGGTGGGAGCATTCTCATCATGGGACGTTGATTGAAGTTCATCATGTGCGCAGGGCGTGGTTGTCTTGGTAACCCAGGGGGTGGGCCAGGGGGGACCATTCCTGATTGGACCGGGTTAGGGATGTTCGCTTGATCACCATCCTCATGGTTGTCATCTGAGCTCTAGGAAAAGATAAAAGTTAACACATAACAAATGTAGTTATAATTCTTCACTACAAACTTTATTTACACTTAAAAACTTACTTGTTCCTCTCTCTTTTCTTGTCCAGCCAACATCAACAATCTTTCTTGCAATGATTTTGGTGCTGAAGTGTCTTTAGACTCAGTCTTACCATCATCAGTTTCTCTGTCAAACCTCACATGCCTTTCAGCTTTACCTGGAGATGAGATTTAACAAGAAACCCATGGAAACACAAGAGACACATAATAGTGTATTGTCTCAAACAAATCAGCATCGATTCAAAATATGGAAATGATGAAGCTTTTATATCAGAGTACTATCACAAATACAACATTCAGATTTCAGACTGGAGTAGATTGGAAACAATGATTGTACACAATTTGG